>NC_136935.1:44304161-44379161 GCF_949987615.1 Pollachius pollachius
CACACACACACAAACTTACTGAAATGTCATGTGAAGGTTTCATGTCTAAACGAGCCATGTTTAGACAAGGTTCTCTGCCAGAGACACAACATGCACCGACACACACCGCCAAACCTGTGACAGCCATAAACATGAGGGAGCTTAGAGGGCAGGGAAGGTATACCAAAGACACACACACACACACACACACATACACACAATCACACAAACACACACACAGACACACACACACACACATAAAGACACAAGTTCCCTCTGCCATTTGCACATGAAGTCCATATATGTGCAGAATGTGTGTATTTGTGTGTGTGTGTGTGTGTGTGTGTGTGTGTGTGTGTGTGCGTGCGTGTGTGTGTGTGTGCGTGTGTGTGTGTGATTGAGCGAGCGAGAGTAGCTATAAGGCTAGAGCAGAAGTTATAGGCGCTAAGGCTAGCTGAAACTAATGAAACTACAAGATGTTGTCTATAAAAAATACATCCAAAGTACAGATACAGAAAAGGCTAGGATTCATACCAACACCATGTGTTGGTCAGTAAAAAGCAGTAGGGTCTGGGCAAGATTGTGTGTTTGCAAAGGGGGGGAATACGCAGGACCCATGTGTCCAATTAAGTGCAAAAACATGATACACCAGTTATTGTTGAAGGCTGCGAATGGGCCATGGGAATTTTCAAATGCCTCTCTAAAATGTTTAAATTAGTGGGCGAAGGCAAATTTTCGCCTTTCCTATTCGTGAGGCTCAGTCTCCCCGGGTGAATTCTAAAGCCTGCTGAATAGATGAGGGATACATTACACATCGCGTTTGTTTCATTTTTCAACACAGGCGGCCTTAGCCAGAGTGAGATGAGAGATGAGACCTTTCTTCCCCACCAGAGATGTGCAATATGGTCAAACTATCCCCCCGCAGAAGGTGGTTCTTAACATGCCAGGTGAACACCAGGCATCGTCGAGGAAACACGTCGGCCAATGAGCAGGTTTAGGAGTAGCGCTGAACGATTTGGGGCAATAATCGAAGTGCGATTATTTCGACCAATATTGCGATTGGGATTTAGTATGCGATTTTTATTTGTAACGTTCCTTATGTTCTATATTATTCACTAAACAAGCAATAAATGATTATATAGTATGACCAACAAAACATTGGAAGCAGTCAACATATAAACTGCTCTTTCCTTTAGGCAAGGCCTATGTGTTGGGATGAATTGAAGCATGAATTGATATGATAACATATTTATTTAACTATTGAATTGTAGAACAAATGTAATACAAATCTTATTGATCTCCAGTCAGTAACAGTAACAATTCACTTTTTTTTATATATATATATTTATATTTTATCACAGCCTTTGCGATTTGCAAATCGCATTCTTTTACATCGCAATATCGGTTTGAATTCGATTCATCGTTCAGCTTTATTTAGGAGCTAAAATAAAAGCTGCTAGCCAGCGCTAGAACGTCTGGGGAAAGATAACAGGTAACATTGATTAAAGAGATTGGAACGGAGGGGGATTAAGGCTTGTATTAAATAAAACAATTTTAGAGGCCATAAAATACACGCAAAGTGGTGGGCACTTGGCACTGTCTGCCGTTAAGACCCTTTCTGAAGGTAACACACGTTTACCATGTCGTCCATGAGACACACTTGTGACGTATTATCCACACACATCCCGTGGGATATTTATGCATTTGTTTCAGAAAGGGTGTAATTGCATGACATTGCATGACTATTGGCTTAATTGTGTCTTAGACAAGTCGAAGTCCCCTAGAAGCTCGGCCGAGAACCAAACTGCTTGCGGGCTAAACCTGTTACCAAAACATATTAAGAGGATTCCAAAACCATCGGTGCCAGAAGCAAACCACATATGGTTGGTCTGTGTTTGTGTGTGTATGTGTGTGTGTGTGAGTGTGTGTGTGTGTGTGTGTCTATTTGTGTTTGTGTGTCTATGTCTGTTTGTGTGTATGTGTGTGTGTGTTTATCTATGTGTGTGTGTTTGCTTCTGTGTTACTTGCATTCCCCTAACAAAATGCAGAGAGGGTCCTATCAATCTTATCTAAGATACCCTTCAGCCAAATCCCATTAGAGATAACCAGATAAACAACTGGTATCTATCTATCTATCTATCTATCTATCTATCTATCTATCTATCTATCTATCTATCTATCTATCTATCTATCTATCTATCTATCTATCTATCTATCTATCTATCTATCTATCTATCTATCTATCTATCTATCTATCTATCTATCTATCTATCTGCCCGTATCTGTCTATCATTGGTTTGTCTGTCTGTCTGTCTGTCTGTCTGTCTGTCTGTCGGTCTGTCTGTCTCTCTGTCTCTCTCTCTCCCTCTTTGTGTGTGTGTGTGTGTGTGTGTGTGTGTCTCTCTCTCTCTCTCTCCGTCTGTCTGTCTGTCTGTCTGTCTGTCTGTCTGTCTGTCTGTCTGTCTGTCTGTCTGTCTGTCTGTCAGTCCTACCCCCCTTTGCACCGCAAGCAAACATACTGTGTCTGTTGTGTGTGTTTGTGTGTGTGTATGTGTGTGTGTGTGTGTGTGTGTGTGTGTGTGTGTGTGTGTGTGTGTGTGTGTGTGTGTGCATGTGAGAGAGAGTGTGTATGTGTGAGTGTCTGTCCCTACATATATGTAACCTGAGCATAAAAGCTAATATGTACAATCCTATCATTCCCCACATGATCCCTGGCCTTTTGCCCTATTTCAGTCCCTCTTGTATTGTTTCAAGGTTGAACAACCATCCATTATTAATGTGGTTAGTCTGTTTTGTAGTGGGTCACACGTATATGTACTAAACAGGGACCGTGCATGTGTGTGTGTGTGTGTGTGTGTGTGTGTGTGTGTGTGTGTGTGTGTGTGTGTGTGTGTGTGTGTGTGTGTGTGTGTGTGTGTGTGTGTCTGTGTATGAGTGAGTGTGGCCCTTTCCACACCTGGCTTCACATTAACATCAACATTTAGGGAATTTAGCACAAGCTTTTATCCAAAGCGACGCACAATAAGTACATTTGTCAGGAGAGGCATTAACATGTGTCTTGGGTGATCCGATCACAAGCGGTTGGCTCTAAGCAGGTCAGTTCACACCTGGCAGAATGTCGCTCCACATGACACATGGTGGAACACTTGTGATTAGATCACACAAAGCACCTGCTCTGACAAGCACAATATTATGCCGTCTCACTCTTTTCTCTTTCAGACCTTTATTCCCGGTTTTCTCCTCTTCCCCCCCCCCCTCCCCCCTGGCTGTGTAGATAACATTACATATTAGCCTTTCATGTATAATGGATGAGCTCTGATGCAGCTTGGCGCTAGCCAGCGTCACTCACTGCTCCAAGCACATCTCTGTCCGCTCCCTGTGCTTATAGGACCCTGCAGGGTCCTATAAGCACAGGGAGTCACTTTTCACGAGTGGATCTCTCTATGCCTCTCTCCCTCCCACACCCTTTCACGTTTTCTCTCTCTGTATCCCTTCCTCTCACCTTCTTCCTCCCTCCCCCCTTCTCCCTCTCTTATTTCTCTCTTCCCACTCACTCTCACTCTCTTTCTCTCTTCCCCTTTCTCTCTCGCTCTTTCTCGCCCCCTCGGCATCTCTTTCTCTCGCTCCCTCTCTTTATTCTCCCCCTCTCTTTCTCTTCCTCTCTTTCTCTCTTCCCCTTTCTCTCTCTCTTTCTCGCCGCCTCTGTATATCTGTCTCTCTCGCTCCCTCTCTTTATTCTCCCCCTCTCTTTCTCTCTTCCTCTCTCTCTCTCTTTCTCTCTTGCCCTTTCTCTCCCTCTTTTTCTCCCTCCTTCTGTATCTCTATCTCTCTCCCTCTCTTTCCCTCTCTTTCTCTCTCTCTGTATCTCTTTCACTCTCTTTCTCTTTCCCTCTGTATATATCTCTCTCGCTCCCTCTCGTTATTCTCTCTCTATAGATCTCTCTCTCTCTCTCTCTCGCTCTCTCTCTTTCTTTCTCTCTTGACGGTATTTCATTGCAATCCATGGCCACATTTATGTTCATGAGCTTTTCCACAGCTGCGGTTGTATATTTTTTTCAGCACATTTTCAACAAGAATGGGAGTTCAACTGCAGAATATGTTGCAAAGTTTGGACGTTTGTCAATACCCGTGAATAAAATGTTGACATTTTAATGTCTGATACTGGGCTATTACCGGCCAGCAGTCATACTTGGCAATCAGGGGTGAGAGTATTAGTGCTCTTAATATGCACACACACACACACACACACACACACACACACACACACACACACACACACACACACACACTTATGTAATATTTAAGCAGGACTGTGTGACTTGTTTGTATAAACAGACACAGGCACACAGGCAAATTTTCATAAACGCTAATCAGTAGATTCTGAGACATGTATTGATATTTGATTTGGTGTTCAGTTAGCGACACATGTGATCAATTAATGTGATCGGTAAAGGCATAATTGATCAGTCTCCATAATATGTGATCAAGTAAACTTAGTTATTGAGGTGTTGATACACAGCTGGGAACATCTTACATTATATCTCACTCTGTATCCCCCTCGCTCTCTCTTCTTCCTCAGCCCTTGATTCAATCTTAAGGTAGTTTCAGTTTTGTAAATTTGTGAATGTGTGCGTGTGTTTGCGTGGTCGCATGGATGTGTGTGTTTGTGTGTGTGTGTGTGTGGGGGGGGGGGGAGTTTTATTACACTTTTAATAAAATGAATGATTTTGTTTATGAATGTTTATGGTTTGCTCCTAAAACAGAAACACACGCACGCACACTAATTCAGTGTTAATTAAAATGTGACAATGATAATGATCAGAGTTAGAATATAGAATCATTTTGCATGTTACTCTCCACTCAAAGATAGATTCTCTTTACCTTACCTTCCGGTCCTGCTGTTACGCCTCTGTAACCCCCGAGCACACCGTAGCTCATTTCCCGCCCTGGCCCATGGGCAAAATTAAAATCCATCCACCACAAGATAGACGCAAAAGTATATCCGAGATTCCGAAGGCAGAAAACACGTTTGTTTGTTTTTTAAATGTCACTTAACACCTAATAGTCAAAAGTTGCTTGTCATAAGTTTTCGTTTAGTTTCTGGTCTGCAGATTTCGTTTGCGTCGAATTGTGTTTAGTGCGTCAATTATGTGTTATGTGAGGTTGGATATTTTACGGGATGCATGGAGAATCTCCCAGCTGACGGCTGTCAGACTTGTGGAGCCTATTTCACAGAATGTTCGATCGCTGTGCGTAATTCGCTGCACGCAGCAGGGTGAGTGGAGCAGCACAATATCTTAACCCCCACCTCCCGCCCACCCACCCCAAGTCACAGTGACGTCATGTGATGACTGATGTAGCATCGAGAGCAGCTTTAACATTTCATAGGTTTTCAAATAATGTAAGACAACTCCATTTGATCATTCTCTCGCTCTCTGCCTGTCTAGAAGTGGCTCATCTCCATCATGATCCATATGGTGAGAACGAAAACTTGCCATATAGTGTTTCACTGCAGCTTTGGGAAGTTAATGCAAGTAGGTAAATGTTTAGTCGTCAAGGGCTTAGAACCTTTATGCGGTCTATGGTTTGAAACCCAAGCCTGGAACCTAATATATAAGCAGAGGCATAATATTTGCAAGATAGTGAATGCCTAGGGTCCTTGCCTCCCAGATTAAAGGTTCGGCGTTTGATCTCCAAGTCCCTTATGTCTTACCTGTAGGCATCATTCAGCAAGGTACGTCAACCTTTACCTTCCCCTACCTTCTCCATTTTTGGAAAATCTAATAAGACGCGAAAGATAAATGCATCTGCTAAATTCATAGTGAAATTTGGTCACAGTAAAATTCCTTCACACTCTGTCTTTGGTACATACATCAGTGGGCCAGTTGTGAATTACCAAAACAATAAAAAATTAAGTTTCTAACCGAAACCATGAAGACAAATAATGTGGCTAAACAGGTCAGATTGTTGGTGGTATGGAAGTTGAGGGTTGCGCCCTTGAATAGTCAATGTGTTGGGGCGCTTTCACGATCGCCAATCCATTCGCTCGAAAGCCCCAGCCAATCAGCTCCATTTTTGTAATAATTCCGATTTTTTTGCTGCTTTACAACACATTAATAGGATCAGCTATATCGTTATGCAGCATTCTACCGAGACATAAAGGAATAAATGCAGCAAGGACACTTCAGTTTCATATTAGCCTACTATGTGAAGGACAAAACACAATTATTTTATTTTATTTAATCTTTCTTTCTCTCTTTTTCTCTCTCTAAAAACATTAAAACAAAGCACACGTTACTTCTTGGTTGGCATATTTGGATCAAGGCAAATAGTCCAATTAAATAGTGAAATAAATTCATAGATGGTGGTTGAATTGGATGGTGATTCATTTTGCAACAGCAATATAATAAAGAGAATAATAAATAAATAAATAATAGAGACAAGGACGCAGCGTGTTTTGGCTGGAAATCCGGTTTATGGTAAGTTTGCGGATAATGATATGACTTGTTGGTCCATGCTGCCATGCAGGAGATCTCTCCCTAAGTGTTTGTGGTGATGGCTGGGGCCATCACACGTGTGCACACTGATTACTCAATGGGCAACAGGTGTGCAGCCCACAACTGAGTATGCTTAGATTTACATTTACATTTACATTTAGGGCATTTAGCAGACGCTTTTATCCAAATCGACTTACAATAAGTGCATTTGTTACAATAAGTACATTTTTCATAAGAAGTGAAACAATATATCGCTGTCCGTACAGTAAAGATGTTCATAGAACCAAGTGCAAGTATTACAATCGCTAGGCTAACCCATTCCCCGTGTAAAGCAGCGATAGCAGCTACTGTAGATGCTACACAATTAAGTACCTTGAATAAGTGCAATGTACAAGTGCCAGGACGTACAACATTCAATGGTGGCTGTACATTGGTTTCTATGCAGAGTCGAGATGAACTCTGAACAGGTGAGTTTTGAGTCTTTTGCGGAAGCTGGTGAGCGACTCTGCGGTCCTGACATCGGTAGGGAGCTCGTTCCACCACTGAGGTCCCAAAACAGAGAAATGTTGTGACTTCGCTGATCGGCCTTTGCTTGCTCTTAGCGATGGCGGTACCAGACGTCCAGCTGAGGTAGTTGAGTGGAGGGATCGAGCTGGGGTGTGTGGCTTTACTAATGCTTGGAGGTAGGCAGGGGCAGTTCCATCGACTGCCTTGTATGCCAGTACCATCATCTTGAATCTGATGCGAGCTATAACAGGGAGCCAGTGGAGGTCTCGGAAGAGGGGGGTTACATGTGAGAACTTTGGTAGGTTGAACACGAGGATCAGTTATTGATATGTCGTACATCACACTCCAACAGAGAACATACAAAGTAATAACAGAATAATTATTATTTGCTATTATTTAATTTGCATTGAAGTCATCCATTCTTTGGCAGAGGAACTGCCTGGATGTGTAGCTAGATACAAACAAACAGATACATACCACACACACACGCACACGCACATACACATAAATCACATTTCAATAGCTTTCAATCTAACGTCTCCATTGGCATGAAAAGCATTTCTGTCGATAGCCATGAATTCCTTTGTGTGATGCCGAAGATGTAATTCCTCGGGAAGGAGATGAACCTACGCAGTTCCTACTTCGCCTCTATTCAGTTTTCTTCGTTGAGTCATCTTGTGTTTCAGCGCTTTCGTTTCCACCCGCTGAAACCTTGGCTAACAGAGGGAGACAATGAGAGAGCCTTGGGGGGATAAAGTCCATAGTGAACCAGCATGGAGAAGGAAGGTGAAGTAAAATAGTTCAGCCATATTTGGATCCAGCTCCATGGACCTTTAAAATAGAGCATATTCCTACATTACCATAGTAGCTCATTAGGGTTAGGCTTAGCAGTTTTCTTTTCAAGGTCAAACACTAACTAACAGTGAGATGACGTGCTCTTCTGTGTATTGAAAAGCAACACATTCTACGTCCTGTCCAGTGCTAACTTACGGAGGCCTGCATAAACACACAGGGCAGAGGCGTCTTGTTTGGAGCCCTCTGTAAAATACACTCTTCATGTCTTTCCAATCAACACTATGGTACTTACACTCCCTCGTGGGGCACTGCAAGCAGAACAGCACGTGGAATAATGTATGCATGGCATATACATTAGCAGGGAGAGGCTAACAAAGCTTCAAGAGCATGCCACGCTGATGGAATGGACATATTTGCATCCCACACATGCCTTCAGCAACACAATCAATCAATCAACAATCTGATGGACAACATGTACTTTAGAGATGCAAATTTGACAAATACATGGCCGTGTGCATACCTAGATATATACACACCCGTCACATACTAAAAAGACCATAAATAATGTTACAATATAAAACACACACACACACACACACGCACACACACACAAACCTTCATGTTAATTGTGGTGATTGATGGCACACTACATAATAACAATAATATTATTCATAAATAAAGAAAAGGTTGTCTTATTATCCATTTATGTACTGGACAGGAATATAAGTTGTATCATATACTAGTTCAAATGCATTTGTTTATATTTCATATTATGAGGCTGGGATTTAAATAACTCCTTTGGAAGAAATAGGATCCTCATTGATTTGATGCAGCGTGGGTGTGCTAACCTCAAATAGAACAAGGACAGCTTCAGTAGTGTTATCAAGAATGAACGTGGTTACCCTACATGCTTACATTGCCTGAAATCTTCAACAGCCATGTACATTATCCTGCCATATAACAAGCTATGTGCTAACTACCTGGTCGCTCAGCAGGGTTAGCTGGGTGTCCAGCCGAGGCTGACGGCTGCTCAGCTGGGAAGTCCAAGGGACCTGCTATAAAGCCTGAGTCAATGTGAGCCCCCAGGTGTGTGGCGGCAGACAGCGCCACTTCCCGAAGGTGGCTCGGGTGCCACCTTGATCCATCCGACAGGCAGAAGGTAGCCGGGCCCGAGCGGAGCGCAGCTTTGCATAGGCGTGGACCACAACGACAGTAGCCTGTGGTTTCGGCGGTGACGGCGGAATCTAACCCAGGCCAATACTGTGAAAGATGGTGTTTTCCCGCCTCCGAGTCAGTCCCACAGTCATTTCATCTGGCTCTGCTTGGAGCTTTGCTGATTCAAGGGCAGCAGTCACTATCGCCAGGCAGCTGCCGATAGCGGAGTGCTGCATCACTCTGTTCTGCAGCAGGGTGAGGGGAGGTGTGGTAGAGGCAGGTGGGCTATGATGCCCTTCTTCACCGGCTGACTGTCTCTCCATTTGGCTCAGGTCGATATGAGGCCGTGTGGATACGGTCGATGTCCCTGTCCCCCAAAAAGGGGCGCAAACTGTGCAAAGATTTTGCGGAGATATTGTCTGTGGTTATGGCTGTAGGAGTCCGTCGTCGAGTCACAGAAGTCGGTGACCATGCTGGCCATCACAGTGGCTGCACCGGTGGCAGCACGGCAGCAGTCAGGAGACAGGCTGTACAGCCTTTCACCAGGGTCCCTGTCTATGCCAGTTGAGCCGTGACCAGGGCACGCTTGGGACGGTGGTGTCCACGGGCTACACGGATGACATTCAAGCATGACAGCTCTACCTCGACCCAATGGAAGGTAGACATTGGGTCGAGTGATGGTCTGGTGCAGTGGCTGCTGGAGGCCCCGCAGTGAGACTGTTGCGTGGAGCGGAGAGTGGAGAAGCTGGATGAGGCCTGGCTCAACAGTACCCACGCCTCATTCAGCTACCAGCGGGGAGTGGAGAAGCTGGATGAGGCCTGGCTCAACAGTACCCACGCCTCATTCAGCTACCAGCGGAGAGTGGAGAAGCTGGATGAGGCCTGGCTCAACAGTACCCACGCCTCATTCAGCTACCAGTGGGGAGTGGAGAAGCTGGATGAGGCCTGGCTCAACAGTACCCACGCCTCATTCAGCTACCAGTGGGGAGTGCTGGACCCACCGCCACATTATCTCAAAATGTGTGAGCACGGGTGATGAGATGGCATGTCCACAGTGCGTCCTCCCTCAACAATCCACGCAGCAGGGCTGAGTGGGGCGGCTTTAGTAAATAGTACCATCAAACTGCTGTGTCTGTTTTTCAGCTGAAGGCAGCAAGTATCCCCCCCCCCCACACATACACACACCCCTCCCTCCCTCCCCCCTTGCTTCTTAGCAACCAGCAGGTTGGCGCAGCATCGACCAGCTCGATTAGGCCTGCCTCCAGCAGCTTCTGGAACTCCACAGCCACGTCATCACGAAGGGGGATCAGGGTGTAGGGGCTGGATGGGTGCACGTCAGGACGGAGGAGGGGAGGTGGTTAAAAGCCCAAAAGCAACCCAGTCACCAGAGTGCGAGCATCGGCCCGGAGGGAGGAGGAGGAGGAGTCATTTAGATGCTGTCTTGACATGGAATGCTATTTCCACAGCCTTGTACAGAGTTAGGTCATCAGTGGTACGTTATTCATTTATCCCAGAATTTCACGTTATTGTTGGTGGGTTCAGCCCTAGTGTTTGTCCCTAATCATTTAATCCTGTGGCGCTCCAAAATTACACAATCTTGCTAAGCCCCTGAAATCGGCTACGATTTGATGAACTTACTTGGGTTCTTGAGACCAAGAACGCGCTGCAGAATGGTGCTGTGTGGAGTGGCGAGGTCAACGTGGCACGTTAAGCATGGGAGGACAGGGCTCAGAGGGTTTGAAAAGAAAATCTTAACTTTACAATGGGTCTTTTCAACCACTTTACTGCCTAGCAATCAACAGATAACATCCCATGTTGTGATTCCAGTCATTTACACAACAATCATATACTTTTAACATACTGACTCGACTGGTAATTCTGATGAATTGCTAGTACACATTGATCTTAAATGATGGTAAAGTGAGACGTAGAGGCCTATATGTGTTACTATGACGATACTATGGTATCGATGTCCTCTGTGTTAAATACAGAGGTGGAATGCAACGAAGTTCAAACACTTCAGGGAATTTCGTAAAAAAGACCTTTAGTGTGTTCTCGTTATGATAGTTTTTCGAGTTCTGTTGCTGTCATTGAAAACTGATTTTCAAATCGGGGCAAAGATAATGTTCATTTTTTTTTTAGTTAAAGTTAGAATAGTATAATTGTAACAGTCTTTGAATTATATAAATAGGACGTGAGGTTCAGCTTTGCACAGAAACTGCAGGCATGGCTACTTTTTACTTTTATACTTTGAGTACATTTCAGTGCCTGTACTGTTCCACTTTTATTTAAGTAAATAAGTTCAAGTTAAAGTTGAATGCGAGTACATTCACTACCACTGGTTAATATCTATGGTCCGTGGAGTGGAGGGACACCTGTGTCAACTTTAAAACCCAATGAAAGCAGCCAAAACGTTTTAACATGATTTATTTGTTATTAACATAAATTGTTCATACTACATTAGAAGCTAAAGTCAAACCTATAAGCCTTTAAACCAGTATTTTTTTATTGCAAAATCATAAATTACTAATCTACAAAATAATCTAGGACATTGTCAAATTCACATTGCAAGGTGGCTACTGTAGTCTGCGTCTGCATCAATAAGGCTGCATCTCCCTCGGAGATGATTCATTTAGACTCAACAGTGAAGAATCGTGGAGGCGAGCCACATTCATTATTATTAGTGGAAATGAGGGATGCGTAAACTTGCAGTGAAAGAGATAAACATGAACCATCTACGTGACAGTAAGTTTCGTTCAGCAGTACCATGCTGCCCCCTTGAGGGCATATCGCATTTAAGGCAACAGCACTATAATTGGAATTCAGTAGATGATTACACTGCTGTAGATACCTTACAGAGAATAATGCCCACATCAGAAATACTATGACCAACCTAAATCAAATCTACTTTACAGCAACAACATATGTCAGATGACTGCACAAAACCTTTGAAATGAAGCCAGCGTAAAATCAACACAGCACATTAGTAGGAAAATGCCAACAACATTATTGAATAAAATTTGAGTTTGAAATACATGTATGTTTGTGTGTGTTAAGTGCCTTGACACAATATGGTTTCAGTCATAACATGGACACATATTAGTGTTAAAGACGCTATATAGGTGTCAGTTCTCCAGATGATCATAATATTAGTACCAATTAATAGATCAGCATAAATACTAAGGTTCATAGATGTATTACATCTTCCTTTTGACGTATACTTATAAAGGCTGGGAGGATTTCTACCACACTATTCTCAGTATTTTCCCCTTGGTCCCCTTGTCTGATACATCATCTTAAAGGTTTGGATACAAGCATGGTGGAATCAGGTAGAAACTTTTCAACCTCATCACTTATAAGTGAGTAGATAATATGTCCAGTTCTAACGTGTAAATGTTCCATTGGCATCTATTGATTCATTCACTGTAAGACATCAAAACAACCGTATGTTTTGGCAATGTCTTTTTCTGTTTTGGAAAAGGGATAGATTGGTAGGAAACACATTCAATTCTACACTCTAAATGAATTCAATGTTACCAGGCATAATTATTAAAAATAAGAACTGAAGGAATTGTTTAGTAACTACAAAATTAACACAAACCTAAAGTCACCCTAAACATTGGCAAAAAAAATTAAAAGATAAATGTTCAACATGGCACGTTAATAGCAGAACCTAAATATTCATGCTGTATATTAACCTAGATTTCACCGATAGAGGAAGTTATAGGTTATAGACGCTGCTCTCTTTCTTTCATAATCATATCAGTTTTAAAAGCAGATGGAGGTGGAACATTAAAACCAATGGAAAGAAAAAAAATAAAGGAGAAAAGCCAGGAGATTACAGTTCTGGTTTCCATTGGACCTAAATCCCCATGGACACAAATGGACCTTATAGATGTGACTGGTCACCACAGAAGAGAGCCTGTGGTGCTCACCACTCGCCGCTTCAAGAGTTAACAGTGGAGCGATGCATTGAGGAGAGAGGAGGAGGACAGAGCAGATCAGGAGATGATGCGGATACCAAAGTGGTTCTTGAGCTGCTCCAGGAACATAAAGGTCAGCACTGTGTGAGGAATTAAGCGGATCCCTGCCGGCACCAGACCCTGTGGGAGCATCGCAGGGGGAGTCACAGGGATGCTCAAAAAATGCATCAGAAATACGACTTCATGTTTGGATTTGAGCCTTTGAGTTTAAAACAGCTTGCCGTGCCAAACATTTTACACTTTAACAAAAGGTTGCAGGAGATGGTTTTAAAGAGATAGTCACTAAATGTCTTGAGAAAAAGGTTTATGATACAGCTCTGTACAGTGTGAATGTCTCTGACCTTATAGAAAGCCATTGGACCCAGCCTGGCTGTCTCTCGTAGGCAATGTGTCACTCCCTGCAGGGACACACAAAGAGAGAGTTGAAATTGGATATAATGATGAGACAGGGTTAGGTCAATTGCACGAATGAACATAGCAAGTACTTACTGTGTACTCTCCTTTGGAACTCATGAGCCTGGTCTTCATGACATCTAGAGGCTGACAGAGGAATGTGGCACATCCTCCCTACAGACATGCACAGTCAAAGTCAGATACATGTGCCTTTGCAAATCATTTGCATGGAAAAAAACTGCACAACTGAAAACGATTCTGACAGCCAGTGGGTATTAAAGCAAAGTCGAAAAACACCATGATACTCACAGCAATGAAGCTGGACAGGAAGTGGGTGAATACGTTATCTCCCATCACGCCTGTTCCCAGCACCAGCTGCTTGGCCTGGTCGTAGCACGCCAACTTCAGAGAGCAACGCACAATGATCGCTCAGTTATTTTCTTTGGCAAGACAACTGCAAATCAGGATTTATGCATCTCCCAAAAATATGTATTCCCTAGTTTTAACCCCTTTTGATTGCATCATTTTAGACTTTATACGTCAATATCATAATTCATGCACCCATTTGTTTTAGTTATTGAGCGCAATCATGTAAACTTAAACTGATAAATATATATTTTTCGTATATATTTTTTCTTTATTCTCCCATGATGTTTTCAGAAAGCATCCATAAATCATGGCCCATCACTACACTAGAGACCACACACACACACACACACACACACACACACACACACAGAATACATGTGAATACACACCTGCCCCACAGTCACCAAAGCTCCTCTGCTGGAGGCCATGGTGGCGCCGGAGAACAGTTTTCTTAATCCTTCTGTAAAGCAGGAAGGTGGAGAGTCAGTAATGACGCAAAGATAAAGTTTCTGTTGAAATGTGCGCTTGCGTATTCACGGCCTCTTCTCACCTTCCTGGAAGACTCGCACGAGTCCGTCGATAGCATGTTTGTAGCTAAAAGGAACACACACACACACACACACACACACACACACACACACACACACAAAGTTAAGTAAGTTGCGATGTTGTCGTGGCAGCTAAAGAGCCTGAGGCCGCAAACAACAGAGGCAGCTGCAACACTCACTTCCTCCTGAGCTCTGGTGGGAGTTTAACGTCATTCTGCATCCTGAAAAAGAAAATCACAGGTTGTTGCAATGGACAAAACCACTACAAGATCAGGGTGCTCCACTGTAATCTTTCTTGAAGCACAACAATAACCCAGGCAATTGCCTGGCAAGTCTGAGCATAGGCTTGGCCTTGACAGCTAAGACGTTGAAAAAAAACTGGTTGTTTTCTCCCTTGTATCACGTTGCAGTCCTTCTCCCCTATAACAGACCTCTTTTAACGCTGTCTGAACCAATAGGCCTTTTGCACATGAACTCCAAAGAATCAGGTCGGGATACCGATCAGGAGTTTCCCTTTCACACATGAGGAGATCGGGCCCATCAGACATGTTCCCACATATCTGAGGTACTCCATGCACCTAAGGCGAGGGGGGGCGCCGGGGTAGAGTGTGTAGGAGGCAGGTCGTGACGCAAAGAGTATGCAGTGGTGGTCCCAGGGTTTGGTCAACAGCACTCCGCGGTGGAGGCTATTGACTGGGACGATTACGCTGTGATTTATTTAGACATATCCCCAATCACAACAGGGTGCGACGCAGATAAGTTATAACACAAAATAGAAAAAGAGAAAAGTACGAGGCAGCTACACCGGTGCCATTGGCACAATAGAAACATCCTCAACAAGCCAGCAACACACCAACTCGCTGGCTATGAGCTCTCCTTTACGCTAGGGGCCTGGCAGGTTGAACCCTGGAGGGGTGGATTCTGACATTTCTGTTCACACATACAGCCCCACTGGGGATTATCAGGAGAATGTCTGACCCTCGGTGCAGGTGTGAAAGGCCCAAGGGTGTCGGAGGAAAGTTACAGTTGGACATCGCATCTCACCTGACATTCACCATGTCTGCTGGCGTGCCGACAAATCCTCCAGTGAAACCTGCGGGGGGGAAGCAGGGCGACATGTGTATGGGAGATCATTGCACGTGACCGAGCCCGTGAACCCCCTCCCCAAGGGATGAGACCAGCGGAAGACAAGTTTGAACTTCAGAAGTATCATTTGGTTCAGTGATGGTGATAAGAGGAAGAGTGAGTGAGCGAGAGAGGAAGACAAAGCTGTGTTCCTCCCTGCCAAAAGCAAAAGATAACAAGAAATAATGATGACAGTAAGAAAGAGACAAGGTAGGTTCTCTCCCTACCTCCGAAAGCCCCCAGTAGGACCTTCTGGTAGAAAGGCATGGGCCCCTTGCTCGTGCTCCCAATCACGTCCCTTACAGTCTCGTAGATGGCAAACCTTGTCAGGGAATAGGACATCTGTGGAGCGACAAGGACGGCCCGAGATGAGAGTTAGAAAAGGGGGGGAATATGCCCTTTTCACAGAGGTGTGGTCACAGGGCAAACACAGGTGCCACTCGAAACACTAGTTATGGGTCTGCTACTTTAGTGTACTACTTAAGTACTTTAATGGAAATAAGATAATACCATGATCCATGGTAAATACTTGTCATCTTCACTAGTTTAGTCTACTATCCGTGCCCTGGTACAGAAAAAGAGCAGACACAGAGATGGCGTTAAAAAGGGCAAATGTGTTTATCCTACCATGACGCCTCTGGGAAAAGAGTATATTTGGGGGAAAAGGGGTCAGAACAAAAAAAATAAGGAACTATAGAAATAGAGCACAAGTAGAAATTTGACTAAACGTCATGTGAGATAAGGAGACAGAGAGAAAAATAACAAGGAAAAGGAGTCAAACTGGGCCAGACTTTAGATCCTCAAACCCTTCTTCCTGCACAACAAGGCACCCACGATGAATACCAAGCGGAATCTATCCGTTCATCTTCTACGCGATTCCTCATAGGAGACACTGTTGCTGTGCATTTCAAATGTGTCGGTGATTGGACCAGACGGAACAACAGTTTTTTTTTTCTGCTTTGAAAAGGTGGCGGCCAACCTAAGAATTTTTCAACCTGCCTCACGCCTCGCATTTCCTGCTGCAACTCGGTTTATCCCATCAGCAGGTGCCGATTGACCATGGTTACATTAAATAAATGATAGCCGTGGAAGAGGAAGAGGAGCATAGCGCTACCTTTCAGAGCAGGGCTCAAGTCTAATGGCCTTATTCGCTGAGGAAGTTTCCGAGCTGGGTGATGTGGCCCGTAAGTGGCAGCCATGATAAGAGCTGGCCAAATTCTCTAAGTGCTAGGGAAATAAGATAATAAAGTTATATATAAAATAAAGATTTTTTCTCTTCTGCAACTGTCCTCTTTAACCGTTTTTTTTTCCTGAGAGGAACAGGTCAACACCATACGCAGAGCAAGCCGTGCAATCATGCAAGAGCAGCCTGGCTTGTTGGGCATGGCATAACATGGCAGACGCCGACCCCGTTATGAAGGTTGCCCCCAAAGCCTTATGTGGTGCTCAAAAGTATCCTGCAACTAGACACGCTTAGTAATCGCATTATTTTGCATTTCTGTGTGTGACTGGCTTTCCCCAGCTACAGTACTTCTTTACAATACAACTCGCCTGCACAGCTGCATACTATAATGGCTCCTCGTGCATGAATACATATTACATATATACAATTCATATACTTATAACGCGTAACGGACAGCAGAGGACATGCATGTATGAACTTGATGCATGGAGCCAAAGTTTGCACATTCGCTGAAAGGATGCCCACACCTGTCTACACAAGGAGGCAGAGAGGCCGCTGTAGAGGGCCAGGAAGCCTTCGCTCTTCACCACATGTGTGGCCATCCCCACCATCCTCAACTTCACCTCCTGCTGAGTCTGCAGGTGAACCTGAGAAGAAAAAGAGGGGGGAAAAAAAGACACCAAAGCAAAATGACAAAGTTGTTCAGCTGGCAAATGGACATCCTCACTCTGCAGAAAAAAATCTAATCAATAACTGACTTATGGTCCTTCAAAGTCGGCCTCCGTGATTTAAGACTGCAGGCAATACTGCCAGTGTTCAACATTGACTTAAGGATCTATTCACTGTACATAAACATGGACTACTGTGGTTTGCATATGATGTGGATAGCTAAAATTTGTGTTTGTGTAATTTGCGTGTGTTTGCATAGGTCGGACTATGTCTCCCAACTTGGGGCAAAACGAATAAAATGGCCTTGACTTTATTGCTAAACTGCATCCTCCAAACCAGTTGTAATACTGGGCTGCTATACAACACTTATGTACAGAGATGCATTCCAATTCAATTTGTAGTACGCCATGTGAAAAAATAGGTAATTTTGAAATCCCGAGAGCTAAGACAGTTTGAAGGTCATTGAGAGCATGTCAACCAAAGCAACTTGTGTTTGTAACCTTTGGCTTACTTTGCATACTCTCCCAGGTCCCCTAACCGAGCTGAGGAGTACATCACAGGCTCTGTCGTGTACAGGTGGATTCAGACTTCTAATTTGCAGGTTTACACAATTGTCACTAGCATTCATACACTATGCCAAAGACAAAGCCACCTTAAAGCATTCACTGTGCGGAGATGGACTGTACCTCTGCGATTATCCAAGCACATCTCCTCAGCCATTTCAGAGGTATTCTAGGTGTTGATCGGGTTTATGTATTTCAAGTAGGCACCATAGCAGGCCCACATGCATGGGATAAGCTCCTATATAGACCTGACTACAATGCAACATAGACATGAACACTGTACATAGACGTGAACGCTGTACATAGACGTGACTACAATACATAGAAGTGACTCCTATACATAGACTTTATAGATGTGACTCCTTGACATAGACGTGACTTCTTGACAGACTTGGCTACTATACATAGACTTGTCTAATAAACATCGACCAACACGTGACTCATAATGCCCTTGCAACAGTTATTTGTTGCTGTTCTGACAAAGGCCTTCAAATCGTAAAGCCCATTCTATTCCTATATTCAGTCCACCGTGTGTGTGTGTGTGTGTGTGTGTGTGTGTGTGTGTGTGTGTGTGTGTGTGTGTGTGTGTGTGTGTGTGTGTGTGTGTGTGTCCGTCCGTCCTTGGATGCTGTGATTCAAAATAGACAGCAATGCATTGAGCCACCTTTGCATACACCTCAGCTAACTGGCACTGAGTTCAAGGGGCAAAATCTACCCACCGGTTGACACAGAGGCACCCTGCTGCTGCCCAAATGCATTTTGGCAAGACCCTTGTCAGTTACAGCGACGAGAAGTTAAGGCAGGCTTTCAATGCCTTAATCTCTGTGGTTAGAGAACTATGGCTGATATTTTAAATTGCCTAAATCAACAGAAGATATAGCAAACCCATGGACGAATGTATTAGGCCTATTGCGGCATATATTCGATAATAGAGTTCGAATGTGACAACATACCAGATTACATCAAATAGCTGATATACTGAGAAACAATGACCAGGAACGCGCAGTAATCCGTGTCTGCCTGCAGGTCATAAGGCTATGCATCATATGACTTACTGAAGGCTACAATTACGTTTGTGAACAGGAAATACTAATTACACGCATCTGTGAGCATGTCGAGTCCAGCATTGAGTGAAGTTGCTGCAGATCATTCAAAGTAAACCAAACCACTGAAGGCTGTGAGTTGCCCCATTGGTAACACAACATAAGTCACGCGCTGACACTGATTTAGGAATCCCTCCTGGATCTAGGTCATCTACTGGACCACTGATCTACACATTCGATAAGCATTACCGAATTAAAAAGGTCAACAAAGAATAAAATATCATGGATCACGAATACATATTATCATATCGTGCTGGACAAATAGACACAGAAAAAACGCTGCAGATGTTGGCGTCCGCGATTAACAGCTGCAGGACTGAGTCTAGTGCAGGCCTGTGTTCTTTTGACGTCCACAGGACAGGAGATGACATCTCTTGTATTTCCTGTAGCCTATAGTTCCTCCACCGTGTGCAGTGCACTCACCTTGATGAGATCAAGCGGGTGTGTGCAGCAGGCAGCCCCGCAAGAGGCGATTCCCCCAAAATACCACCGCGACATTCGTTTCTCCGTCATGTTGGCGAGATGTGAAGATCTTCCCGTCTATGCAGTTCAAGAAGAGGCAGCAGGTTTAGATCCTTTCCACGCAGTGTGCTCTCCACACTGGCCCGTGTCTTTGGCCACAGCAGTCCAGTGGGTCAAAAGGGTAGCCTGGTTAATCTTCACACATTCGATGGTGGACGGGAAGTCGTTGGTTTTCTGGACGACGCACACTTGCGCGTCACCTCATCTGCACGTACGCATGTGTTTATATGTAAAAGTAACCTCCCGTGGTTATTCTAAACGTATCACGATTGAACTGTAAACTGGTGGGGGCGCGAGAGTTGCACGAACAGCCAATTGGCATCGTAGGCTGAGGAACTGCCTCTCGGCGAACTTGTCCGGTAGAGCCAAAGGTCGTGAACGCTGGTCTGTGTGCAACTGTGCAGAATGTGACAGCATGAAAAAAAAAAAAAATCGAACCTAGTTTTACCCTTCTATTGCAGGACCGCCTTGTTTCACTTTCCTCGTTGTCAAAGTCTCCGCAGATTTAAAGTGAGACCGACCCACTGTCGGCTCAGCAGAAATAGGAAAATGGTCGTGTCCCTTTAAGGGTGCTAAACGTGGCATTGTCCTCTCGAAAGAATAGAGTATGTTCCCATTAGAGATACTACTTTTGTAACATTATTCTGGAAGTATCTGGGAAGATGATTTAGCCCAAAATGAACCGCTGTTTGCTGTGTTGCAACAATGTTCCATGTGCCATTACATAACTGTTGGTTAACTTTGTTACTTATTCTTCCCAATACCTAACGTATACTGCAATGGTGCCAGACAGTGCAGACGGTTTGCTGTTAAACATTACCACAATTGACGTTAACTTATTTTGGATGTAAAACAATAACAATAAAATGATGAAACGATCTTTTAAAAAAATTAAAGATGATGCAATCACCACGGTCGTATCATTTTATGTTTGGATATTTAAAAAGTTGTATTATTGCATTATTGTATTTTGTCACTTGTCTTTTTGTCGATTATTATCTGTCCTTATACCATTGAAGGGCAAAGGCCACGTCGTAGCAGGACTATACCCTAGCTCTCGAATGTGGGATAAAATGCCTTCACGGTCAGCAGCAGGCGTGCAGTACGCTTCACATCAGTCTGTTGTACGCCTAATGAATCACATTTGTATAAAATATGTTAGTATTTTATACACTATATTAGCATATATTAGCATGTCAACTTCGAGAAGGCTACCTTCTTAATACAAGCGAGCAGAGTTCAGGGTGATGCCCTTTATGTGGAACCTGTAACTAAAGAGATGACTATAAATGCTGAATAAAGATTACGGAATGATGATCTTCGAGAAAGCCTGGACTGGATAAAGTCACAGAATGACTGGCGCCACATCAGTTGGTTTGCACTGCCATCAAGTGGGGTATTCAGGAATGATGAATTAGGAGGAAAGAGCGAAAACACTAAACATTTATTTATCTTTATTCTATCATCTATCTATCATCTATTTGTCTGTCTTTGATCCATTCATTGCATCGTTGAATAATGTTAATTATGAGAATCGTACAAATACCTTTATTTCAAAAAGTCTTAATAAAACATTGGAACACAAGTTATGACAACAACACCCAGTTTTTTACAACGCTAGCGTGAAAAAGCAATTTGCATTGACCTTTTCTGCACATTGCCTACTCTCTCTCTCTCTCTCTCTCTCTCTCTCTCACACACACACACACACACACACACACACACACACACACACACACACACACACACACACACACACACAGAGGAGTGGAATCTGAAATATGTGAATTACGTCATTAATGCTCACTGGTGCAACCCACAGTGTCCCACCCACTCTGACACGACCACATAATGAGCCAACGATACGGTAGAACAAACTGCATGTTAACACAAACATCACAGTCGACTCACTTATTTCCTTTTTTTTTTTTACTGTATTATGCATCGCCATATAATTATAACGCTGTGATATTTACATCTTTCTGGCAACTTACCCAGAGAGAAAAAAAATAAATAATAATAACAATAATAAATTCGATTTTTATAGCGCCTTTCAAACTCAAGGACGCTTCACAATGTGGGCAGGAACATAGAAAACAAAATAACTTAACAAATAATAACACAAGGACACGAGCAGACAAACAAGAGGGGGGGGGGGTCACAGGCAGTAGGCAGGTTAAAAATGGAAAGAAAAGAAACTCAAACAAAGACCTCAGCGGCCCTCATACGTAGGCCTTCTCCGCGGGTGTTCCCCCTGCCGCGACGGGCTGGGGGCCCTCCTTCCCCGCGCGTCCAAGCGCGGGCCCCCGCGCTTGGACGCCCGGCGGAGAGGAGCCGGCGTGCAGGAGCCCGCCTCCCACCAGGAGCAGCAGGCTGGCCCCCCAGCCCAGGTAAAGCGCGGGCCCCAGCTCCCGCTTCAGGGGCGCGGCCACGTCGGGGTCGTAGAAGTCCCTGACGACGGCGTAGGCCGTCCAGCACACGGGCAACATGAACAGGAGCCCGGCCACGCCGAACAGCCCCCCGGCCAGCTTGGCCAGCCGAGACTTGGCCCCCGGGTTTCCGTCCCCCAGGCAGTGCGTGCACTTGGCCCCGGCCACGGCCAGGGCGAGGGCCCCCACGCAGAGCAGCAGGGAGAGCACCGTCATGGTGCGGGCGGCCTGGGCCGAGGCGGGCAGGGCCAGGGTGGAGTCGTAGGTCTTACACTGGATGTGGCCCGTGGTCTGGGACAGGCAGTTCATCCACAGCCCCTCCCACAGCACCTGGGCGATCACCAGCTCCCCGCCCACGAAGGCGGAAATCCGCCAGAGAGGGGCGGCGCAGACCAGTGTCCCCAGCACCCCTCCCAGCACCGCCAGTAAGAAGCCCAAAAGCTGCATCCCCGTGGAGGCCATGGTCGCCCACTGAGAAGACTCCTGGTCCCTGGAGCTCTGCGGGAAAAGTAGTAGTAGTAGTCTTGGGAGTAGGTCTTGGGAGTACTTGTAGTGGTGGTGCAGGTTGTTGTAGTGGGGGTGGTGGTGGTGGTGGTGGTGGTGGTGGTGGTGGTGGTGGTGGTAGCGGTGGTGGTGGTGGTGGTAGCGGTGGTGGTGGTTCTCAAAGTCAAGTCATGTAGGCTTCAGTTGGTGGTCAATTGGAGTACCAAGGAGCCAGAGTGAGTGTTGTTCTGAACGGGATATCTGTTGAAGACTTGCGGTCCAGAGACAGGTCCCAGAGATAGTCTAGTGAACGTTGTAAGATAGGCCCCCTTCTGCACATCAGAATGCCCTGTGCAACTGAAGAGATTACGGTAAGTAATGTAAGATTCAAAAAATAGTGTTTCAGATCAGATCATACATTTTGTGCGGTTAACATCACAGAACATTAAAAAAGACTTTACAATAGCGTAACAGTATTAAAATAAACCAAACTAATCTGTGGTAAGCAATAAAACAGTGACAATACCTTAACTGTACTTCAATAAACCAAACTCAACGGTGGTAACTGATAATAATCTCAAGCCACAGTGCGACATAAAGTGATAATAAATGAATGCTTTTCATTGAACTCACCAGCTGATGGGACGCGGTCTGCTGGGATGGTCGGTCTGGATACCTCAGGGCGGTGGAGCCGTGTGAGGGGGGGGGGGGTCGCTCCTCTCCTTTTCTACTGTTATATTATGACAGGCCCGCCTGTCTTGAAATCATACATAGATGTGTGGGAGGGCAGCAATGTCCAATGGCCCACCCTAAACACACACACGTGCACGCACACATGATTATGTTAAAATGACAGCACAATGTCACTTTGTTTATGCACATAACTGCAGACTGACAGACGGGCATAGACAATTGCAGAATATCTTTGTGTGCGAGGGATTGTTATTGTTGTTGCTTCACTGTTCTTTGTGATAGAGGCTTATTAGTAGTGCTATTTTGTTGTGGCCTTCTTGTCAGATAGTCAGAACATGTATTATTATATTTTACCTCTCTATTTATTAAATTGTATACATACATATGTTTAAACTCTCTTTAAACTCTTGGATGATTATGCCAATACTGTTCCATAAGCTAAATAAATGCAAAAGGTGAACTCATTACACCTTGCCTAAGGTCGTTTTTTTGGTTCATTAGGTTGCATAAACTGATAAAACTCCCAGATTGGTGGGGTGAGAGAAGAAAGGAACTCAAATGTTGAAAGGCAAACAGACTCAAACAACACATTTTCCTTTTGATTTATAGTAGATTTAAGTGTTTTCAAGAAGTTTTCAAGTTATTTCAACTGTAAACCAAACATTGTTTGGACTATGACTAATGTTGGTGAGGAAGCATCGAAGTAGACCTCCACAATCGTGCTTCCCCCGGCGGAGAAAAGCTCCCGGGGTGAGGCAAGGTCGTTGGAGAATACAATGCTGGCTACATTGTGTTCGATATGACAAACACCAACAACAGGGAACAGGTGCGGATGCCGTTGCCTTTCGAAAGAATTGAAGAGATGGTTGAGTTCAATAAAAGTCACTTCACCAACAAGGTATGCCAAGAGGCTCAGAGGAAAGCAAGTCTCAATAAAACGCAAATAGCTACAGGTCTGGTAAGGGCCGGAGTGGAGACAATTTCCAACCCGGGCGTTTCATGGCAAAGACCAGCCCACTTATTTTTGTAGTAATGGAAAGGTGAGGGTATTTTAGTTTTGTCATGTTTCATTTTATATCTCACTTGTTAAACATAACTGTACAGCAATACATATATATCCTTGGATTAAAGCTACTATTTAGATTCCTTTGGGAGTCAATAGTTAATGCTCGGAGGAATGTGTGTGGTTGTTTTGAAAACCAACCCCTTTAAATTTGGTCCCTGGGCAATCATATACCATTGTCTCTTATTTCCTTGAAGGAAGTGAGGTCAAAATGCTCAAAATACACCCGGCAGAAGACAGCACATTTCTGCTCTTCCATAAGAACAGATCAGAATAAAAACAATTGGCTTTCCTTTGACCTTTTGACCTTGGTATCAAACATCTAAAACTTTCAGAAAAGGTCATGGAGTTGCAGTAACATTTAATACTTGGAGTTCACACAAACATGATGTTTAATTAAGGGAATCCATTAAAAAGTTGAAGAAGCGTGGATCTTGTTCAAGCCATTTAAGAAAATAAATCATATTAACAGTAGGGTGCTGCGAAAGGGATAAAAAAACAACAACAATACATTGAAAACCCTTGTTTTTACATTCTTGGTAATATTGTGGTGTATAATGACAGTGTTAAGAGAATATAGCTCAGTTTCACAATAAATACACCCAAAAGTGGGCTACTTCATTCAGAATGATACTTTAATCAAACTGTCACGCAGAATCAAAGGACCAACATGCAATCACATGTCTGCAGGGGCTCACACCGGCACCTCCACAACCTTGGATTTGCCGCTTCGTCTTTTCCATATGTAAAGGGCACCCAGTCCGCAGGCCGCCCCCAGTACGAGGGTGGGCGCTCCGAGGGCCAGGGCCACCGTCGTCTCGGCGCCGATCGCTATGGCGGCCCCCACCAACACCAACACCACGGCGGAGGCGCAGGCCATGCTGATGGCCTTTTTCCTGAGCCTTTTCTTCTTCTCCCTCTCTACCTTCATCTTCTCCCTCTCCTCGTCCCACGCCTTCCTCTCCTCCGCTTTCTTCTGCTGCTCCTCCTGCGTCTTGCGCTCCTCCTCCTCCCGCAGCCTGCACTGGGCCTTCTCGTACATCTCGTTGGTGTAGTGCTTCCCGCCGTTCTCCTGCACCATCTCCCGGATCATGGTGATGAGCTCCGTGACCTGCAGGCGGTCCTGGGGGTCGTTGTTGTTGAAGGCATGGTACCGCCGGCCGAACGTGATGGAGAGCCGACGCAGCTCCTTGCACTCCTTCAGCGCGTTGTCCGCCTTGGCCTGGTCTTTGCACGTGAACAGCATGATGGTGTACATGGAGGCGTCGTCTCCAAAGTTCTCCTGGATCCACTTGACGGCGTTGCGCTCCTCCTCCGTGAACCTCACCCCCAGCCGGATCACCAGCAGGAAGGCGTGGGGCCCGGGCACCGACATCTGGACGCACTCCTCTATCTTGGTCTTGACCTCCTCCTGCGTCACGGCGGTGTCGAACAGCCCCGGGGTGTCGATGACCTGCACCGCCGTGCCGTCCACCGCCCCGCGGGCCGTCGCGCAGTGCTGGGTCACCGACACCGGGCTGGGGTCCTCCTTGAAGGCCACCCTCCCCAGGATGGTGTTCCCGGACGCACTCTTCCCTGATCCGGTCTTGCCCACCAAGACTATTCTCAACCCACCAGATAAGTCCAAGGCTGTGAAGGGCAAAGGGGGCGGGGCGTGTTAGTGCAGCACAGAGTAGGCCCCACTACACGATCACAGAATATCAAGAAGTTGGATTTTGTATTTGCTCATGTTAGAATATCATTGCATAATGAATCCATTTGGCACTTTTGGTGGATTCCTTTGATATTGTGGTCATCTAATCATAACACTAGAGGCAAGTATCCAAACCCATGCAAATGGATGTGCTTACCTTCATGGTTAGAGAGACCAAACCCATCGGTCCGAGGGAGAGTCTTCTGTTTTTTCTCTCTGAGGGGAATAGCTGACACAAAAGGACACTATTCAGATCTAAATATAAAAACATACACCAAAAGGTATCCACTCTCCCCCCAAACTATTTGCTTCGATCATCTTAATGTAACATATTGCTAAACACCATGTTTTTAAGGCTGAAGTGCACCGCTTTACCAGACAATGATTCTATAATTATGGCATCAAACAATTCTTCTTACCTTCGGCCATTATCTCAGATTCCCGTCAGCCAGTTAAAAGACGTTGTTGACCCAGCTGCGGAACTTTTAATCTAATTTAATTCAAAAAAGCTTTTGTTTCTTCAGCTCTCCAGCTACACCGAAGTACATGCGTGTTCTGGGAAACCTCGGGAATCTTAGCCTATTCAGAAGCCTCTTCCCATTTCCTTGTATTGTCTCTATTATCGGTTAGAAAAAAAAATACATCCTAAAGTAACTGTGGACAACACTATGAATATGCTGAGTGGACATGTATGCAGTGACACTGCATGTCCTCTGTATTGAAATGACAAACCATAAACAGGGGGGGTTGAATTAAAGCGACTTTAGCCTCTCTGATTATAACCATATAAAGAGATTTCATTGTTTGAAAGAGAGGAAAACAGCGACACCCCTGACTTCATCACTTCCTTCCTCTGATCCCCTCTGCCCCACCTCCACTGAGGCTAGTAGGGAATATGCATTTCTACTTCCATTCAAAATGGATTTGTGTCGTCTTAATATATAAACCTTCCTCAGCATGCAGTGTCCCTAGTCACGTGTTTTTCTTTTTTTAATCCAGTGACACTGTCGTGTTTAAATGTGAAACGACTTTGTAGCGCACCGTTCTGGAAGAATAATGAATATGAAAGAATTGACAAAGAAATAGGATCTCAGCAACAGCTCTTTATTTAGGAACTCATTGTAGCAAGGTCATTTGCTACAATACACCTAGGTGTCTTCTATCGGCCTCCTCCAGGCAAAGGATGCAGGATGTTTGTGTTGAAAGACCGGTTTATGGTAAAGGAAAATGTTACATGACCTGGTGCTCTGCATTTCCGTCCCAGAGAACTCTCCCGAGTGTGTGTGGAGATGGCTGGTTTAACCTGTGCACACTTATTACCCAATGTACAACAGTGGTGCAGCCTCAAGTCCAACCAGACTCAGCCGGGCGAGGCTGCTTGAACCAGCCATCATCCACACACACTCCTACACTCTGGTTGCCATCACTATAGCTGAACTAAATCCTATGTTAACCATCAAAATGGATTACAGTTTGGAAACAGAATTTGATTTAGAAACGTTTTTGTCACGTGTGGAGATTCTCTTCATCTGATAATAATCAATAAATTAAATGCTCTGATCAAAATTCCATGGATACCCTTTAATACCTTTTAAAGATTTAAGGATTTAAAGATCTAAGAAAATAATATATTCATTACATTCCAGACATTGCAGTCCATGTTTATTTATGAAGAAAGGTCAATTGTGGAAATAATATCACAAACAATAAATGTCCATTAATTGTGTGGCTGATGTATCCGTGCCCGAAAAGTTCTGAACAGCTCATTCAAAAACAGCCTCATATGATTTTATTCCAGCAAAACCTAGGCATATGAGGGAATTGCTAGACCTCCTCCTTGGAAATACAGCTTTTTCCTGATTTCTTCCGGTTTAGACAAAATGTTTTGTTGATATGAAAATCTTTCATATCATTCGTATTTATAACTAGGATATTAAGACCGGTGAGATCTACTTTTCATCAACCTATAAATGAGCTTGAATGTGATGCATTCTGGTGCTTGACCATAACTCATACACACATAGAAACGTGCTGTGAACTTTTCTGTCAGTTAATGACATATGCATAAAAACAATGAATAATAGTTATATAGTAATAATTTATGTTATTACATGTGTTTGCCATCTAGTTGCGTGCCCTCGCCCCGCCTTCACCCCCATATGTCAACGTTATCAGGTCAACTCCCCTCACTGTGAACAAGTGGCTGATTAAAGTGTTGAGAGTCGTGCTTCCCCTCAGCTACACCTGGCCACACAAACTGACATTTCACCTCCCCTCCTCAGAACCATTATCTCTATCTCTTATCTCTCGCCTCACAATGACAATCAATGAGTTTATTTTCAGATCTCTCTAGGATTTAATGCAGTGTTAGTTCACTAATGCTTGCAGGATGTATAATAAGTAGCGGCACATATTGGGATATATGTAGGCATCAGTGAGCCCATGTGGATTGTAGTGGCAGGTGTTTCTACATGGAAAAAGAGATGGAAGAGATGACCTTTGGATATAAACATTAGGAGGACACAGAGACACAAATAATTCTGCTGGTTTACCATTTGACTTTTTAACCCTTCTATTCTTTATAACAGTGGTCATTCAACAAGACTCAGTAATAGTAAGATATGTGCCTGAAGAATTCAATGTTTTGCTTGTGAACTTGTAAATAGTTGGAAGGTAGTATGACAGATCTTAGAAGGGGCATTATGGCTTGTTGGTTGCATGTATTTGAGTATGTCCAAATGTATATGTGTGCATGCAGTTGCTATTATATTTGACAAATTTCTGAATTTTTTCTGTATAACGATAATTAATTACTAAAATAATAGTTCATTGCACAATTGCACTTCTATCAGCACATTTTGAAATGTACCCATAAAGATATAAAGAACATGTGATATCTTGAGAGTATTTGTATTTATATGAGTATTTATATGCTTGTGTGTGAGGGGTACATCTATGAATGGTGAACTTGGTAGAATTATAAAAAGTTGGCATACAGTTTGTTGAGCGCTCACACAAAACCCAAGGCCACCGCACATGCTGAATAATGGTGGAGGCTTCATGTTGAATAGAAGAAAATTGCCACTGATCATGTGAGCGTGAGCCCTTAATCACGTGAACACAGAGCGAAGTGAGGGCACTTTCTGCTGTGTTGTCTGGAGGAAGATGGAAAGAAAAGAAAATATTGAAATCGAAAGAAAAAAGAGAGCTATAACACATCCTTTGTGATCGTCTTACCTGGACAAGATGGACTCCCGCACACCAGTGGAGAAAAGGGGATATAATCCCAAAATACAATAACCTTTTTCTTCTTCATTGAAATAACGGTGTCAGCTTCCCACACAATAAAAACATTATTGTTTTGTTTTCTTCTTAAGTTTTGTAATTTTATTTCTATGAATTGAATATAAATCTTCATGGAAACGTACCAGACTGTGTGGTCTTTGTCAGCAATAACATCCCTGTTTATAAATAGGGCATCTTTAAGAGATAATCCAAGAATAATGGGATGGATTATTTACAATGCACAGCTACCTATTTTATAACCATACTCGTTCTCCCACTGCAAGGAATTATCAACATTAATGACTATTTTATTGAGTAATAGATTAAAGTATGCTGAGGCATTGTTTGGCGATGGTAAACCTCAAACCTGCCGTCATGCAAAACCTAAACACACTTGCCTGCTAAATTCTTCTGAAGACTACAAATGTAGATATGAACTATGCAGTGCAGTATACAGTTGTAGATACTACTTGTAGATCAATCTATCAATCCATTTCAGTATCAAGACAAGTATCAAGTATCAAGTATCAAGTATCAAGACAACATCAACTCTTCATAGTTGATGTTCCGACAACATGAAATTTTGAGATGGAGCAATTGTTGGCAACACACACACTTACAATATGAGATACGTGTAATAATAAATAATCACCTTTCTGGACAAGATTAATCAATAATTTAAATACCTTTTTGCCAACTTACATGTATACGCAGAAATCAATCTTGGAACTTAGAATGATGAGGTTTTACTATAGAAAGACCTGTTACTGATATGTTTGTCTTATGGAATCTGGCACAAAATGAAAGAATTGAGAAAGAATAAGGAACTCAGTAAAACCTCTTTATTGAGAATTGTATTTTGCCATCACTATAAACTTAATCCTATAATAACATTCAATGTAAAATGGATTAAAGCTAGGGTAAGCAATTCATTTTTTAAGCATTGTCATATTTGTGGATTTCTCTGGAAATCCCAACATTAATCAATTAATCAAACGCTCTGTCAAAAAGAAAAGATGAAAAAATCCAGTATCCGCAGCTGTCCCAGACCTGTAATAAGAAGTTTAGCACACCTTTGATCATACCCATCAGCATACCCTTGAAGATGTGTTTTAATTACTTAAGGTCCAATATTGATCAGGAACTTGTTATAATCATTATCCTAGAATCACACTTCATGTAACCTATCCAAAAAAACTGTGAACAGCACATTCATAACCAGCAGTAGATGCTATTGCTGTAGCCAAACCTACTAAGGCAGTTGAGGGCATCAATAAACCTCCACCCAATGCTGCAACAGCCGTATAAAAGGCTGCTTTGCACCTGAATCGTCGAGACTTCTCTTTGTCTGCTTGTTCCTTCCTCTTTTCCTCTTGTTCTCTCTCCCTCCTCCTTTTCTCTCGTTCTTTCTTCTCTTTTTCTGCTTTTTTCCTCATTTCTTCCTCTTCAAGTTTCCTCTTAGCTTCCTTGTACATGCTATTGGTGTAATGCTTCCCTCCATTGACCTTCACCATTGCCTCAACCTTGTGTAAAAGCTTCTGAACCTGCTTAGGGTCACTCCCCAGGCTGTTGATCAGTGAAAAATATCTCCCCCCACAATTATTGAGGACTCTCTTTAAATGTTCACTTTCGCTCACAAACTGATCCACCTCTTTCCCTCCCAGCATGTCTCCATGGGTGAACAGAATGATGATGTACATGGACGAATCTGAGCCAAAGTTGGTCTCGATCCACTCTACAGCACTGCGCTCTTCCTCTGTGAATCTGGCCTTCAAACTGATCACCAGCAGAATCGCATGGGGCCCTGGAACGGACTTCTCGACACACCCCTTTATTTTTTCTCCTATGACCTTTGTAGTTTGGTTTGTGTCGAAGAGGCCGGGGCTGTCGACCACGACGATGGTGCGTCCGTCTCTGGTCACCTGCTCTCTCTGGCAGTGCTCGGTCACAGATCCAGGGGAGATGTCTTCTTTAAAGGCGTCCTTACGTCCCAAAATGGTGTTTGAACTGGCGCTCTTTCCTGAGCCGGTTTTTCCAACCAGGATCAGTCTCAGCTCCTCCGGACGCTTATAATCTGTGGAATATTTAGAGGTTTAGACGGAAAGAGTGAATAATGTGCATGCATGTCAACATATACTCTCCTTAACAACACAGAGTCATAGACTCATCCATGTCACTTGTACATCGTTGACAGATGCTGTTCTTAAATATCTCAGACATATCAGTCCATCTGTGTTTTATTTTGGGTCTCTACTTCCCCGTCCTTTTGTTTCAGGTCAAGTTGTCTGCCTTTTGTTCTAAATCACAGTCCCTCGTCATCATCATATGATTAGTATTTTTGTATAAGTAATAAAGCATAGGTTATGTTTTGAGATAGAAGATAGATAGATATAGAGCTTCAACAATAATATGTACAATTAAATACTTGCAGTACACCATTGCAGTAACAGTAAACTTTTTCCATACGGTGGTCCTGTGGTATCATGATTCATTGGACAACAGCTGGTATAAGCTAATGGTTCTGACTTGGACACAGGAATAAACTTCTTGGTTGATATGCCGCATCCACTCAGGTTTTCAGCAAGGGGGCCTTCTTGTTGCTGGCCATGGCAGGGGTCTTTTTTCTACTCAGCTCATTTTCTAGTCTCCAATGGTCTCCACAATTTCATTATTTGCTTCATTCTTGGTTAATGATTTCACGTATGATTTCACGTTTCATTTCAATACATATTGTTGCCAAACTGCTGTTTAGAAAAAAAATGAAATTCTTCGTAACTAACACATCCTTATTATAATGTGTTAATGCACATTTTTCATAAACATTCCTGATAACCTTTGGTGTGCCGTTACTTCTTGTTGGGGATGTGGTGTGCCTTTATTTGACATACATAACTTACTCATAACTCATAACTACACATAAATAGTATGAGGCCTATTTATGTTTGTATTTTGAAGTGTGATAAGTTTTACCTGGATGTTGGCACTGAACAGAGGACCGGTCCGCACAATATGCTACAAACAGCACAAAGATCCAACGTAGCGTAAAACTCCTAACCTGTGTCATCTTTGCAGATCCTGAAACCAAACACAAAGAGGCAAACAGCATCGTCATTGGTAAAATGAGCCATCCAAAACACAGTTCAGGTAATTGATTGTTATAAGATGGCAGCTTATGTTACCCAAATAGGAGATTATTTTCTTTTCAGCTGAAGTACTCCTACAACTCTTGACGGAAGACCTTAATATGGGCTAGTTAATGTCTGGTGTGTTTGTCCCTGCTTTGCCATTTGGTTCAGTTTCGTTTCATGCAAAGCCTTCCCATTTCCTAGCCTTCTGGGTACACTGGGCTGGTTTGCTATATGGCTCTCTGCCATAAAGATAGAGCCCTGAAGGTGACGTAGTATGATGAACAACAAAGTACATAGGGAGGAGGTTGTGGATGATGAATGGTTTAAACACAGGACACAGACCAAGGAGAGCGGCTTCTCTTTGGTCTTCTGTTAATCTATTGTAGAAGATTGCAGTAATTAAATTATCAATGTTATTTCATGTGTTTGTCATCTAGTTGCCCCTCACCCCACCTTCACCCCCATGTGTCAACATTAGCAGGTCAACTCCCCTCTCTGTGAACAAGTGGCTTATTGAAATGACACCCTAACCCTAACCCTCTTCAGACCGTTATCTCTATCTCTTACATCTCGCCTCACAATGACAATCAATGCGTTTATTTTCAGGTCTCTCTAGTATTTCATGCAGGGTTAGATCGGTATATTTTGAGGATACAAGTAGGCATCATGGAGCCAAGGTGGAGTTTGGTGGCAGATGACCTTTGGATGTCAACATTAGGAGGACACAGAGAAACAGATACTTCTGCATGTTTTCCATTGGATTTGTATTTCTATTTCTATTCTTTAAACAGTGGTCATTCAACAAGACTCCATAACATAAAGATATGTGATTACAAGTGACTTGTGATTACCAGTTGGAAGGTAGTATGACAGGAGAATTGTGGTTTGTTGGTTGCATACATGTGTTTGAATCTGTTCAAATGTCTGCATGCAGTTGCAAATATATTTGACTAAGTTGTGAATGATTTCTGTATAACGATAATGAATTACTAAAATAATAGTTCATTGCACAATTGCACTTCTATCAGCACATTTTGAAATATACTACTACAGATATAAAGAACTAGTGATATCTTGTGATTATTTGTATTGATTTTACTATTTTTGTGCTTGATTGTGAGGGGTACATCTATGAAGGGTGAACTGGGAGTATTATAAAAACCTTGGCATACAGTTTGTTGAGCGCTCACACAAAACCCAAGGCCAGGGCACACGCTGAATAATGGTGGTTTTACGGCCGTGGCCGTACCCAGCAGATGTTCTGCTCTGTCTCCCCCTCTTGGGCAAGGTGGTCCCTTGTATTCCCCTGCTCTACACCTGTTGGACTTGCACACCAGCCATCCATCTCCAGTCTTCATCTCTGCCCTACTTAAATCCTGGTTCTTCAGCCAGATCGTTGTTTCAATCACAGTGGATCACCAACCCTGTACCTACCTACCTACCTACCTACCTACCTACCTACCTACCTACCTACCTACCTACCTACCTATCTACCTACCTACCTACCTGCTTACCTACCAACCTACCTACCACCCACACACCAACCCAGTGTGGGTGGTTGTCTCATCTGCCTTCCTGCCAGTAGCCCTGCCTGCCTGTAATCCATCCTTTGCTGTCAACCTCCTGATTGTTCCCTACAGGTGTCGTCCTCTCTACAATAAACCTCTGGTTTAATTCAACCTCTGTTGTCTGTGCTTGGGTTCCTCTTGTTCGATCTTAACAGGTGGAGGTTTTATGTTGAATAGAAGAACATTGCCACGGCACATATGAGCATGAGCCCTTCATCATGTGAACACAGCTTCTTGGCCCCTCAGTAAAATCGTATTTTCTAAGAATTATCCTGTCCTACCTGCCTAACCCTTGCTCCTCAGTTCCATGCTCCTCCACCCATCTGTCAGGACTTACCTGGACCTGAACCGGATTCTCACCTTCCTCCAGCCCCCGGAATTCTCAATAAATTGAGAATCCGGGGGCTGTGTGTGTGTTTGTGTGTGTGTGTGTTTGTGTGTGTGTGTGTGTGTGTGTGTGTGTGTGTTGCCAACGTCCCAAACCTTTGCCTTTTTATCCCTGTCCCTGTAAATGACATGCTCGCGTCGTACAATATGCCCTGCAACAACCGCAATTATTCTTTTGCGCACCATGTTGAAGGAACAAATGTTTGGTAGAAACTTGGAACTTTCTTGCGTATGTTTCCTGCGACCAACGCCGGCGAGAGACATCTACATTCCGATTGGCTGGCGGTCATTTACAGCTAAAATGCTTTTGTTTTCAACTCTCATTTACAGCTTTACAGCTGCAAAGCTTTCACTCAAGCGTCTATCGCTCCTATCGCTTTATCGCACATGTCTAATAGAAAGTGAATGGGTGTTTATCGCTCGTAACGCTTTATAGCTTTTGGTGTGAACACCCAGTTAGTGTTTGCCAACACACACACAATTTGAGATATGTATAATAATAAATAATCTCCTTTCTGGATAATAATAATAAATCATTTCAATACCTTTCTGCCAACTCACATGTATACGGCACATATCAATCTTGGACCTTGGAATAATAAGGTTTTACTATTCAAAAAGCCTTTTAACACAACCATGATCTTGCTTTAAAAGCGTCACAACGGTTAATGATATGTATCACTTATGGAATCTGGCACAAAATGAAAGAATTTAAAAGATTTCAGCAAAACCTCTTTATTCAGAAACTTATTTTGCCATCACTATAACTAAACTTAATCATATACTAACAATCAATGTAAAATGGATAAAAGCTAGGGTAAGCAATTCATTTTTCATTCATTTTTGAGGATTTCTCTTGAAATCCCAACATTAATCAATGAATCCAACGCTGATGAAGAATTCCAGTATCCGTGGCTGTCACAGACCTAAAAAACAACAAACATCCAATTATGTAATTCAGCATGAATAAATTATTGAATGGCCGACCGGCCATGACCAGTAATGTGTTTTGGGGGAGAGGAGGCATGACGCAGTTCTAAGAGGAAACTTTGTTCTGACAGAAACGATGGGACAAATTGGTAATTATTACTGTGACTCGCACTTGTGTTGGCCATACTTGTACAGCATTCAGGTAATGTAACCCATGCACTTTTTTTTTCATAGCAGCCACTACACTTGTTTACTGTCTGAGAACGTTATCCTTTACCTGTTGCTTCTCGGTGCGCAGATTGGAGGGAGAGCATGTTTGGACAATATCTGTACTGTATGATTCTTATTTTTGTATCGATGATTCGATTATTTTTCTGTCAATGGTCATTAATTCAGATACAAAAATTGTTGTAAATGAAAATATGATATATAGAAAAATATGAATGCATTAATTGTTCTCCAGTAAAATTTGTAATTTTGCAGGGGGTGTTGAACCCTTTTGCAAGGCACTGTATGCATAATGTTTGGTCCTAGAATCACCCTTCATGTAGCCTATCCAAAAAATTCGTGAACAGTACATTCATAACCAGCAGTGGATGCTATTACTGTAGCCACAACTGCTAAGCGAATTGAGGACATCAATACACCTCCACCCAATGTTGCAAGAGACGTATAATAGGCAGCTTTGCACATTATTCGTCGAAACTTCTCTTTGTCTGCTTTTTCCTTCCTCTTTTCCTCTTGTTCTCTCTCCCTCCTCCTATCCTCTTGTTCTTTCTTCTCTTTTTCTGCTTTTTTCCTCATTTCTTCCACCTCAAGTTTCCTCTGAGCTGCCTTGTACATGTTATTGGTGTAATGCTGCCCTCCATTGAACTTCACCATTGTTTCAACCTTGATTAAAAGCTTTAGAACCTGCTTGGGGTCACTCCCCAGGCCATTGATCAGTGAAAAATATCTCCCCCCACAATTGTTGAGGACTCTCTGCAAATCTGTACTTTCGCTCACAAACTCCTCCACTGTTTTCTCTCCCAGCATGTCTCCATGGGTGAACAGAATGATGATGTACATGGAAGAATCTGAGCCAAAGTTGGACTTGATCCACTCTACAGCACTGCGCTCTTCCTCTGTGAATCTGGCCTTCAAACTGATCACCAGCAGAATCGCATGGGGCCCTGGAACGGACTTCTCGACACATGCCTTTATTTTTTCTCCTATGACCTTTGCCGTTTTGTTTGTGTCGAAGAGGCCGGGGCTGTCGACCACGACGATGGTGCGTCCGTCTCTGGTCACCTGCTCTCTCTGGCAGTGCTCTGTCACAGATCCAGGGGAGATGTCTTCTTTAAAGGCGTCCTTACGTCCCAAAATGGTGTTTGCACTTGCGCTCTTTCCTGAGCCGGTTTTTCCAACAAGGATCACTCTCAGCTCCTCTGGACGCTTATAATCTGTGGAATATTTAGAGGTTTAGACGGAAAGAGTGAATAATGTGCATGCATGTCAACATATACTCTCCTGAACAACACAGAGTCATAGACTCATCCATGTCACTTGTACATCACTGACAGACACACACTGTGCTTAAATATCTCAGACATATCAGTCCATCTGTATTTTATTTTGTGTCTCTACTTCCCCGTCCTTTTGATTCAGGTCAAGTTGTCTGCATTTTGTTCTAAATCGCAGTCCCTCGTGATCATCTTATTATTAGTATTTTTGTATTAGTAATAAAGCATAGGTTATGTTTTGATGCTGTGATTTGAGCTCAATTAGATAGCTAGAAAGATAGATAAATATAGGGCTTCAACAATATAATGTACAATGAAATACTTGCACTACTGCAGTAACAGTTAACTGTTTCCATATGGTTGCCCTGTGGTTCAATCTTAGATAAGAAGTGTGACTTTCAATGTGACTCGCAACAAAATGTATCATGATTCATTGGACAACAGCTGGTATAAGCTAATTGTTCTGACTTGGACACAGGAATAAACTTCTTGGTCGATATATGCAGCAACCACTCAGGGTTTCAGCAAGGGGGCCTTCTTGTTGCTGGCCATGGCAGAGGTCTGTGCTCTACTGAGCACATTTTCTAGTTTCCAATGGTCTCCACACGGCAACAGACACAATTAGCTGAGCACAATTTGATATGCTATTTGTAGATATCATGCAAGACTGAAGATGGTTTCACATATCCTTATCCAGTCAGTCAGTGACAAAGTCATGGTACATTTCCACTCAATGCTCGGTTCTGAGCTCTACCACCAGTTTGTTTTCCTTGTGCCACACCTTAAACTCAGACTCATCCCTGCACACCTCACCTGTTCAAGTCCTTACCACCCCACACTGACATTTCCTGTATTTTATACATGGACAACACCCATGATCAATATGCAGAGACATCTTGGCACAGTCACCCACAAAATCAATATGGAATAAATTCTCAATTGAAAATCCAAAATATTCACAGAGGCCTGGATTTTACATTTTTTGGTTGTTTACTTAGAAAACACACATTTGTAATGCTTTGGAATTACTATATAATGGTAGGGAAAGATGTATTGAAAGTAGTTACTGTTTGCAATTTAACATTACATATAATTACTTTGTATTCATTATTTGCTTCATTCTTGGTAAATTATTTCACAGAATGGATGGTCTTGTTTCATTTCAATACATATATTTTTGCCAATCTGCTGTTTAGAAAAAAAATGAAATTCTTCGTAAATAGCATATCCTGATTAGAATGTGTTTATGCACATTTTTCATGAACATTCCCAATAAACTTTGGTTTGCGTTTCCTTCTTGCTGGGGTTGTGGTGTGCCTTTACTTGCATAACATTACATATAAATAGTATGAGGCCTATTTATGTTTGTATTTTGAAGTGTAATAAGTTTTACCTGGATGTTGGCACTGAACAGAGGCACAATATGCTACAAACAGCACAAAGATCCAACGTAGCGTAAAACTCCTAACTTGTGTCATCTTTGCAGATCCTGAAACCAAACACAAAGAAGCAAACAGCATCGTCATTGGTAAAATGATCCATCCAAAACACAGTTCAGGTAATTGATTGTTACAAGGTGGCAGCTTATATTACCCAAATAGGAGATTGTTTTCTTTTTAGCTGAAGTACTCCTACAACTCTTGACGGAAGACCTTAATATGGGCTAGTTAATGTCTGGTGTGTTTGTCCCTTCTTTGCCATTTGGTTCAGTTTCATTTCATGCAAAGCCTTCCCATTTCCTAGCCTACTGGGTGCTGAACTCACACAGGGTGTGTTTGTATTCTGGCTCTCGGCCAGAAAGAAGCAGGTGACAACGTAGCCTATAATGAACAACAAAGTACATCGGGAAAAAGTTGCGCCAGTTAAATGGTTCAAACACAGGACATAGACCAAGGAGACGGGTCTCGTGTCCTGAATCATTTTTAAAAAGAAAGAAAAAAGAGAGCTATAACACATCCTTTGTGATCGTCTTACCTGGACAAGATGGATTCCCGTACACAAGTGGAGAAAAAGGAGATAATCCCGAAATACAATAACCTTTTTCTTCTTCATTGAAATAACCGTGTCAGCTTTTCCACACACAAAAAAAAACGTTATTGGTTTGTTTTCTTCTTAATTTTTGTTATTTTATCTCTATGAATTGAATAGACGTCTCCATGGAAACGTACCTCAAAAGTGATGATAGTCTTTGTCAGTAATAAAATCCCTGTTTATAAATTAGATATCTTTAAGAGGTAATCCAAGAATAAAGTGATGGATTATGTGCAATGCACAGCTACCTATTTTAAAGGTCCCATGGCATGCTACTTTATGGATGCTTTGATATAGATATTAGTAGGCCCCAAACACAGTATTTGAAGACGTTCCCGAAATTCAGCCGTGATGCAGAATTACAGCCACTATGAGCCAGTCGCACATTGAGCTTTCCCAAATGTGCCGTTTCGGTGTCTGTAGCTTTAATGCAAATGAGGAGGAGAGAGGCGGGTCAAGGAGGAGGGTGGGGTTGTGGCCCTGAGCAGCTTGCAGCCACGGTACCATGCACACTGTTTACATTGGATGTATCGCAATGGCGAGGCGCACACAGCCTTTAGCCGTGTTCTGTAAATATTCTAGAATACACGGGAATCCTCGAGCTCTATATCTAAATTATATCATATTATGCATAGATATCTATATCATATAATATATATTATCATGGCCAAAAGCTGTGTGAGCCTCCAGACGATATTATGAATAAAGCTGTTGAACGCTGATTGGCTGTCATCACGCGAATGTTGCGGCAAAGTTGAAATATTTCAACTCGAGCGAATTTGTCGCACTACAAATCCTCGTGAATGTGCTCGCCTGTGCAGGGCGAAATTGTGGCGCGACAAATCAAAACTTGTTGCCGGTTTTCTCTAGCGAATAATACGCCCGATTCGCGTCTCTACGTTCACTTTGTATAGGATCGTGTCGCCCCTACGCGTTTGGTGTGAACGCACCTTTAGGCACCACCGCCTCCTGCAGCGTCGAGGCGGTGGTCCTTCGGCAGCGGGAAGCGGGGCTCAAGCGGGAGACATTCGCGGCCAACAATCCCTTTCTCCTCCATGTCGTAGTTCATGTACTTCAGGGAGTCAAAGCTAAAGTTCCTTTCCCCCAATTCATTCTCAACCATGGCTGAGATAACCCCCACTACGAGTCTCGTTGTGGAAATACCAGAGATGAGGGTCTGATGTGTTATGCGCCATAACACCAACAGCAGAACGGTTATCCAAATAACAAGGAAGTGTACAACAATTGCGTTACAGTCCTGGAGCTCTATATCTAAATAATATCATAAAATACATAGATATCTATATCATATAATACATATTATCACGGCCAAAAGCTGTGTGCGCCTCCAGACGATATTATGAATCACAAACAACTTTGTCAGGTTCTCTGACGTCTCTGGTTCTTCCACTTCCACATCAATCTGAAGTAGACTGAACCGTGCGCTGCCGGCTGCCGGCTGCCGGGCAGTGGTGCTTCACGGCGGTGGTTCCTCGCCGCAACCGGTGGCAGGCAGCATGTTGCAGTTCATGTACTTCAGGGAGTCAAAGCCAAAGTTCCTTTCCCCCAATTCTTTCTCAACCATGGCTGAGATAACCCCAACTACAGTCTCGTTGTGGAAATACAAGAGACGTCAAAGAACCGACGTGTTATGCGCCATAACACCAACAGCAAACACTTGCGTTACAGTGTCTGTAATCACACACACACACACATGTGGCGCTCGCATTGTCGTGTCTCATTGGCAGGACAAATTCTCTGGGCGAGCAAGACAGAGAAAGGGGAGGAGCTTAGATCCTTTATGACGACATATGGGACCACATTCCAAATCAGCGCTTGAGCCTTCGTTTTTTCAAAGGCGAGCAGAACATTTCATGCTCGTTTTACACCGAACGCAAGTTTTAGAAACTGGGGGACCATAGGCAGGCTAGGAGAACTCATATTTATGTTAGAAAACCTCATAAAGTGAGATTTTCATGCCATGGGACCTTTAAAACCACTTGTTCTTCCATTGCGAGGAATTATCACCATTAATGACAAATGTTATATTGAGTAATAGATTAAAGTATACTGAGGCAGTGTTTGGCGATGGTAAACCTCAAACCTCCCGTCATGCAAAACCTAACTAAACACACTTGCCTAATAAATTATTCTGAAGACTACAAATGTAGATATTATCTATGCAGTGCAGTAGTTGTAGATACTACTTGTAGATCAATCTATACATCCATTTCAGCAAAAGATTGTGCATTTGAATAAAGATTCTCACTTCAATTCACATTTTCTATATTCTTAGCCAAACCATCAGACAAAAGCAACATCAACTCTTAACTGCTCTGAAACTATGTCACGACAACATGCAATTTTGAGGAGGAGCTATTGTTGGCAACACACACACATACAAACACACACACACACACACACACACACACACAATTTGAGATATGTGTAATAATAAATAATCACCTTTCCGGATAATATTAATAAATAATTTAAATACCTTTGTGCCAACTCACATGTATGCGCACATATCAATCTCAGACCTTGGAAAGAAGAGGTTTTTCCTATTGAAAGACCTGTTACTGATATGTTTGTCTTATGGAATCTGGCACAAAATGAAAGAATTGAGAAAGAACAAGGAACTCTGTAAAACCGCTTTATTCAAAAATGTATTTTGCCATCACTATAACTAAACTTAATCCTGTTATAACATTCAATGTAAAATGGATTAAAGCTAGGGTAAGCAATTCATTTTTTAAGCATTGTCATATTTGTGGATTTCTCTGGAAATCCCAACATTGATCAATAAATCAAACGCTCTGTCAAAAAGAAAAGATGAAAAAATCCAGTATCTGCAGCTGTCCCAGACCTGTAATAAGAAGTTTAGCACACTTTTGATCATACTCAGCATACCCTCGAAGATGTGTTTTAATGACTTAAGGTCCAATATTGATCCGGAAAATGTTATAATCATTACATCCCAGAAATTACTTATTTTGTTTTGGTAAAACCCATGTTAGTGTACTTACTAGTCATTCATTAAAAGTATTATAGTTGTCAATTAAAATATCATGAACAAAAATGTTAAGGTATTAATTGTTATCCAGTGACATTAGTATTTTTGCACAGGGGTTGAACCCTTTTGCAAGGCACTGTATGCATAAATGTCTGGTCCTCGAATCACCTTTCATGTAGCCAGGGCCGGATTAACACTTTCTGAGGCCCGGGGCTAATTACCCGGGTGAGGCCCTTCATATCATGATGTTCTGACGCATGACCTCACACAAACCCACTAACACATCAGCGTACACAGTAGGCCTACCAATCTATGGCAGACTATTTAAAGTGAACTGGTAATATGATTTCAATTTAATTAAATTCATTTCAATTCAAGGGTAGCTTTATTATAATTGCAGTAGTGTTGACAAAGCTGACAGAATGAGGATGGGGAAACAAAATGTATCTGAATTGGCCTACTTGAAAATGTAGGAAAAAAGAAAGTATGAAATTGGTGATTCGGTGACTTTGGCAAATCATTACAGAAAAAGTAATAGGCCCTACAATGCATTTGCTATCAAGTACAGCAAGTTAGGCCCAGACAACATAAATGAACTGTTTTTTGAAAGTTACTTAATTTATAGAAATGCATCCTGTTTTTGTAAACTCATCAAAAACTATAAAACAATGTAGGGCCTATTGTAGGCTATTAAACAAAGGTCAATGAAGGCCCCGGCTATGGCTCAAACGGTTTGGGCATTGAATGGTTAATTTACTCCGGGAGTAACGTCCTGGTAGGCTACATGTCCGGTTACGCACAACAAACCCCAAGCAAGAAGACAGGCAGGAATGTACGATGCAACATATTTGGGGTGAACTGTTTGAAATGTGCACACAAACAAGCTAAAACTATTTTACACATTAATGGGGCTGGGTCATATAGAGGAGGCCGCCGCGGCAAACATGACTCACCAAGGGACTTCAGAAGGTCCGTCTTCTGCTCTTCTTCCGTGCGAAATCATTAATGAGCTCCTCAAAGTCCATTTGGGCCAGCATGTCGTGCTCAATTGACATTAAAGTCAGATTGTTAAGTTTCTCCTCCAACATTGTCGTTCTCAGCCTGTTCTTGATAATTCCAAGTTTGGAAAATGACCTCTCCCCGCTGGCATTGCTGACAGGCAATGTAAGGTAGATCCGCAGTGCTATGTCGACATTTGGAAAAACTTGTTGTAGATTCCTTTCTCGAATGAATGACAGTAGGTTCATCGGCTGCCTGTTTACAGTGGAGACTTTTGCGAAATGCAAAAACTGTCCTAGTTCATCAGGGAAATCATCAGCCAGGTCTTCGTGGTATTTTGCCTGCAGGTTGACGCTTTTCTCGCGTATTTCACTGAGAGACAATGTGTCCAGTTGCGTTAGAAATCCGAAGTAGGTGGACGTTTCTTTGTACACTGCGTGTCTCTGTTGTAATGCACTGATCAGTTTGTCTATGATGACAAGGAATGTCTCCCGAAAGCGATTTTCTCCCGCATTGGACACAAGGGTTGGTTCGTCTGTGTCATCAGCCGGGGTGGTGCGCTTCACCTGTCGAGTCACAGTGTACTGCTGTGACAGTGATAGTGATTTGGCCTGGGATTCCAAGTGTTTGTACTGGGAGCGTAAATTGGACACAAAGTCTATGAGGGACTGGAGCAATTCCACAGCAGTAACTAGGTCCAACTCCACCTTCTGCAGGGCCCTGCTTGTGATGTCAAATCTTTGCAGCATGGTATCCCATATGATGGCGAGGAATGCTGTCTCGAATCTATTCAATTTTTTTGCTAGAGACTTCGCCTCATCTCGTGCGGCTGATTTCTGATGGTCGTCTTCTGCTATCTCGTTTAAAGTGTCGTGGATATTTTTGAAATTTAAACGGAGAGCTTTTGTAGCCCGGGCGTGTGCTGCCTATCGCGTCGATGAAAGTCCCTTGACCATCTCCATGCGCTTGTTCTCGTTAGACTCCAGTCCATCCATTAATATTTTCCAGCGGCTAGGCGAAGCTGAGAAAAAAGTGAAGATGGATTGAACTAGCCTAAAAAAAGAGCTGGCGTCACGGCAACAATCCACACTACAGACCCCAACAAGGTTCAGGGAGTGGGCCGCGCATGGAATCCAATCAGCAAGTGGGTTTATTTCCTGAATTCGGGCACGCAATCCCTTGTATGCACCTGCCATGTTAGACGCGTTGTCATAGCACTGTCCCCTGCAATTTTTAATGTCTATGTGCATGTCCTGCAGCGCACCTGTGACTGAGTCAAAAAGGGACTCGCCTGTATGGCTAAAAATGGGCAGAAATTTCAAAAATCTCTCAAAGATCTTGCCCTCCTGAGACACGTAACGCACCACAAATGTTAGTTGGTCAGTGTGACTCAAATCCGGTGTAGAATCCACAATAAGTGAAAAATACTTTGTGTGTCGAAGCTGCATTATTATCTCTGATTGTACTCGCTGGCCCATGAGTGCAATAAACTCAGTGCATACAGTCGATGACAAATATGAGGGTGTCCCCCGCCCCTTGTTTCCAAAACGTTTTAAGTGTTCATCCAAAAAAGGGTCAAACTTGGCCAGCAACTCTAAGATGCCCAAATAATTGCCGTTGTGCACTGAGCCCAGTGTTTCATTTTCTCCCCTGAAAGCGAGCCCACGCTCTGACAGAAATTTTATCACGGCCACAACTCTCCTCAATACCTCCTTCCAGTAATTCGCCTCATCTTTCAGTTGATCCTGCAGGCCCGCGTCGATCCCACGCACCTGGGTGCGCGCAAGCCAAGTAAGAACAGCCTTTCTGTGGGGCTGACCCGCTTCGTGCATCTCGACTCGGTCAACTGAGTGTTTCCAATCAGCGAATCCGTGCGTGAAAGCGGACGAATCGTTACTGAATAGTTTGCAAAAAAAACAAAACACATTTCCAGTAGATGGGGAGTAAGACACCCATTCTCTTGCCACCTTCTCTCCATTTCTGAGCGAGCGACAGAACAATGCTTTGCTCAGACATCGCTTCTGATTTTTATAGCTCCTTTCAGAAGCCGAAAAATCGACATCTTTATGTTGACATTGTGTAGGTGCTTCAATTCCCTTTCCGACCCAATAGCTTCGCGTCTCCTCATTAACTTCTCCCCAGCAGGCAATGTCTGTTGATATATCTGTTTTCGCCCCAGCCTCAGAATCAACAGGCTCATCTGCTACATTACCCACTGCTTCTTCTCCATCCCTTGTTTCCTCAGAGATTGTAGCACTATTGCTAGCAGACTGGCTAGTTGGGCTGGTTAGTTGGCTAGCGGTGGTTGGCTGCTCTCCGTCACTGACAGTTGTATCTTTGTTGGTGGTAGCTGCTACAGCGGGCTGATTACTCCTCCACATGTTGGTTAATTTGGGTGTTTTCTGTAATAATTCTTTCGCTCTTTCCTTTTTTATTTCATCTAATTTTCGTTTTTTTGCTCCGCTCTTGTGTTTCCTTTGGCCCGGCATTTTCACTTGTTTTTTTTTATGGATTTTTGTCATTTGACCTTCAGCGACCGGAGGCCCCCCTAGCGGCGAGGCCTGGGGCTACAGCCCGGTCAGCCCATTCGTTAGACACGGCCCTGCATGTAGCCCATCCAAAAAAGTCGCTAACAGCACATTCATAACCAGCAGTAGATGCTATTACTGTAGCCAAACCTACTAATGTAGTTGAGGACATCAATAAACCTCCACCAAATGTTGCAAGAGACGTATAATAGGCTGCTTTGCAAATTAATCGTCTAAACTTCTCGTCGTCTGCTTCTTCCTTCCTCTTTTCCTCTTGTTCTCTCTCCCTCCTCCTTTCCTCTTGTTCTTTCTTCTCTTTTTCATATATTTTCCTCATTACTTCCTCTTCAAGTTTCCTCTGAGCTTCCTTGTACATGCTATTGGTGTAATGCCGCCCTCCATTGAATTTCAACATTGTTTCAACCTTGTGTAAAAGCTTTTGAACCTGCTTGGGGTCACTGCCTGGGCCGTTGATCAGTGAAAAATATCTCCCCCCACAATTATTCAGGACTCTCTTTAAATGTTTACTTTCGCTCACAAACTGATCCACTGTTTTTCCTTCCAGCATGTCTCCATGGGTGAACAGAATGATGATGTACATGGAAGAATCTGAGCCAAAGTTGGTCTCGATCCACTCTACAGCACTGCGCTCTTCCTCTGTGAATCTGGCCTTCAAACTGATCACCAGCAGAATCGCATGGGGCCCTGGAACGGACTTCTCGACACACCCCTTGATTTTTTCTCCTATGACCTTTGTAGTTTGGTTTGTGTCGAAGAGGCCGGGGCTGTCGACCACGACGATGGTGCACCCGTCTCTGGTCACCTGCTCTCTCTGGCAGTGCTCGGTCACAGATCCAGGGGAGATGTCTTCTTTAAAGGCGTCTTTACGTCCCAAAATGGTGTTTTAACTGGCGCTCTTTCCTGAGCCCGTTTTTCCAACAAGGATCAGTCTCAGCTCTTCCGGACGCTTATAATCTGTGGAATAATTAGAGGTTAAGACGGAAAGGGGAATGATGTGCATGGATGTCAACATATACTCTCCTTAACAACACAGAGTCATAGACTCATCCATCTATTTCACTTCTACATCGTTGACAGACGCTGTGCTTAAATATCTCACACATATCAGTCCATCTGTGTTTTAGTTTGGGTCTCTACTTCCCCGTCCTTTTGTTTCAGGTCAAGTTGTCTGCCTTTTGTTCTAAATCACAGTCCCTCGTCATCATCAAATTATTAGTATTTTTGCATTAGTAATAAAGCATAGGTTATGTTTTGATGCTGTGAATTGGGCTCAATTAGATAGATACAGGGCTTCAACAATATACAATGTGCAATGAAATATTTGAAGTACATTCTTGCAGTGACAGTAAACAGTTTCCATACGGTGGTCCTGTGGTTCAATCTTAGATAAGAAGCATCACTCTCAATGTGACTCGCAAAATAATTTATCAGATTCAGAGGTCTGTGCTCTACTGAGCTCATTTTCTAGTTTCCAATGGTCTCCACACGGCGACAGACACAATTAGCTGAGCACAATTTGATATGCTATTTGTGGATATAATGCAAGACTGAAGATGGTTTCACATATCCTTATCCAGTCAGTCAGTGACAAAATCATGGTACATTTCCACTCAATGCTCAGTTCTGAGCTCTACCACCAGTTTGTTTTCCTTGTGCCACACCTTATTATCCTGAATATTAAATAAACAAGCTCAGACTCATCCCTGCACACCTCACCTGTTCAAGTCCTTACCACCCCACACTGACATTTCCTGTATTTTATACATGGACAACACCCATGATCAATATGCAGAGACATCTTGGCACAGTCACCCACAAAATCAATATGGAATAAATTCTCATCTGAAATTCCAAAATTTCAGATGAGATGAATTTCCTATTCACATAGGCCTAGATTTTTCACTTTTTTGGTTATTTACTTAGAAAATACAGGGAAAGATGCATTGAAAGTAGTTAATGTTAGCAATTTAACATTACATATAATTACTTTGTATTCAAAGTAATTCTTTGTAAATGACTTCACATAATGCAAGTTCTTGTTTCATTTCAATGGATATATTTTTGTCAATCTGCTGTTTAGAAAAAAATGAAATTCTTTGTAACTAACATATCCTAATTATAATGTGTTTATGCAAATTTCTTCATAAACATTCCCAATAACCTTTGGTGTGCCTTTCCTTCTTGTTGGGGATGTGGTGTGCCTTTATTTGACTTGCATCACATTACATATAAATAGTATGAGGCCTATTTATGTTTGTATTTTGAGGTGTGATAAGTTTTACCTGGATGTTGGCACTGAACAGAGGACCGGTCCGCACAATATGCTACAAACAGCAACAAAGATCCAACGTAGCGTAAAACTCCTAACTTGTGTCATCTTTGCAGATCCTGAAACCAAACACAAAGAGGCAAACAGCATCGTCATTGGTAAAATGATCCATCCAAAACACAGTTCAGTTAATTTATTGTTACAAGATGGCATCTTATATTACCCAAATAGGAGATTATTTTCTTTTCAGCTGAAGTACTCCCACAACTCTTGACCGAAGACCTTAATATGGGCTAATTAATGTCTGGTGTGTTTGTCCCTGCTTTGCCATTTGGTTCAGTTTCATTTCATGCAAAGCCTTCCCATTTCCTAGCCTACTGGGTACACTGGGCTGGTTTGCCATATGGCTCTCTGCCATAAAGATAAAGCCCTGAAGGTGACGTAGTATGATGAACAAAAAAGTACATAGGGAGGAGATTGTGGATGATGAATGGTTTAAACACAGGACACAGACCAAGGAGAGCGGCTTCTCTTTGTTCTTCTGTTAATCTATTGTAGAAAATTGAAGTAATTAAATTATCAATGTTATTTCATGTGTTTGTCATCTAGTTGCTCCTCACCCCACCTTCACCCCCATGTGTCAACATTAGCGGGTCAACTCCCCTCACTGTGAACAAGTGGCTTATTGAAATGACACCCTAACCCTAACCCTCTTCAATCCATTATCTCTATCTTTTACATCTCGCCTCACAATGACAATCAATGTGTTTATTTTCAGGTCTCTCTAGTATTTCATGCAGGGTTAGATCGTACAAGTAGGCATCATGGAGCCAAGGTGGAGTTTGGTGGCAGATGACCTTTGGATGTCAACATTAGGAGGACACAGAGAAACAGATACTTCTGCTTGTTTTCCATTGGATTTGTTTATTCTATTCTCTAAATAGTGGTTATTCAACAAGACTCCATAACAGTAAGATATGTGCCTGCAGAAAACCATGTTTTGCTTGTGAACTTGTGATTACCAGTTGGAAGGTAGTATGACAGATCTTACAAGGAGCATTGTGGTTTGTTGGTTGCATTCATGTGTTTGAATATGTCCAAGTGTGTGCATGCAGTTGCTAATATATTTGACTAAGTTGTGAATGATTTCTGTAAAACGAAAATGAATTACTAAAATAATAGGTAATTGCACAATTGCACTTCTATTAGCACATTTTGAAACGTACACCTATATATATATATATGAACTAGTGATATCTTTATATCGAGTATTTGTATTTATTTTACTATTTTTGTGCTTGATTGTGAGGGGTACATCTATGTATGGTGAACTTGGGAGTATATTATAAAAACCTTGGCATACAGTTTGTTGAGCGCTCACACAAACCCAAGGCAAGGGCACACACGGAATAATGGTGGATTCAGGGCCGTGGCCGTACCCAGCAGATGCTCTCTTCTTCTTCAGTGAAATAACTGTCAGCTTTTCCACACAATAAGAAAACCATGATTGGTTTGATTTCTTCTTAATTATTGTTATTTTATGTCATCATATGAATTGAATAGACACCTCCATGGAAACGTACCAGACTCCAAAGTGATGATAGCCTTTGGCTTTCTGCAATAACATCCCTGTTTATAACTTAGACATCTTTGAGAGATACTCCAAGAATAAATGGATTTATTATTTACAATTTACAAAAGAACTAACCATTTTAAAACCATAAACATTCTCCCGTTGTGAGGAATTATCAACATTAATGACATGTTATATTGAGTAATAGATGAAAGTATGCTGAGGCAGTGTTTGGCGATGGTTATCCTCAAACCTGCTGTCAAAAAAAAGAAAAAAACCTAACTAGACACAAAACAAAACACTGCAAAAAAATCTGAGGACTACTAATGTAGATATGACCTATGCAGCATATAGTTGTAGATACTACTTGTGGATCAATCTATCCCTCCATTTCAGGATTGCGATTGTGCATTGCAATATAGATGCTAACATCATTTCACATTTTCTATATTTTTGCCAAACCATCAGACTAAATAAAACCAAAATCAATAACAATTTAATTTCCGGATTCTATAGCATTTATGCATAGCTCTGAATCTATGTCACGACAACATGAAATTGTGAGATAGAGCTATTGTTGGCAGCCGTAGTGCAAGCCAACACACACAATTTGAGATACTTATAATAATAAATAATCACCTTTCTGGATAATAATAGGTGACCTGATATGTCACTAATGGAATCTGGCACAAAATGAAAGAATTGACGAAGAATAAGGAACTCAGTAAAATCTCTTTATTCAAAAAGGTATTTTGCCATAACCATAACTAATCTTAATCCTATAATAACATTCAATGTTAAATGGGTTAAGATAGGGTAAGCAATTCATTTTTAAAGCATTGTCATATTTGTTGATTTCTCTTGAAATCCTAACATTAATCAATAAATCAAACGCTTGGTCAAAAAGAAAAGATGAAAAAATACCATATCTGCAGCTGTCCCAGAGCTATAATAAACCCACCCAAATATGTAATACAGCATGAATAAATGATTGTATCGCGGACCGGTCTGTCTTCCTACCCGGCTACCTGTGCACACTCTGGCCATGCAGAGTGCATGACTCATTGTGCATGACTGGAGTCTTCCCAAAGGCTAGGCAGCATTCAGCTAAAGCTATAGCAGTCATGTGTTTTGGGGGAGAGGCTTTGGAGGGAGGGGTGGGATTTTTTTCTGTTGCATACTTATCCAACATTAAAATATCATGCTTACTCTGGCTAATTTCTCCAAATTACCTACCCTAGTTTAAAATAAATTGAATTTAAAAACATTGTTACAATTACATTGCAAACCTGCATAATAGTCCCGTTTAACACACCTTTGAGCATACTCAGCATACCCTTGAAGATGTGTTTTAATTATTTAAAGGTGCAATATTGATCAGGAAAATTGTATAATTGTTACGTCCCAGAAATAACTTATTTTGTTCTGAAATACCCATGTTACTGTACTTAATAGTCATTCATTAAAGTATTATCGTGGTCAATTAAAATATCATGCAGAAAAATGTTAATGTATTAATTGTTATCCAGTGAAATTAGTAATTTTGCACGGGGGTTGAACCCTTTTGCAAGGCACTGCATACATAAATGTCTGGTCCTAGAATCACCCTTCATTTAGCCTATTCAAAAAAAGTCTTCAACATAACATTTGTAACCACCAACAGATAATATTCCTGTAGCGACATATACTATTGCAGGTGAGGGCACCAATACACCACCACACAATACCCCAACAGTCACCAAAAGGAGTGCATTGCACGTAAATCGTCGATACCTCTCTTCTTCTTCTTTCTTTCTCCTTTCATCCTCTTGTTCTCTCTCCCTCCTCCTTTCCTCTCGTTCTTTCTTCTCTTTTTCAGCATTTTTCCTCATTTCTTCCTCTTCAATTTTCCTCTGAGCTTCCTTGTACATGCTATTGGTGTAATGCTTCCCTCCATTGAACATCACCATTGCCTGAACCTTGTGTAAAAGCTTTTGAACCTGCTCGGCGTCAGTGCCCGGGCCGTTGATCAGTGAAAAATATCTCCCCCCACAATCATTGATGACTCTCTTTAAATGTTCACTTTCGCTCACAAACTGATCCACCCCTTTCCCTCCCAGCATGTCTCCATGGGTGAACAGAATGATGATGTACATGGACGAATCTGAGCCAAAGTTGGTCTTGATCCACTCTACAGCGATGCGCTCTTCCTCTGTGAATCTGGCCTTCAAACTGATCACCAGCAGAATCGCATGGGGCCCCGGAACGGACTTCTCGACACACGCCTTTATTTTTTCTCCTATGACCTCTGTAGTTTGGTTTGTGTCAAAGAGGCCGGGGCTGTCGACCACGACGATGGTGCGTCCGTCTCTGGTCACCTGCTCTTTCTGACAGTGCTCTGTCACAGATCCAGGGGAGATGTCTTCTTTAAAGGCGTCCTTACGTCCCAAAATGGTGTTTGAACTGGCGCTCTTTCCTGAGCCGGTTTTTCCAACAAGGATCAGTCTCAGCTCCTCCATACCCTTATAATCTGTGGAATATTTAGAGGTTAAGACGGAAAGGGGAATGATGTGCATGGATGTCAACATATACTCTCCTAAACAACACGGTTTCCAATGGTCTCCACATGTGACGACTTTTCCTTGAACCACACCTTATTATCCTTCAAATTAAATAAACAAGCTTAGATCCCTGCACACCTCACCTTTTCTTTGCCCCACTACGAGACTCGTAGTGGGGTTATCTCAGCCATGGTTGAGAAGGAATTGGGGAAAGGAACTTTGGCTTTGACTCCGTGAAGTACATGAACCGCGACATGGAGGGGTCGGCTTAGCTCAGGAGGTAGAGCAGTTGTATTATAACCAAAAGGTTGCTAGTTCGATCCCGAGCTCCTCCTAGCTGAGTGTTGATGTGTCCCTGAGCAAGGCACTTAACCCTAACTGCTCCTGACGAGCTAGCTGTCGCCTTGCATGGTTGACTCTGCCGTCGGTGTGTCAATATGTGTATTAACCGATGTAAGTCGCTCTGGATAAAAGCATCTGCTAAATGCCCTAATTGTAATGGAGGAGATTGCTGCCTGCTGCCTGCTGCCGCGAGGCCCAACCACCACTGCGGGGCACCACCGCTGCTGCCCGCTGCCGAGGTGGTGGTGACTCGGCAGCGGGCACTAAGGCTCCGGCGGGAGACAATCACGGTCAACAATCACTTTCTCCTCCATGTCACGGTTCAGTCTACTTCAGATTGATGTGGAAGAACCACAGACGTCGGTGAAGCCGACGCAGTCATTTGAGATTCATAATATCGTCTGGAGGCGCACACAGCTTATGGCCGTGATAATATGTATTATATGATATAGATATTTATCTTATATTTGATATTTATCACCGACTCCCGCCGGAGCACCCGAAGTGTTCTTGAATATTTACAGAACACGGCCACAAGCTGTGTGCGCCTCGCCATTGCGATACATCCACTGTAAAAAAGAGTGTATGGTACCATGGCCCTAAGCTGCTCAGGGCCACATCCCCACCCTCCACCTAGCCAGTCCCCCAAGCTCATTGTGGGACTGGCTCATAGTGGCTGTAATCCTGCAACAAGGCTGAATTTCTTGAACGCCTTCAAATACTGTATTAGGGGCCCACTAACAGCTATATAAAAGCATTCATAAAGTAAAATGCCGCACTGACATTTCCTGCTTGTCCACATATTTTATACATGGCCAACACCCACACCCACAGAGACAGAGATGACAGCATCTTGGTACAGTCACCCACAAAATAAGTAAGGAGGAAATTGTCAAATGAGAATTCAAAATGTTCACATTGGCCTAGATGTCTTCGTTTTATAACTTACAAAAGACACATTTGTGGCCTTTTGTATCAGTGAATGAGAATAAAAGTACAAGTTGACAGTGTCTACCCCAGTGGTTCCCAACAAGTGGGCATTTGGTGTACCATGATTTGGAATTACAATATTTCTGGCGTAGTTTACAGCAATGTTAGCTAGTGAAAGATGTATTGAAAGTTGTTACTAGTTGCAATATAGCATAACATATAGGTAATTACTTTGCATTCATTATTGGCTTCATTCTTGATAAATGATTTCACATAATGCAAGGTCATGTTTCATTTGAATACATATATTTTTGCCTGTTTAGAAAAAAAATGAAATTCTTCGTAACTATATTATTATTCGTAACCTTATTATAATGTGTTTATGCACATTTTCATAAACATTCCCGATGACCTTTGGTGTGCCGTTACTTCTTGTTGGGGATGTGGTGTGCCTTTATTTGACATACATAACATTACATATAAATAGTATGAGGCCTATTTATGTTTGTATTTTGAAGTGTGATAAGTTTTACCTGGATGTTGGCACTGAACAGAGGACCGGTCCGCACAATATGCTACAAACAGCACAAAGATCAAACGTAGCGTAAAACTCCTAACTTGTGTCATCTTCGCAGATCCGTAAACCAAACATAAAGAGGCAAACAGCATCGTCATTTGTAAAAATGATCCTTCCAAAACAAAGTTCAGGTAATTTATTATTTTAGGTTGGCAGCTTTCGGTGTGTTCCTGAATCCTCGAGAGGCACCTGGCTGCAGACCTCCACTGTGAGGTCAGTTCCGGTGCAGGCGCCTCTGTCAGTACACCTCCACGTGGTGCTGTGTCTCAATTCAGGGGACGCATCCTTCGAAGGACGCGGTCTGTGAAGGTGTGGCCTTCGTAGACCGTGAAGGCCGGACGAACGTCTTTAAATGAGACGGTCTGCCCTACGGAGCATTACAAGTTTGCGTAACAAGCCGTTAACACCCTTTACCTTGCGTGATGACGCGCCGCTCCTGTCACCTAGCAACCCTGACAGCTGCGGTTCACCGGCAGAGGACAAATATGGAGCCGTTTTATATAACCCACTAAGAGATGTCCACTTTTACTTAGATGTCCACTCCTTACTTTATTCTTACTTTTATTTTATTGTATTTTATTTATAATTTTCTATTTTTTATAATCTTATCTTCTATGCTTGTAAATTCTATTTGTACGGAGCACCTGGAACGAAACAATTTTCCCCGGGATCAATAAAGTTTTCTGTTTCTGATTCTGATTCAGTTACATAATAATTATATAAAATATAACGTTAATTAGTTTAACGTTATATGGCTCGTATTAATGAAATTGAACTTTAACAATAAAGTTACAAATTTAAAATAGTCCCAACTTTATTTTAATATAAAAAAATGTTTTTACATAGTTTTGTCATTGAATATGTAGTTTGCTGCAACTGCCGCTTCCGCTCTCTCTGACGCCATTTCTGAAAAAGTCCAATGCACAACGAATCTTGGGATACATTGGGCTGTGAAGCATCCATCCGGTGGATCCTTCAAATCCGGGAAAAGAAGGCTGCATTTGTCGGCCGCATTTGAAGGAGCCTTCGAAATCGGACAGCCTTGACGCGTCGCAGTGACACAATCGCCCTTCGGATGCACCCTTCGAAGGATGCGTCCCCTGAATTGAGACACAATCCTCGGACGCCAGCCTCCCGAGTAGGGTTGCCACCTTGGATTTGGGAAAAAAAGGGACACTTGATCAAATGTTTGGGGCGGAGGGCTTGGCCATTATTACCAGTTCAGACTGACCAATGAACATACAATTTGGACAAAGGAGACAGAAACAAAGTCATGTTAATAAATGTATTCACTCAGGGGTCACCAGGGTGGATGTGCACCAGCAGATAATTTCAGTCCAGATAATTTCAGTCCATCCATGTCAACACACTGGAACGCAGAGAGACTCCACATGAGACTTGATCAAAGAACTTTCAACATTGTTATTATTTCAACATTTATATTTTTGTATTTCTTGTTTGTTTTGGTGTTGTGAGTGTGTGTTTGATTATACGTATGTGATTAGATTAGTATGTGTTTATGTTAAACGAGACTCGTATACGTTGACTACCAAGTTATCTAGGCTATACTAAGTTATAGGAATCCCTGTTGCCTCTCTCATTGTACCTTTGTTTTATTCTTGACACAGGTTGTCTCTAGGCTCTATTGCACTAATTCTGGATGGACTCCATGGTCTGCTACTCTGTTCTGTATTAATAGATTAAAAAATACAGATGAAAACATGATTGGACATGCAAATATACCAGGTTGACAGTTGTAAGACTCCCTATTTCTTTGCTTACCCATTTGTCGTCCTGACACTGATTCTCTCCCTGATGGAGATGCTCTTGACCCTGACAAAGATGCTCTTGACTGTTGCACTGATTCTGGATGGACTCCTTAGTCTGCTGCTGCTGCTCCTTTCTGCATTAATAGATTAAGAAATACAGATGAAAACATCATTAGTTATTAGATGTTCAGATCGGATATACTAAGTGAACTGTTAGGACTTCCCACAGCTCCTCTTACCTCTTTGTTGTGACACAGGTTGTCCCTCTGACACAGATGCTCTGTGTCACTGATTCTGGATGTACTCCTTGAACAAGTAGCAGTTGTATAAGTAGCTGTGGCCGTGTTTCACTCCAAGGTAAACACTGCTAAGCTCTGCCGCTGCAATCTTGTCTTCTTCTGGTGAACCTTTTTTGGTCGTTAAGTTGCAATGGCTGCCTGTTTTTGTTTGTTTGATAGCACGACTTGATGTTGTTGTTTTTGCGTGACTTTTCAATGCGTTTTTCCCTTCATATTTTACGGAGATTTTCGCCGGACACAAAACGTATGTGGCTGAAAAAATGGTCTCCCTGGGTCGGCCGTACCCATTCAAACTTTGAAAGTTTCGCCCAGTCAGGATTGTAACTAGTAAACCGTTTTTTTCGTACTGGTTTTCGCACTTGGCTTGCATGTATTATTTGCTCCATCTCCTTCCTCGTCAGCCTCTCCTCCCATTGCAAATGAAGACGCAGCGCTCGGCTCCACTCTCACTGAGTGACTTTCCTCCACTTTATTATGTTTATGTTTGTGTTCCCGCTCTGTCTGAGGAGCGCAAGAATGGGGGCGCGTGCCTGGGACGTCACGGTCATGTACGCATAGACGGGAAGAAAACGGGGACAATTTTAAGAGCCAGGAACCGTATTAGACTACAGAACGAAAGTAATTAAATGAGGTTTGGGCAATATCCCCCAAAAAACGGGACCAATTGTGTCCCGGGTGAGATTTCTGTTTTCCCGGGACAGCTGGTGAAAAAAGAGAACAATTCCGGGAAAAAAAGGGACGGGTGGCAACACTACTCCCGAGTCGGAAGTCGGAAAATCTTGCGGCACTTCTCGGAGGCACCCTCCTTTTATAAGGAGTAGACCGAGAGCAGTGACGACGCTCTCAACAAAATGCCTACTTCCGTGAAGAGATTTATTTTCTTTGTATTTGTACCACGTTGGTCATTTTTGTGTCGATTTTAAATGCTCTTACACACTTGATTGCATTGCTACTTTTTTCCGGTCACCAATGTATGCATTGCACGGTCTTGCTGTGCGTGCAATACAATGTTAAGTTGTGTTGCTTGTTTTCGAGCTGGTTTGCTAAAGAGGCTAATGTAGCTAACAATAAACAACGACTAGCCAATTTCATGACACAATCACAAAGTCGCACGGGAACGCTATAAATGCTCCGAGCCCGGAAAGACGTCAAAAGTGCCAATCGGAAGGCGTCCGTCGATTAAAAGTACATAAATAAAACAAAGTACATAGGGAAAAAGTTTGCATCATCATTTTTTGACTTGATTGACTTATTCATTCCAGTCTTCAGCAGTTGGGTTAGGTTAAGGCAACACAACGACTTGGTGCAAACTTCATGGCTACTCGATGCCCTGGCCAACTGCTACCAGCTTGACACAACTTCTACACCACCACATGGACACGGCTGGAATAGTACCATAATGAGCCCGGTTAAACCAAAAATTGCATTAGTCATTTTCTAGAGTGCAGGCCTACTCAGATCAACAGAGAAGTCCTCATGCTATGATTTTACTTATTTTGAATCAACCATTCATTTTAACGTTTCCTTACATAACCACCATTATACTAGGGGTGTCATGTGAATCCCTGTGAGACTTCTGTGATTAATGGTGCGTTCACATCGCCGGAAATAATGGGGAAAACATTTTCGCTACGTCGGAAAGTTTGCGTGAACGACACCTCATGACGCTGTTATGATTCTACTTCTGTTCGGCAACTCGGGCCAAATTTTGATAACAGAGTTGCCCAGTTGGTGACGTATGGTTTACTGATGACGCGAATGGACATGGCGGAACATGAACATTTTAGTCAATATAAAAGAATCAACCATCATATCACATACTTTACTGATTGATATTGTAACCGTTTGTTGGCATCGATTTTGCTCAGTTTTAAACGTTGTGTACTGGTAAACCAGCTCTAGATAAGGGCAAGTGTAGCCTTCCATACAGTGGCAATGCTTCTCATAAATAAAAGCAAAGGATAGTAGGTGATAGGTTACAAGGAAATGAATGCGATCAAACTTGAAACTGATCCTACTAAGTTCTGTTAACCTGATGTGAAGAACTTTTAGATTCCCGAACGGTCGCTGTCGGGAACACGCGTAAGCATGAGCGTCATCACTGGCGAGCCGTCTCGTTATCACCAGGACCGTGAACGCGCCTTAAGGGCAATGCAAATTCACTTGACTTAAAGGAAGTAGCATGTGGAAGTTGGATGCAGAGCTTGGTTTATATACAAATTACATGAAGATGTCTGAATGTTTACACCAAGTATTTTAAGACCCTTGAGATCAGCTTTTCATAAACCTACAATCCAACTATGAATCAGCTTCATTCAAAATCATTAGCTTATACCAGGTGTTGTCCAATGAACCTGATCAAGTCTGGTGCTAAACCACAACTCACACAAACATACAAACATTCTGTGGACCCTTCTGTCAGTTAATGACCAATGTTTGATAAAACGATTTATAATAATTAAATTACAAATGTTATTCCATTTGTCTCTCTGTTAGTTTGTCATCTAGTTGCGTGCCCTCGCCCCGCCTTCACCCCCATATGTCAACGTTATCAGGTCAACTCCCCTCACTGTGAACAAGTGGCTGATTAAAGTGTTGAGAGTCATGCTTCACCTCAGCTACACCTGGCCACACAAACTGACATTTCACCTCCTCTCCTCAGACCATTCTCTCTATCTTATCTCTCGCCTCACAATGACAATCAGTGCATTTATTCTCAGATATCTCTAGGATTTAATGCAGATAACTAATGCTTGCAGGATGTATAATAAGTAGCGGTAATTTGGGATACATGTAGGCATCGTTTCAGTGACCCCAGATGGATTGTGGTGGAAGGTGTTTGCACATGGGGATAAAGAGATGGAAGAAATGACCTTTTGATATCAACATTAAGAGGACACAGAGAAACCGAAAATTCTGCTTGTTTTCCATTGGATTTGTTTAACCCTTCTATTCTCTAAACATCGGTCATTCAATAATACTCCATAACAGTAAGATATGTGCCAATGTTTTGCCTGCAAACTTGTGATTCCCTGTTGGAAGGTAGTCTGACAGATCTTACAAAGAGTATTGTGAATTGTTGGTTGCATGTGTCTGAATTGTCCAAATGTGTGCATGCAGTTGCTAATATATTTGACAAATAAATGAATTACTCAAGTAATAACTCATTGCACTTTCAGCACATTTTGAAACATACCCCGATAGATATAAAGAACTAGTGATATCTTGTGAGTGACTTTATTTTACTATTTTTCTGCTTGTGTGTGAGGGGAACCTCTATGAATGGTGAACTTGGTAGAATTATAAAAACCTTGGCATACAGTTTGTTGAGCACTCACACAAAACCCAAGGCCAGTGCACATGCTGAAAAATGGTGGAGGCTTAATGTTGAACTGAAGAAAATTGCAACGGCACAATTGAGCCCTTCCTCACGTGAACCCAGAGCGAAGTGAGGGCACTTTCTGTTGTGTTGAAAGAAATGAAAAATTGAGAAGGAGACAGAAAAGAGAGAGCTATAGCCTAACCCATCCTTGTGATCGTCTTTCCTGGACAAGATGGACTCCTGTGCACCAGTGGAGAAAAGGGGATATAATCACGAAATCCAAGCACCTTTTTCTTCTTCATTGAAATTACTCAGCTGTCAGCTTTTCCACACAATAAGAAACCCATGATTGGTTTGTTTTCTTCTTCATTCTTGTGATTTCATGTCATTATATGAATTGAAAAGACGTCTCCATGGAAACGTAACAGACTCTAAAGTGATGTTAGTCTTTGGCTGTCTGCAATAACAACCCTCTTTATAACTTTTATAAACATCTTTGAGAGTTACGTTCTCCCACTGCGGGGAAGAATCATTATTAACTATACGGCTAAGTTGAGTTTGTCAGTTGACAGTGTTTGGCGATTGTAAACCTCAAACCTGCCTTCATGCAAAAACTAACCAAACACATCGATTTTTGTGTATTGTTGAATCATCCTTTTGTATATGTTTTATACAATCAGTCTTAATAAAAACAACATCAACAATTGTAATTCCAGTTTCTATAGCATTTATTCGTATCTCTGAATGCATACCACTTGACAACATGAAATAAATAGAGTTGGCCAACACACACAAAAAACAAAGGGAGAGACGAATAATAACAAATAATCAACTCACTGGATAATATTAATAAATAACGGCAAATTCTCAGCCAACAGCCACGTATAGTCCACAGCACATGTAAAAGAGACCTTGACATAATGATGTTTTACTATTAAGACCACCAGGAATAGGCTGTTGAAGCACCGCAACGGTTATCGATATGTGTTTCTTATTGAATCTTACACTTCTCAAAATTTTTACAAGGCTTTTGTGGCTGATGAGGTCCCATGATTTGACGAAGATCTGTGCTGAAACTCGGCCGTCGCGCTAGTGGATGCAGTGCACCGCACGCGTCATCGCTGCGGGGCGCCTGGCTCCTTCTGCCGTGCACGCGGTCCGTGCACATTGCCTGGTACGAACGCAGAGAGACTTTGCGGTGCTGCGATGGGCCGGTTTCAGCAGGCAAGCCCCCTTGCTTCGCCAAGGCCTCGAATACTTTGTCTAGGTTAGTACTTTCCTTGGCAGAGGTTTCAAAGTACGCACAGTCCTCGCCAAGCGTTTGCATCAAGTCTGTTTGCGGTATAGCTCTCTCCGACAGCGGTAGATCCATCTTGTTGGCGCACACCACGAATGGAACAGTGGCGCACCACTGACCCGGCACAGATATTTGGTTTAGTTTGGTCTTTGCTTCCAGGATCTCTGTCCGCAAGGCGCACACCTCCTCGAATGAGCTCCGGTCGTCCAGACTGAATACTAGCAAGAAAACGTCACCTGCGGAAATAATGACATTAACATTAGCTATTTATTTTACATGTATATGTGTAATTCTCGAAACTACATTGGATTTAACAATTGCAAATACATCTATTTGCAACCGCAATTACGCAGAGATTACGCACCAGTTAGAATGGAGAGGCGCCGTTTGGCTGGAAAGCTTCTTTCTCCAGACGCATCCAGGATGTCAATTTGATATGTCTCTCCGCGGATACGGAAAAGCTTTCTATGAAAGTCTTCAGAAGTCGGCTTGTACTCTTCCACAAATCCATCCCGGAGGTACCTTCTGAGAATCGAGGTCTTTCCGACCCGCGGAGCGCCGAGCACCACGATGCGCTTACAGTTCTGGTGTTTCCTGGACGTATCTTGGCAGGGCTCCTGTCCGAGCTGACTCAGGCGGGTTTGACCATTAACCACTAAAGCTGCCAATTGATCCAGCGGGGAATTTTTGCAGGTATTCCTGCTGGATGGCGAGGACACCTGCTTCACGTTTGCCTCAGATCGCGTCTTACTTTGTTTCCATTGCAACGTCGCCAGTTTCAGCATACCCATCCCTGCTTTTATTCCACTCGAGCACAAATGCTGCGACGCGTTCCTGTACGCAAGAACAACTTTTGAAGAGCCTGCTCGATCGACGGTCGAGCGGCTGGACTGGGGCGAGATTGCCATTTTGGACTGTAAAACAGGGGGCATGCTGTTTAGCTCCATGGTTTTGTATGTAGTGGTGAATTCATCAAATCCTACGGCGTCGACAGCTCGCTCAGACCAGCGGGTCGATCCAAGAGAGACCTGCTCGAGCCTATCCTCCCAGTGGTTGATGTGGTCTTTGCGATGTCTTTATACGCTGTCGTAGCTCCGTGGCCATTCACGTCACCACAAAATTTCCTTCCTTTGGCTCACTGATTGGCAGGAGCGGTGGTCGTGTTCTCGACAACAACACACACGGTTTTGTTTTGCTGTCTGCACAGGAGCGCACAACGTTAGGTGTAGCGCCTAATTATGTTAATAATTGGCGTGTCTGTTTAATTTGTAATGCGGTTTTGTACTCATTGACCAAACAAGTATGTAGGCTTACCTATTTTGTTTGACTTCAGAGATTAAAGTAAGAATTCTGACTTAAAAATCGGAATCCTGACTTAAATCTCAAAAAATCAAAAAATAATAATCACATATTGCCCTCGTCCTCTTCATATTTTAGGGCTCTTCGTCACATGAATAAATCGTGCTATAGGTCAAAGTTCGGAACTATATATTCGTGCTGCCAGGGCACCGCAGACCTGCCCTGAGCGTCCGTTGCTATGGTTACGACATAGCGAGCGAGAGGGAGGAAGTGGTAAGCTAGCTCTTATATGGTTGTACTCCGACGGTAATTATTATAAAAGTAATATTAAGATGTCCCATAAACATGGTTAGTGACGTTAGCAGGTTAAATAGGAGCGTTTAAGATTGGATTGAGTTGCTTGTGAGGACGCGGACGCCACGCTACGTGGAAGAGTAGACAACGTATAGCGGTCACTTATAGGCTATGGCTCATGTTGTTGCTACCGAGTCTGGTGAAATAACTCACCAAAGGGACTTCAGAACCCGAACTGCACCGGGTAAGTGGGCCTATGAATTACCCCCCTCCTAAGTGTGGTGTACCTCTTTCTCTCCTGTTTTCTGTATATTTCCTATAAAAAAAACACTAGTGAAGTTGACGGCAGCATCTCTCTTCCATCAGGGTGTGTTGATCGTTCCAAATTAATGCAAGTCAAAAGCATACAACCTAATGTGAGTACAGCCTATTCGTCAAGTTAATGATCCAGATGAGCAGCTTCCTTGTCCCTTCCCTCTTCTCTCCAATGTTCTCTCCTTCCTGCTTTCTTTGTCTCCAAGGAAATAGCCAAGTTCTTTCAGGGAAAATACACTGAATCGTTCAAGCAATAATATACAGGGCATGTGTGCTTCAGCTTCATTCACCAAAGCCTCCCACTGACCCCCGGAAGCAAGAAGAAATGACTGGAGCCCTGGCGCGGAGGATGCGAACAGGCCAGCAAGGCTGTAAAACAGTTGAAGAGGCTGAGGGCCAGCTCTGCCAAGCGGAGGGCACATTGTTGCTGCGCCACACAGGTGTAATGGACTGTCTTGGTATAGTCTTAAATTAGTCTTAGATAAATCATTTGCAAGGATGCCTCAGGACCACATCACTATGTATATAGTATATAATATTCCATCCAGACTTTTATGTACATACTTCGACCTCAACAAATGCATCGTCTTTTTTCATATGCTGCTCAAATAAACCAAATGACTACAATTCAGGATTTTATTTAGAGTTTAAAATATTAGATTAAAATAAGCATATTTGTTTGTGTAATCGAACAGAGAAAGCCACCATTGGTTATTTGGTCCCAACCAACAGAAGGAGGCTGTGGGAGATGGAACAGACATTTTCAACAGGAAGTGACACTTGTGGGTTTCAGAGAGGGCCCAGAGGCCACGACGCTACGACCATCAAGGCTTGGTTCTGCCCCACAGCATTCTGGGTAACCTGCAGGACTTCAAGAGTTATCTGGAGACCAGGGGAGAGACAGAGGTAAATAGGGAATGAGTAAATATGTGCTGGGATGGGTTTCCCTTAAAAGGGAGGCACTCTAACAAGTAAAAGGTAGAATTGTATTATTGGTATGTGTTCCATTTATCATAACGTTATAATAACAATTAATGACTCAACGTGTATTTGACTCAATTGTGTTGGTGTGTATGTCCGTGCGTGCGTGTGTGTGTGCGTGCGTGCGTGAGTGTGTGTGTGCGCATGCATGTGCATGTCATTTACCAAACTGACATTGTCATTGATTACTGAAGGGCCAATTCAGTGGACCAATCAGAGTTCTCAAGGCTGCACTATAAGCGGTCGAAACTCTGTGACTTGGTACTCAGCCCCTCTTCCCTGTCCTCCCTCCACGGCCCCCAGTCAGCCCGGAGGCTGCGAGAGACCACCACAGAGGCTCTGAGTGGACCGTCCTCCTCAGCCGCGGGGGGGGGGGGGCACGCATACAGAGGGGCTGAGGACAGAGGCTGCGGGCTCTCTGCGGGCCGGCCACGCACCCAGAGCCACGCCCTACGGCACTGGAGCGCACACATGAGGCAGCGGCGGCGGCAGCAGGAAACCCTAGCCAGTGAGTCCACGTAGGAGCCGGTCTCAGGGGAACCGGCTGCAACAGGATAGTGTCTATTCTCACCTTTGTTCAATAAAGTTAAATGCGTACGCAAAGGAAATTGAACGTAAAATACACGGATCACCTTCAGAATATCACTCCGCTTAAGACTCACAGGACATGGCCGAGATGGAGCCGGCAAACATGAGGTTCACTGCTGATCTTTTAACCCAGCTAAAACCTCGTCGTCACAAACATCCATTCACTAATGGAGCTCAAAGAAACATGAACAGGGGGCGTGGTATTAACCCAAATAACATAGGAATCAGTCCAAGGGTCATAACGGTTTAATATTGAGAAGAAACCCATTCATCCAAATGCTTGCATTGGTGATGGAAATACAGGGCCTTTGAGGAGCAGGCTTCGGGGGTAAGGATGTCTATACAGGTTAGCCTGTGTGCTATGGTGATTGAACCCAGCAGAGCATACCTTACAGTTAGGGGTCGGGCACCCTATTCTCCACCCCATGCCATAACTCCCCCCAGTGGGTGACGATGTGAATACAACACCCGTACAGTCAGTAAAGATGGAACTGCACCATGCCAGTCCACACCAGTCAGAGAATGAGTTATATGCATGTTGAATTTGTATTATATAAAATATATAATATTATTACATAGTATTTATGTTCTAAACAATATGTAATATCAGCGTTGTTTTTTTTAATCGTTATGTTTCTCCTCTTCATGTAAGAGTTGCTCCACAGGCCGGAGGGCTGGTTGCTGATGAACCGAGCCAACAGCTTCCGGGGGGTCCAGGAGCAGAGAGAGCTTCTGAGCCTCGTCCTGCCAGCCATACAGCCAGGACATGTAGGTGAACCATCTCCTCAGCCATGGTGCCCTCATAATGTGCTATTCCATCGCCCACTGGACCAAAAGCATCTTGCCACAATGCCACATAGTAGTATTTCTGGTGATGTATTCAAGCAAACACTGGTTCCAAGTAATTATATGGCATAATATAATAGCTCTTATCAAATGTATTATGTGTGGTTTGTGCGTTTGCATGTGTCTGTGTGTGTGTGTGTGTGTGTGTGTGTGTGTGTGTGTTTGCTTGTGTCTGTTTCTGTGTGTGTGTGTGTGTGTGTGCATGTGCATGTGTGTGTGCATGTATGTGTGTGTATGTGTGTGTGTGTGTGTGTGTGTGTGTGTGTGTGTGTGTGTGTGTGTGTGTGTGTGCGTGTGATGCGGACCCAGGGCTACCGTGTGGGCAGTGAGTTCTGGGCCCAGCCCGAGAGCTTGGGGGGCGAGGTGGGCGGGATCGTGGCCACCCTGACTCGTAGCCAGCGGGGCCAGCGGGAGCCTGTGGTCCACGTAGGACAACCACGCAGTGTCCAGCATGAGTCAGGTACACTCAGCCTGCAGGGACATAATTACAACCTGCCACCCATTTACACACACTCTTTATTAATATAAATATAGGCCTGCTGTAATTATAAATGTAACAAAATGTATTTTATTCTTATTGTATTTTAGGTTGCCTATTGACAACTGGCCGGGGACTACAGCTGGAAATTAGCCAAGTAGGCTAAAGCTGCTCCTTGTAGTGTACAGTTAATCAAACGGCACTGTCCACGATACTATGAACAAATAAACTAAACTAAACTAAACTAAACTGAACTGAACTTAACTTAACTTAACTTAACTTAACTTAACTTAACTTAACTTAACTTAACTTAACTTAACTTAACTTAACTAAACTAAATGAGAGGAGACCTAAGTCATATTCTATATTGAAACGTGAGCACCAACCCGTGGGCTGATATATTTATTCTGCATTCATTTTCTCTTCTTTTAATTTGCCCATTCTTTGCGAGAGGACATTTCAGTAGTATCTGTCAGAGCTTTTCAATAGTATCTGTAAAAGCTTTTCACAATACCCCATGACAGCGTCACAGCAGTACGTATGAGCATGTCATAGTTCCGTTGTTTGTATGATAGTGTCTCTATAGCGTCTGTAAAAGCATCTGATGTGCTTGTGGCTGAGGTTTTCAGTATTTATGTTTGACAGATTCCCATCAGTTAATGTGTTTCCATAACGTGGGGAGACATTTACATTTAAGTCATTTAGCAGACGCTTTTATCCAAACCGACTTATAATATAAGTACATATTATTACATATTACAAGAAAGTGAAACATTATATCGCTGTGTGTACAATAAGGATGTTGTTATACAACAAAGACAGCTAGGATAAGATGCCACATAACTAAGTATCATAACTAAATACAACATACAATAAGTGCGTACATTAATCTGTAGACATCTTTGTTCCTTCAGGGAATGTTGTGTCAGAGAAGTATGGTCCCGCCCCTAAAGCGTGGAACCAGAGTGAATACCTCCAGCGACAACAGCAGCAGATCCAGCCGCTCCTCAAGGAGCTGGACCTTCAAACGCCCGTAAGTCGTTTAGCTGCTGTGTTCACTTTCAGCCACTTTGGATTGACGCATCTCCTGAACCACTGAATGACTCGGTTATGACCCGGATCAGACCACAGCTACACCCCCCGTCTGCTGAACACAGTTTAGCCCTAAGCTCTGAACTAGGACTTAAAACTGGTGCTCTGGTCACACAGTCAAACACAGATTGGAGCTCTCTGTTAAGTGATCTATTTAAGGTTTATATTAAATGCAAATCATGCATAGCTCAATTTAGATTATTCATTCCTTGTCAAATCTTTGTATAAAACACAAACCTTTCCATGAATTATTATTTTTCAAGTTTTTTGTTTGAGTGCAGTCGATATGCCTGTTAAGCTTGTTAGGTATAATCTAATCTTGGATCCAGCAGTCCTTTAGCAGAACTTCTGGGGGAGATGGCACAAAGCCTTAGCCGGAAACCAGAAACTGCATTGTGGAGAATTACGCCTTATTTCCTTTTCTCTTGTGTCCGGTAATATAAATGGATAAAGATTTCAAAAGGGGATTTTAATCGTTTTTTTTACAGTGGCCTCACTACACAGTGTTGATTTGAAACCTTTACAGACACTCTTTTATAGTAAACTACTGCTGGCCAAGTTTGTGTTACAGATCCCGCCTCCAGCAACAGCATTCAAAACAAATATGAAGCGAAACCATGTGAAACGGCACGTTCACCCTTTAGACATTAAACCAAAGTCGGATTAGTGAGACTCGTTAAAATCCAACCTTTCTTCTTTACTACCATCATCCTTGTTGATTTGTCCCTCTGTTTTGCACCACTGACCACTATATATATCAATTGTATATTTATATATCTCTATGTCTGTTATCAATGCCATGTTCAATCTGGCCTTGGAATAGAGCATCTTTTATCCGTCTCCACATCAGCGGGTGGCTGGCCTGTCCAGAACACTTTGTCTCTGCCGCTGGCGCCCTTTGTTCATGTTAGCCCACCCAGGACCACTCGGTTTCTGGATGTGCTTTAGCCAGAACAAAGAACATGCACAGAGGAAGACACACACACACACATACACACACACACACACACACACACACACACACACACACACACACACACAGACACACACACACCGACAAAGACACACACACAGACACACGCACACACACGCAGATACACTCACACACACACACACACACGGACACGGACACACACATAGACACACAGACACACACACAGACACGGACACACACACACATACACACATACAGACCCACACACAGACACAGACACACACACACACACACACACACACACACACAACTCAACAAATTTTACCTTTCTCACATTCAAGGTCAGGTAAATCATGACCAAACCAGAGCTCTGTATGCTTTTGCATATGACGAAATCTTTAAATTCATTTCAACTTGTCCTCTGATTTAAGGACATGGAGCACTTGGAGGTGATTGGATCCGGCAGGCCCGTCACACGTGTTTCAGTGCCTCCGAAGCCCTTGCACCGCGAAGAGGAAGCGCGGGAGAAGGCGACGACAGAGAAGCGGTAAGAAAGCGTTGCGTGCCTCGCGTTGCCTTCTGAACTGACCCTCCACCCCGCTGGCTTCCTCACTCCCTGTCGGCCGGACCTCTGTGACCTGTGCCCCCCCTGTGACCCAGAGATCCAGGGGTGCAGGATGATGGTGATGATGGTGATGGTGATGATGATGACACCGCCGTGATGCTGGTCCCTGCCTTGATGTTCTGCGGCCAGAGAGCCCACTGGACCGGCAGCTCCTCCTCCCACCAGGTACAGCAGGTCCTTCCCCATACAGAGCTGCCCTGCTCCGACTGCTGTGATACCCTCCTCCTCCTCCTCCTCCTCCTCCTCCTCCTCCTCTTCCTCCTCTCCTTCCTCCCCTTAAGTGGAAAACACCAGATGCCAGGCTCGGCATCAGGATTAGATCAGGGCTTCATGGTGTACTGTGTGATGTGGTTTGACCCTCTTTAGACCTCACCCCTTCTGCTTCATCTCTGTTCCTGCCTCTGTGTCTGTGTGTGTCTCTGGTCCGTGTCCACGTCCGCTCAGGGCCAGCCGGGGATCAGCTCCAGGATGGGCTTTGAGGTTGTGATCGGGGCGACGGCCCGCTCGCACCTGTTGCTGCGTAACCAGGGCAACAGCGCCATCTACTACACCTGGCAGCGGCTGGAGCTGCCTCGCTGCTTCACTGGCCCGCCCCGCACAGCGCGGCAGACCGCCACCCCGCACTTCTACTTCAACTCCTCCATGGGTACACAGTACACACACACACACACACACACACACCATCACCCCAAACACACACACACACACACACACACACCACCCCAAACACACACAAACACACACACACACACACACACACCATCAACCCAAACACACACACACACACACACACCATCACCCCAAACACACACACACACACAAACACACCATCACCCCAAACACACACACACACACCATCAACCCAAACACACACACACACACACGCGTGCATGGCATGAATGACATGATGACAGAGCAAAGCACACAATCTCTTTAAAATCACAGCTACACACGCAACCTGACTTACACCACGCATAAACCCTTACAGCAATACGCCCACCACTCAGACACACACAAACACTCACAAAACACACAGAACACATACACACAGTCTCCAAAACAGGCATTCTCCAAACCACACGTGGCACATACACAAACCATACAAAAGAAAAAAAACACAGCAAATGCACTCGCATGGCACATACACCAAGAGGCCCCATAATCAACACACATGTTATTCAATGGCGCGTGTTGTGGTCGCGCCAACGTCATCGCTCCGTTCACCATCCTTTTGTCTGCTCCGTCGCCCCCCTCCCGTCCTGTCCCATCTCCCCCATCCACCCAGGTGTGATTCTCCCGTGCGAGACGCAGCAGGTGGACTTTATATTTAAATCGGACACGCCTGGAATCAAGTGTGAGCTTTGGCAGCTCAACACCCACCCTGTGCTGCTGGGAGGAGCCGCCATGCAGCTCACACTGAGGGGAGTGGCCCTGGACCGGGACACCAACGCAGACCACAGGCTGGTCCTAGAGGTAGCCTACTGACCCCAGACCACAGGCTGGTCCTAGAGGTAGCCTACTGACCCCAGACCACAGGCTGGTCCTAGAGGTAGCCTACTGACCCCAGACCACAGGCTGGTCCTAGAGGTAGCCTACTGACCCCAGACCAGAAGCTGGTCCTAGAGGTAGCCTACTGACCCCAGACCACAGGCTGGTCCTAGAGGTAGCCTACTGACCCCAGACCAGAAGCTGGTCCTAGAGGTAGCCTACTGACCCCAGACCACAGGCTGGTCCTAGAGGTAGCCTACTGACCCCAGACCACAGGCCGGTCCTAGAGGTAGCCTATTGCAGTCAGACCACAGGCTGGTCCTAGAGGTAGCCTACTGACCCCAGACCACAGGCCGGTCCTAGAGGTAGCCTACTGACCCCAGACCACAGGCCGGTCCTAGAGGTAGCCTATTGCTGTCAGACCACAGGCTGGACCTAGAGGTAGCCTACTTCTGTCAGACCACAGGCTGGTCCTAGAGGTAGCCTACTGCTGTCAGACCACAGGCTGGTCCTAGAGGTAGCCTACTGACCCCAGACCACAGGCCGGTCCTAGAGGTAGCCTACTGACCCCAGACCACAGGCCGGTCCTAGAGGTAGCCTATTGCAGTCAGACCACAGGCTGGTCCTAGAGGTAGCCTACTGACCCCAGACCACAGGCCGGTCCTAGAGGTAGCCTACTGACCCCAGACCACAGGCCGGTCCTAGAGGTAGCCTATTGCTGTCAGACCACAGGCTGGACCTAGAGGTAGCCTACTTCTGTCAGACCACAGGCTGGTCCTAGAGGTAGCCTACTGACCCCAGACCACAGGCCGGTCCTAGAGGTAGCCTACTGACCCCAAGACCACAGACTGGTCCTAGAGGTAGCCTACTGACCCCAGACCACAGGCCGGTCCTAGAGGTAGCCTACTGACCCCAAGACCACAGACTGGTCCTAGAGGTAGCCTACTGACCCAAGCCCACAGGCTGGTCCTAGAGGTAGCCTATATTATGTATGTGTGTGTGTGTGTGTGTGTATGTGTGTGTGTGTGTGTGTGTGTGTGTGTGTGTGTGTGTGTGTGTGTATGTGTGTGTGTGTCTGTGTGTGTGTGGACGCAGAGGGAGTTGGAGAGGAAAGCGATGGTTAAAGTGTGCCAGTCGTTGGTCTCCGAGGTGTTGCGGGGGGTCACAACCCCTGAGAGAGCCAGCTCACCTGCAGAGCTCTACATCACCGAAGACCAGGAGTTTCTCTGGAAGAATCCCAAGGTGAAGACAGAGAGTTGAGACAGCCATATTCCACTGGAACGGTTTACTAGAAACCTTTTATATTTTCGTTTAGGTATATGTATTGATCAAAGTTTCTTGCCTTGCCATTTAAATGGACCTCTAATGAATCAATAAGAATTCATTTTATAGGATACAATATATTCCTCAGCCAATTATTATTTTACGATAAAAAAATCCATAAAGAGCCGTTTCATGTACAATCTAGCGTCAGGGTTTCTTTCTAAACATGGCCCATGGCTCATCGTTGGTTCTGGATGAATCCCCACACGGTTCTCTGTGAGACCATATCACCTCATAATGGACTCATTCAGCATCTTGTTCTGCTTGACATTTAGACACTATGGCGTGGGCTGACCCCAGTGCGTCTCTGCAGCCCTAAGCTGCCCCACTCAGGCTCTCTGTGGAGAGACATGCTATTGACTCTACCATGGGGCTGTTGCTGTCATAATTCCACTTTCATTATTTCTGCTAATATTGACTCATAAAGTTCCAGGGCTATTGCTGATTTCATTCCTAGCTGTCTCTCTTTGAGTTTGTGAACGTTTGTGAGCAAAAAAAACGTAAATCTTTTAACTACTTCTCAGTCACAGTACCAAAACAAGAGTGCTACTTCTAATGTTTACATTTGGGGTGAGATGTGGTCACACTAAATGCTCTGGCGTGCAGTATCGACACAGCAAAGCCGTTTTGACCAATTATATTGGTTGCGGATGTTTGAGTGAGGTAAGGAGAGACGGCTACAATGGTTTGTCCACCCAGACCAGTATGGTCCTTTAAGTTGGTCACAATGTCGCCCCATACACACACACAACCATACACACACACGCACACCGGGAGTACAATGCAACATGGCTGTTGTTGGTTTTATTAGAGTACTGATTCGATTGGAGATGAGCCAGGCTCCATTCTGCTGATTCAATTGGCCCTTGGTATGAAATAGGAGTTGAACACACACATACACACACAATACACACACACACACACACAATACAGCACTCTCGCTCTGTCATTCCTGAAAGTTTAGCCTCTCCAATCGGGTTGTTGTAACAGGAGAAATACAGGGCGAGGTAAATGCAGGGATTTTTATCCTGCAAACATTGCTCACCACTGGCGTGACTCACCGCTGCCCCCGTTCCAGCTCTGTCTGCTATTTTCTGCGTACACGTTCTCTAATTGCTGCGACAGTGAGAAGGCTTCATCGATTCTTTCATCACGTGGAAGCGTCTCTCTAGCAGGCCACGGGTTGTGTTTTGATTTCAGGTGTATCATTTTCAGGATAAATTCAGTACAGATTATATATTTTTTTAAAAGATAGTACATTTGCAAACACCCCACAATGACTTGACATCAAACTTGTGCGTTGCTTCTGTATCGGGTCCAGTTTCACTACGCCCCGGGGCCAGTGGAGGCCCTGCAGGGCCTTTGGCAGACTGCAGCCCCAGGAGGTGACTGGGACCTCTCTGTGGAAACACTCAGACAGGTAGGGGCCTTCCTCTCTGCTAAGATGACGCTGTTTACGCCAGAGAAGTATCTAAACTCTGTCACTGCACATGAATTTAGATTGTATCCAGGTTTCAAAATCTTGAATGTTTGCACGAAAGGCACATCGCGCTCCCAACCACCTCAGCCTGTTGGCGTGTTCACGAGAGATCTCTGCTTGACGGCCACTTGCACCTACACGTTTCCCATTTGTAACACATCCATGGTTCCCCTGGTCTATCTAGATCAAATGTAGCTTATGCCCAACTCCAGGGGTGGTTCTGACAACGGCCTACATCCCTCGCACAACCGTTCCCGCCTTTTTAGATGGAGACAGCATGTCTCTGCATTGCGATCTCACAAACGTCTTTCAATTCACCAATTGAAGAGAGATTCAGTACGCTCTTGACAAGGTCAATGTCAGGAAGTCACATGGGCTGTTGTCACAGTGAAATGATTAATGTTGTGATCGCAAACAACGGAAATGTAGAAACGAGGAGTCTCAGTGTAGGCTTCTGTGTGCCCTATCTCTACTGTTTGTATAGGTTTGTAATTTCTCTGCCCTGCGGTGCACACGGGAAGAGCCACTGTCTGCTTTGTATTTGCGTCCATGCAAGGCGGTGCTGTCGCTGCCCGAGGAAGACCCGGGCCCAGTGGACACCGCCCACACTCTGACCCGAGACCAGGGCCTGGCCCGGCTCAACTCCACGCTTCTGGAGCTTCCACCGCACCCCCTTACCTCAGCCCCCATCACACCTGCGGCTGTAGGGTGGGTCATGCACGCACACACACACACGCACAACAACTACAACACAGAGACATCCCCTTGACAAAAACAATTGTAGCAGGGAGTCAGGATTACGACATATTACTCCCTTTAAGTCGCTCCCCTACGAATATATGTATGCTGCGTGGTTTAGTATCTATATTCAGATACCCAACCAGATCCAGTTGAGTTGTAGTAAATCTAGAATAAAATGTTTTTCTAGGTGCAAGGGTGTCTACATTCAATTCATTCAGAACATATTGCCTTAACGTTGCATGAGTCAGCCAAGCATGGTTTATAAAAATAGTCTAAATTCCATAGAACCGCAAAACTAAAATACTGTTCCACAACAAAGTCTGCAGGTAGTCAGCATGGCACTGTGTGAGCCAGGATACATGCTGACTGCAGGGTATCTTCCTTGAATAAGGATGATTATCCTTATTCAGAGCAAGGTGTGGCTGAGCTGCCTCTTAGCCCCTATGGCAGGATGTCTGGACACAGCATAGCATGTGACATCAGAGCAGTCGGTATACGGTTGGTGTGGTGTGTGGCGCCCCCTGCAGGCGGCAGCTGTGGAGGGAGCTTCTGGACGGCCTGGCCGGCGAGGCCTCCGCGCTCCGACACATGCTGGGGCTCCCTGAGACAGACACGTGGTCACAGCCCATCCTAGACCCTGACCTTGGTGAGAATCATACCGCCTTGATGGGTAGATACAATTAAAAGACGGTTGTTTGGGGAAATGTTCATGCCGTGACAGAACAGTGTGGTCTTGTAGGGTTGGAGGAGGAGGTGAAGACGGTTGGAAAGGGGGAGAGGAAGGGAGGTACCAAGGAGGTGCACAGAGCAGGGGGTGCAAAGGAGAAGGAAAATGGAAGAGGAGCCTCTAAGGCAGCAGCCAAGGTGAGTGGAAATCAGTGTGTGTGTGTGTGTGTGTGTGTGTGTGTGTGTGTGTGTGTGTGTGTGTGTGTGTGTGTGTGTGTGAAGTGCAAGTTGGCATGGCAACACAGTCATGGCAATGAACAATATACACAAAAAAAACAGCAAAACACACCAAAGTAACCAGTCTTCAGAGATTCAGTAGAGCTGCTCTGTGCTCATTTTAAATGCTGCAACGCAGCATTTTTTTCCACTGAAGCCACCATTATTTGAAACTTTCGCTGTTTATGCGAGAGCACAACAATTATGCTTTCAGTGCTTATGCACTGCCAGGACAAAAAATATATATATTACCAGGGATTTTCTTTGCTAGGGCAGCTGACTATTGCTGTTGAGCCCAATGTAATGGTGTAAAATAAAAATGAATAAAAACTTGGATGCACCTCAATTACCCTCAAGAGCAACACACGACTCCCAAATGCTTCATGGCCTCAGACCATGGACCTATTAAAGAAGCCTCAGACTTACATGACTAGTATACACAGGTGATGTCAGCAGGCACTTTGGAGGCACGCTTCATGGGGATGGGCTACCGGACGGGTATTTCAAATTGGCTGAGTTCGCACCCCCAAGGCCAGATCCATCGTATTTATTCATTTTATTTCGATATTGCCCCTGGCCTGACATGTATGACGAATGACCGAGAAGAAGCGGTCAGGTTGTGTTCGGTGTTTTTTCTTGGTCTCTCCCCCCCCCCCCCCCGCTCTAATAGTTGAGTCACTGGCTCGGCTAACCCATTAGTCACCCAGGCTGCCATGGCAACAGAAGACAACATAGGGCTCGTTCACACTGGATCCCGCGTTGCGGCGATTACCGCAAACTGCTGCGGCAATGTGGGAGCGTAGCGTCATGTTGTGCACTTGAAGCACTTCTTCATGGCAGGATTATACAGTTCTGGAAAGTACCACACGCTGGGGATAAGTCTCTTTTTTCATCTTCACAGGGGTTGGGTTAATAGTGGAATGCCTCATTGATAACGTTACATGGTGAACAAGGTTCTTCTTCCCGTTGGCTTCTTCTGGTCTTATCGCCGGTTTACGTGATAGGCCGCCGTAGCGTTACGTCGAGTTGCCTTTCTCCAAAAGTAGATTCCGTAGAATCAGAACTTTTCGCTGCAGGTCCGCTTTATCCTTTTTCGCCACCGCCGAGGCCTACACGCAATACCCCAGTTCAAATGAATGATTGAACTGGCGATTTCGCCGCAACGCCTGATACAGCGTGAATGGACCCATGGTGGTCAAATGCGCACCTGCGCATCCACTCTGTGTCCAGGTTGAACTGATTGCATACACAAAAAAGCCACTCAACTCATTTGCACCCACATATGCACGCACTCGCGTCAAACAGCCTGTATGAAATAGGCTGGACATAGCATTACCCACCATATCTATTAACTTGTACCCTTAGCAAACTCATCAACATTGTTTTTTTTACCGTCTTTAAAATATATCGGGTTTACAAGATAACCAGAAGGGAGTATCTCGCTAACGCTCTCTCTCTCTCTCTCTCCGCTGTTCGTCATGGGAACAGGAGCGTGTGACATCGAAGGAG
>NC_136935.1:44384161-44409161 GCF_949987615.1 Pollachius pollachius
TCTGCGGGACGAGGAGCGACTGCGGCAGGAAAGGAGCCAGGCCTTGAAGACCAAGGAGCGCATGGCCGGCGGCGGTAGTGGCGGTGGCAGTGGAGGAGGAGGTGGAGGAGGAGGAGGAGGAGGAGGTGGAGGAGGAGGAGGAGGAGGAGGTGGCAGTGGAGGAGGAGCTGGAGGTAGCGGAGTAGGAGGAGGTGGCAGTGGAGGAGGAGGGGGAGCTGAAGGGGGGCTCTACGGAGGGGTCCCCCCGTCCTACCACCCCGGCCGGCGGACCAGCCAGCCCAGCATGGCCGTGCTCTACGGAGAAGAGTTCAGCCGTTCGCGAGGCTCGCCGTCCTCCTTCAACTGTACGTTTGGCTTCTGGTGCCATTTCTTCTTCAAATCGCATCCGACCCGTCTATTGGCATGTCCCTTTTTTACAACAGCAGCACTTCCACAGAGTTCGGATCTTCTGGGTCTTCAGAGCTAACATTACGTATTGAAATCGATTGATGAAATAGACAGTAAATCAATGAGACGATTGAAGCTCACAGAGCGGAACCCAGAGAAGGCCGTTTGCTGCATGCGCTGCTCACTAGCGCGCCCTCAAGCGAACAGCTCTCGACGAATGTTGTCGAGGTGTGCAGAGGAGAACTAGCGTTTGGAGCACGGTGTGATCTGACGAGTTCATCAAGGAGACGTCAAATCACACCGCATGCAGCTGCACCCATATTGAAACGGCCCTTCCATCCTCATTCCCTTCCTTCCTCTCGCTTCCTCTCCTCAGCCTCGTCCTCGTCCCCTCGAGAGGCGGCCTCCGACCTGGAGCAGGCCCGCCCTCAGACCAGCGGGGAGGAGGAGCTTCAGCTGCAGCTGGCCTTGGCCATGAGCAGGGAGGAGAACCAGAAGGTAGAGTAGAACGCGTGCGACCCGCGTGTGTGCGCACAGTCACACAAACACACACGCGCATATGCACACAGATGCACCTAGGAGGCTAGCGGGAGCAGGTACAAGGACAAAAGTGTCACGTTCTCCTCTTTCAACCCGCCCCCATGCTCACGGTGTCTGGGCTGACGGCGTGTGAGTGTGGTGTGCTGACCTCTAGTGATGAATTCAACCGCCATGCAGAGCAGAAGCACACCTCTGGCACGGCCGATTGGAAATTCCCTGTCATTCCGTCTTGTTTTTCGCTCTCTCTGTCTCTCTCTCTCCATTGCTCTTTCTCTGTCACCTTCTTGATCTCTCATTGTAGTGCATCTGTTTATAAGTACAAATAAACGATGCATTCCCTTACCAAGGATGCCATCCCTTCCATCTTGCTTGCCCATCGCACTCCAGTTACCATGGCGATGAAGCAATACACTCAACTGCATGTTGCATCGAGACGTAGCCTACAGGACGATGTACGTTTTCCCCTTCCCTTTAACACACAATTCATATACCTTGATAGCGTATTTTCATTGTTGGATTCTCTCTGAGTCTTTTCATTCAAGTGATTTGTTTTACCTTCTTCAAAAGGCTACTAGTCATTTACATTTACAAGGACGCTTTTATTCATAGCGACTTTGAAGGAGAAAAAACTATATATTGCTTTCGGTACAGTAAGGATGTGCATAGAACAAGTGCCAAGCACTAACAATCGCTGGGTTAACCCATTCCCCGTATATAAAGCAAAATTAGCTAAGATAAGAGGCTACACGATGCTAAGTGCTATTTTTACGTAAGTGCCAGGACGTACAAACATACAATAAGTGGGTACTATTCCGACCGTATCCCCCTCTCCAACAGGGCGTTCCCTGGCCCCTCTCCTCTGTAGTTCCTAGAAGACAAGAAAGGAAAACTCAATTTGTTTTCCTCTGTCAACGGTGGCATGTAACAAAGAACGTAACAATAGATAGATGGATAGATGGATGGACAGATAGATAGATGGACAGACGGACGGACGGACGGACGGAGGACAGACAGATAGATGGATATCGCAAGAGCTGCCACTGATGGAGCGACGGGTGTTTCGCGTTCCTCTACGCCTATAAATGTTTGTCCTCACCGTTGCTATGGCAATTACAATATGTCATGACGCCGCCTCTGCAGGAGCAGCGCTGTCGCCAAGGCGACGACTCACTGTTACAGAAGGCCCTGGACGAGAGCAGGAGGGAGAGCCAGTCAGACACACAGGAGGTGAGGCTTGTGTTTGTATTGTGTGTGTGTGTGTGTGTGTGTGTGTGTGTGTGTGTGTGTGTGTGTGTGTGTGCGTGTGAACGCATATGTGTACGCGATCATTTCCATGTGTGTGTCTGTGTGTGTGTGTGTGTGTGTGTGTGTGCGCATGTGTGTATGTGATCATCTGTGTATGTGTGTGTGTTTGTTCGTGTGAAAATGTATGTGTGTGTGTGTGTGTGTGTGTGTGTGTGTGTGTGTGTGTGTGTCTGTTTGTGTAAATATACACAGTGAAGTGTGCTGCGGTGGCTGAAGGTGTGCTTGAGGTTCACGGTGGTTAACGAAGGAGGCCAGTGAGCGAGCAGGGCCTGCAGGGGTACCTCAGTATGAGGGGAGGGGAGGGAGAACCGGCCAGGCTCCAGGGGAGACCGAGGTGAGCTGTGCTGAATCAGGACTCGGTTACATCTCACCTTGAGCTCCACATGAAATTCCCTTGAAACCGAACCCTTTATCTCTCTAGGGGGCCGGCTCTGTCGGCTCTCTGGCTTGTGGTTGGTTGTGGGTCTGAGTTTTTTTTCACGTTTGATATCTCTGTTTTTTTAGACCTATAGGCTTTTTCCGTCTTTTATTTCTATCTTCCAAAAACAACTGTCGACAACAGTACACATACTGTCTGACACCATTGTGATTTCCAGTAGTGCTGCTGCTTTCATTTAGATGCATTTAGCTCTGTGCTTCTGCTGATTTAAGTTGTACCTTTGATCATTCGATAACTATGAAAATCAAAACATTGCCCAGAGCTTTGCTATGCAAGTAGGTTTGTGCAGTTTATTTCAAATTGAGATGCTCTGTGAAGCAGTGATTGGCTGAAAGTATTAAAGCTATTATACATGTATTAGAATATGATTAGGCTGCTATGATGAGTATTTAACTTCCAAACTCGTCCATGTCTGTCTCCTTAGCCCTCCATGCTGGATCTGGTGGACGTCTTTGGTGCCCCTCCCTCTCAGGTCCCGCCTCCCTCCAGCAATGACCTCTGGCCCTCCAGCCAGCACATCTCGGACGTCTCCCCGGACCCCTGGGACTCTGTGGGTGAGTGGGTCCCTCCTCTGGCCTCCTCCCATGGTTCCAGCTGTGCTGTGCTGTGCCCTGTTACGACACGAGGAACAGGGATAGCTTCGGGGTGCGCGTGGTCCGGGTCAGTACTGACATCACACAGAGGGGGCGGTGTTGAGGTGCTCATTAGCGTTAAATTGCAACAGCTGAGGATTCAGGGGGGTCTCAGGTTGTGAGTGTGAGGTGAGAGCCTTTGGAGGTGGCGCTCTCCAGACGCGATATAGGACCTACCCGAAGGGACACACGTTTTGCTGTTAAGACACTTCAACAAGGGATCTTTTGGTTGTTAATGAACGGGGAGACTGAACGACGGGAGTCGACCTGCGGCTGGTCACCTGAGTGACGAGGTGCCGTCGTGGCTCTCCCAGAGAGAGCGGTTTCGCCTTCGTTGGCTGTGCACCTCGCACCGCAGCCCCCCTAGAGAGCTGAGATCGCACTCGCCCAGGGAAGGTTCTGGAACATGCCTCAGCGCGCCGCGTAGGGACAGGCTTTAGGCTGTCTACCCGGGTAACAACCCCCTGCGGCACCACAGCAACCTCTGGCCGTTCTGTTGTTGCCTCGGCAGCGGTCCACTCCGACAGCCCGCCGCGGGGCAGTCCCTGGGGGGATGCTGCCGCTGGCCCGGCCCCTCCCGCCGCGGTGCCCCCCCGCGCGTCCAACCCATGGGCCCCGTCCCCCGCCTCGCCCACGGACGCCTGGGAGCCCGAGCCCCAGTCCCCCAGCGACGGGCCCCCTGGCTGGGGGAGCCCCGCGCACCACACTGCAGGTGCACTCCAGATTTATCGGCCTTCATTGACGTTTATTCACGCGGGCAAACCCCCGTTTAGGCTAAGGACTTATTATCCCACGACTTCATGTGGAATAATCAGAGGAGTCCAAAAGGGGTTGTTGTTTTTGATTACAACAATGGGCTCTTGAATGTGCGTTGTGTCGGTGTGACAGTGGTATTGATAGTACTTTCCTAGTGTTGTTGTGTAATTATTGGCCGCTTCAACTGTGCAGGCGTGGATCAGACGGATCCGTTCTCCGTGGAGGAACAGGGGGGTCTGAGCGACGAGGCTCCTCACATCTCCTCGCCCCAGCTGGTTGGAGCAGGTAGGATACAACACCGAGGACCACCGTGGCACTTAAAAAGTACTCAGCATTGTGTAGCCTCTTATCCTAGCTATCTTTGTTGTATACGCGGTATGGGTTTAGTTAGCAATTGTAAGTGCTTTCCACTTGTTTCTATGAATCTCCGTGCTTAACCGAGCGCTATATATTGTGGTTTCTCTTTCTTCTGACAAATGTGCTTATTGTAAGTCGCTTTGGATCAAAGCGTCTGCTAAATGCCCTAAATGTAAATGCAAATGTGAATGATCAGCATGGGCACTCCAATTTGATATGAAGTCTCCAAGTGACTGAAGTAGGAATAGGTTGGACCTAATATAGCATTACATTACACTTAATATGCTGTATACTCCATGCATAAGAACAAACTGTATTATACTCTATGTTTCACACGAACATATCCTGCTTTACATTCTGAGTCTAATTATTTCATGTCCAGTTTGTGTTTCTCTTCCACTGTTCCTTTTTATATTGCATTGTTGAAGGAGCCCGAGACTCAAGAATTTCATTCCCAGCGACTGCTGCTGTTATTGTTGTGCATTCGACAATAAACCATTTTGAATCTTGATTCACCTCATCAGTCTTAATGACTGTATGAGGAACCCCGTTTGGGGGCCCAATCGTTCCCCCTGATCTCCCTCTAGGTTCTGACGCAGATCCGTTCGACGGGCCGGCGGAGTCGGACCCCTTCGGCGCCGCGGACGCCGCGGCCTCCGATGCGTTCGGCTCGGAGCCCCCGCAGGTGAGGCCGCAGGTGAACGGGCGCGGGACGGCCAGCCCGGAGATGTTTGACCTGTCACGCCTGGCGCCGCCGCTCAGCGCCCCGCCCCTTCGCATGTGCCGGACCCCCGAGGCCTTCCTGGGGCCCACGGGGGCCTCGCTGGTCAACCTGGACGTCCTCATCTCCTCGTCGCCCCCCGGCAAGATGCACCAGAACCCCTTCCTCTCAGGTACGGTTTGGCTTTGTGACACACGCACACACACACACACACACACACAGGAAGTCTCTCTTCGCACGGTGTACTAGTGCGCACATACTTGTGTACCTACCATCTTTTCTTATTCTTTTTACATGGGCACATTTCAATCTATTTTTCGTTGCCTTACTTTCGTTGTTTTAGATTTTTGACTTACATTTATTCCATTGTGTATTTTCTATGATTGTGAGCTGAGCCATTCTCACGGAAACAATCCCCCCCCCCCCCTCCCCCAACGAGATCACCGAAGCCATGTGCTTCTGAATCTCAATGCGCTGAGCCTTCGTCCTGCTCCCTCAACCGACCCTCCGCCTTCCCCTCCCCAGGCCTGACCGCCCCGTCGCCCACCAACCCCTTCCACTGCGACCAGCCCCGGCTCACCCTCAACCAGATGCGGCCGGCCTCCACCTCGCCGCTGCCCCCCCACATGCTCTCCTACAGCCCCTCTCTGCCTCTGCCGCTCCACCGCCAGCAGCCCGTGCTGGCGTCCTCCCTGACCCAGCCCTCCGGCGGGCCCATGGACCTGCCCTCCAACCTGCCCCGGCCCCTGCTCCCCCTGTCCCCTCGCCCGGCTCCCCGTGCCCAGGCCCACGCACACAGCCACAACCCCTTCCTCTGAGAGGAGGCCCGCAGCCCGAGCCACGCTTCCACCGGCCCCCGGTGGCTCTGGAGGGAACGGAGGACACGGAGGAAACGCGGCTATTCCTGGGGGATTTGATGGATTGTTGCTTTGTTCGAACCCGGGTTGTTCCACGGTCCCCGGTTGAAGTGGATCGAGGCTATGGCTCTGGTGTGAGCTCATCCTAAACCGGGTCTTTATCTCAGTCTAAGGACACCTCAAACGCTATAACGTTGACTCCTGAAGAGGCAAATGTGCACATTTGTGGCGTGCGCTCATATACACAAACATGCACCCACACACACACACACACACATATTATCACAAAGATGCGAACGCACAAAAAGTGAGCATCTACACACAAAAATGCGCCGATGTACGGTGCAAGAGTTCACAGAGCACTCCTGATACACCCAGAGAACAGGGGCGGTGCTTTAGCTGGTAGAGCCTTACCTGCCACCGCTGGTTTTACCTTCTGGACCCAAGGGGCTGGCTCACTGCTGCTGCTTCACCGAGAGCATGAATGCAACCCGCTCACCCGGAGCTCCAGAAATTATAACCGAAGGAAGCCACGAGCATTGAGTCGGCGGTGGGAGAATGTCTGTCCATGTTGTCGTGACCCATGTGGTCCTCGTTCTATTTCCTGCTAAGTCACACCAATGCCTACGAAGTAGAGGAAACGATTGCCCAAAGCGACGAGGTTTGCGTCGAGCGGACCGGTAACCGATGTCCATCCACCACCACCAACCAGACAGCCTCTTTGCTCAAACTTAGATATCAGCCACCGTCGACAGCTTTGACACCAGCACTCCAAGCCGCCTTTAATAATTTAAACACACAATGGGCGGTACCATGAGAACTATGTGACTCAGGTATGTTCCAACATGCCAGCAAACGCACACGCACACACACGCACACACACACACACACACACACACACACACACACACACACACACACACACAAAACGATATCCGGTTAATGCTCTGCTCTCAAACCATGTGTGACTGGACGGTGCCAGTTCCACACAGAAATGGGGGGGGGGGGGAGGATGGCAGTTATCCACTACAGGACCTAGAACACGTGTCCCTCATGGGACACAACCAGCCTAAAGCAGACTCAAGGGTCTGAACCCGCACCTCATCCCAAACACTGACTGTTCCCGACCCGTACCATGCTCTGCTTTCCTGGTGATTGGCTTTAGTGAGGCGGACATCAGGGAGACCAAAAAGTCCCTCGGCCAATAGAAAGGCGGTTATTCTGTCATTAACGCAGTAATGAAAGAGATTATTGGTTTGAATGCAGCAGGGAATACGCTGTGATGCAGGAGAGGGTAGGTAGGTTTTGGTCCAGAGGAGGGCAGTGCTGGCTGTCCTCCTCCTGTTCTGCTGATCCCATCAGCCACAACATAAGATACTCCGGCCTCACTTAACACAACCTGGGCTGTCATGCAGAAGGCCTGCCTATGAGTACACACAAGCTACCGATTCAACAGAATGATTACCCATACAGTATGATGATATGTTATATCAATAAATGATTGACTGGAGTTTCCATTACATAAATGGTGTTTGGTTATTATTTTCCCTTGTAAAGCTGTAAAAACATTCCCATTTGTTGAAAATCTAGAATTCTAATACGATTATTATATTCAATTCTCTGGAGGCGTATTTATTACCATAGTTAGTGAATAAAATGTATACAAAGTTATAGGATGTTTTCACAATTCAAAGAGCTAACTGCATTCATTTCCCCACTAGAGGGCAACAAAAGTATATAAAAAAGTTAACGATTCCAGAAACGGCCTTGCGCTCGATTGGTATTGTCTGTTGAAGGTCAAATTAAATGAGGCAAACCCACACAACGATTTGTTAATGCACATGAACACAAAATGGGCCAAGTGTAATCACATAATGTAATCAAGACAACACAATCAGCAACATATATTGAGAAGCTCAAAGGCTTTGCTCTCATGTTTGGCATTTCTCCTCAGACATATCAAGTGCACCCTAGTCTAATCCAACATTTAAACAGTCTGGACCCCAATAGAAGTCAAGCCATTTTTTTTCTCTCCCTCCAGATGCTGTTATTACAACATTTAAGCAATACTCTTCGACATATGGTGTTAATTAATGTAAGATTAGTAGAGCAACATGTAATCAATGGACTACAAGGTTGATAGCCGAAAAAAGTCACTGACTTTTTATCTAGATAAATAGGCCTCTCACCCACATAAATATATCACCCTTGGGAAAATAAAATGCACTGAACTGAACTGGAGATCCCTGTTGGGAGCGAACTGAATGTCTAGCAGCCCTCTAGCCCCTGCCTCCAGCACTACATATTTTAGATGGCCTTGCAATGTTTCCCATCTGAAACTAAAGTCTCATGAAGGCACATTTCAAATGTATTTAAATAAAGGATACATACTCAATTAACATGAGCAGTCAATGGAGAAGAGTCATTTAATCTCTCATCTGTGATGGTTCTTTGTTGCATTTCTATGTATAAATATAGATAAAGATAAATTATATATCTATATATATATGTGTGTGTGTGTGTGTGTGTGTGTGTGTGTGTGTGTGCTGTAAGACGATTAGTCTAATCAAGAATGGGTCAAATATGGCAGCAATTATGTTGATGACACACACATACACGCACACCACCACGAACACGCACATACACGCGCACAAACACACAAACGGTCCCTCACTTTTTTTCTCTCTAATCAGTGTCAGACAGGATGCATCTGTGTCTGTGTGTGTGTGTGTGTGTGTGTGTGTGTGTGTGTGTGTGTGTGTGTGTGTGCGCGCGCGCGTGCGTGTGCGTGTGTCTGTCTGCTTGTGCGAGTATTACAGAAACATGAGTTGATGACATACAAATGAAACAAGTTTGGATATAGAAACTGCAAATTCTTAAAATTATAATAAAATTTTGATAACTTGGCAAAATATAGAAACATTATTGGTTTCTACTTTCTAGGCCGACTGCTAGTCCTCTATTTACAGTATTCACATTATTGTGGGCGGGATACTCACGTCGGAGTTCAATTGATTGACGGCACTCTAGAGCAAATCCAGAGCGCATCCGTACATTTTGTTAGCCAATGAGCGACTGTATTTTTGTATTTGCGGAAGTATATTGAGGCACGTTTTTGTACGGAGATATTAGATTCATAATGTTATTATTTCAAGGGTCCGTCTCGTTTAAGTATATACCCAACAGTAAAGTGCGGGCATAATGTTTTCTGTTTCCAGTGTTTTATATGTTACAGTTAATTCGTTTTTGTATTATCAGTGACACAAGAACATCGCGGCGCATCAAATAATTCGCTCCGTTTGTGACTCCAACGTTGTTCAGATGACTAGCGTCCCTCAAGACCCTGCATTTGGGGGGGAAGAGGGATGCATTTGTCTACCAAAGCGCCCACGGATGGAGGAGTGTGAAGCGGAAACTGTGGACACCCGGAGGACCACAGTGGACGTGGTGAGGTGTTAAACGTTGATTGCAATTGTTGACACACTAAATCACAATAAAGCTTGAGTGTTTCTGTATAACTAGCGATATTATTTTCGAATTCATATAGTATGGCTATAGTAACGTATGTATTGCCTACTGAAAGTCGAAAACATGATCTCTTTGCTCCCTTTTCCTTCCTAGTCTGTAATCGTACCGGTGCACAACGCGTCCTGTTGGCTGGAGGAGTGTCTACAGGCGGTTTTAAACCAGGACTTCACCGGTTCTTTGGAGCTGTCTGTGTATGATGACGCCAGCACTGTGAGTAATTTGAGTGCACAGTGTGTGAATATCACACACTGTGCACTATGAAGAAATAGATCAACCATAAAGTTAACAAGAACACAAGAAAGCTCTAAAAAAGAAAAGCATGTCAGTCAATGTTGACAGCAGCGTAGATCTTACTAATATTCCTGTTATTACCACTATGAAGTCCCTTTATAAAGACGTCAGCACATACACGTGGGGTTAATTTAGAACTCTGTGTGTGTGTGTGTGTGTGTGTGTGTGTGTGTGTGTGTGTGTGTGTGTGTGTATGTGTGTGTGTGTGTGTGTGTGTGTGTATGCTCCTAACCTTAAGGATGCCTCCAGAGCAGTGATTGAGAGTTGGAAGGAGAAGTTTGAAGCAAAAGCCATTTCCATGGTGATCTCTGGTCATCACTCTGCTCAACCCAGAGGAGGTAAGTCAGCACAATGTAATATTATTATGCTTCATTTCCATTGACCACAGCTGTAACACAGACTGGATGATTGTGTTTCTTTCAGTGGGTTATGCCAAAAACCAGGCAATATGTCAAAGTTCTGGACGTTACCTGTGCTTTCAGGATGCGGTAAGTGTGTGTGTGGGCATGGGTGTTATGCTTTAGTGGGCTTTTTGACACGCTTGCAGTTTATATTCTGAAAGAGACCTTAATGATGGTGAATTATTGGAGCCACGGGACAATAAATGACATGCTTTACATTGTAACACTGCACTGTCCTCAGTAAGACATGGCTTTATGAGTTTGACCAGCACTCCCGGCAACTATTTACAATGTAGTTTTCCTGCAGACTATTGCGTCTGCTCAACGAAATGTAAGCCACATGCAGGGAACTTGTTCCCTAAAGCGACACCTATTGCTCTGACTGTATTGCATAGCTCATGGAAGTCATTATTGATATCATACCGGATGTTAACATCGAATGTGAAAAATCAAATGTTCAGTCGAGGGGCATCGAAACGCATGTTACTTGTTTGGTTCACACGTGTCCCCCTATGCACTCACACCGCTATGTCTGTGTGTCCCAGGACGATGTCATGCTGTCCCAGCGCGTCCGTCTGCAGTACGCAGCGGCCCTCCTCCAGCCCCACGCTGTAGGCTTCTCCTCTTCTCTCCTCCCCTGTTTCTCCCTTGTCTTTTCTTCAGTATGCGTGCGGGCGGGCGTGCGTGTGTGCACACTCATCCCTATAAATGGACGATGAGGAGACAGCCCGTGTTGAGTCCCTAGCTTTTTTAGGGGACTCACTTTTTAAAAGTAGACAGTATTTTAGGCCAACCTTTTAATGTTCGTGAAAGGGACGGGTCAGGTTGGAAGAGTAAATAGTAAATAATAACTTTTTTTTTTCATTTCATTTTTTTTCATACATTTATAGTGTTTTATTTTTCTTCGGCTTCACCTTGACATAGGGAGCCCTTGCGGTAACATCGAAAAATGCAAACACGACGGCGCCTCATTAATTCAATCCCATTGGCTGGATTAAAAGAAGGACACTCACACATGCAGAATCCAAGAAATCCAGAGCTGTTATTTCTGGCGTGTGTGTGTGTTTGTGTGGGTGCGTGTGCGTGCGCGCGTGTGTGTGTGTGAGGCACGCCGAGCAGGAAGGCGTATCCGGTGCTGAGGCTGGCTGGTGGGTCAGAGGTGAAGGGTCGTGGGTGTGTGGGCGGTTGGAGCAGCAGGCCAGACAGCAGGCTTGCTGCAGAGCATAAACAACCCGCCCTGCTTCGTAGGATGGGCTGTTTTTGTATTTGATCCAGGGATACCATTGTTCTCCCTTTCAAGGGATGTTCTGTTTCTCTGTATGTGCGTTTGTAATAACACATCCATCCCTCCATGTCCTGTCGATTTCCTCTGTGTTAATAAGACTGTTGCAATCTAATGTGTGTGTGTGTGTGTGTGTGTGTGCGCCTGTGTTATGTATCGATCTGTGTTCCTGGAAGCTGATTGGCTGTGGAGTGCGCCGTGTTCCTGAGGGATCCACCGAGCGCTACACACGCTGGATCAACTCCATCACCCAGGAGCAGCTCCTCACTCAGGTACGCGGCCCGCCACTGTGTGCACGAGGCCGACGTGCACAAGTACATGTGTGCGTGTATGTATTCTTGTTTGTGTGTGTGTGTGTGCTGTCAGAGAGATGAAGGTTCATGTACCAGGAGGCGGTAGGGTCAAATAGAAACAGGATATGTACCTGCGGTCCATTCTTGTTTCCACGGAAATAGGCGTGCACTCCGGGCGGGGGACCCGGTGTTGGTGCACCCCTCTCTCCTGACCCCTCTCTCCTGACCCCTCTCTCCCCGTCCCCCCCTTAACCCATCTCCACCGAGGGCAGACCGGAGGAAGCACTGGCCCTAACAGTACATGAGCCAGTGAGGCTAGCTGGCGGACGGTGGAAACTGTTGCTTATGGAACAGAAGCCGTGTTATTGTTATTGGACTAGAAACGCCACTGTGTATGGGTGTGGGTGTGTGTGTGTGTGTGTGTGTGTGTGTGTGTGTGTGTGTGTGTGTGTGTGTGTGTGTGTGTGTGTGGGGGGGGGGCTCGGCTCGTGTTGGATGAGCCTTAACGTAATAACAGTTTCTTTGTTTGACGGTCGGATGGGTATGTGTTTTTTGTTGAGCGTTACACGCTGTAAACACAATTGGCCACTATTAAGAGTTTCATTTTATATCTATTTTATTTTTCAACCTCTACCCTAGTGCTTCATGGGCTGTGGTAGAATGTAATCAAATTAGGAAGGAATATAAAAGCAACATTACGAGAGGTGGTACATGTTGAACTTGTATCACCGTGTCAATTAAATCTGCAGGTACACATTGTCAATAAATGGTGTATGATATTAACTTTTGCTGTTTGATTCAAACGGCTGACTACGATCACCAGGGAGGTGAATAGTGCGGGTTTGTGCTCTGGGTTAGCTTTTGCGTGGTAACAGCTGAACGCCTTAACCTGAAGTAGCGTTAGCTCAGAGCCAGGTAATGGCTAAATATGCATACAATTTGACTATTTCATGAATACAATCCTTTTCTTTACATTATAATTATATTCTAAGTGCTTGGTTTTTTATCTGTTGATCCTCTGGACAAAACACACTGTAACCGTGGAAACAACAGAACAAGAGAACAAACTGAGCCCTTTTTCTCTCTCTCTCTCTCTCTCTCGCTCTCTCTCACCCTCTCGCCCCCCTCTCTCTCCACGTTTTGCTGCTCACTTTTTCACTCAATTGTACTTGTGTCACACACACACACACGTCTGTTTAGCTCCTCAACCTAAATGACAGGGTGTATCCTCATGACATGACATTTCATGGAGGGTCAGGTGACATCCTAGATTCTGCGCCCAGACATCCGACTCCCCCCCCGTCTCCTTCCTTTTCTATAATTATACTCTATTTTCTCCAGCACTCCTTATGGATAAAACTAGCAGCAGAATCACTCCGTTGTTTAGCCGTGTGTGTGTGTGTGTGTGTGTGTGTGTGTGTGTGTGCGGACCCTGAGTTCTCAGCTGAAGGCCATTAGATATGGTTCTCTATAACCATCGCTCACTCCTTTTTTTTCCTCTTCATTTTTGTCGGTTTTCCTTTTTTTGGACCCATGACTTTCGAGAGAGGAACATTTTGACCAGCTGTTACTCTTGTTAAATCCAGATGTTTCATTGCTGATTCAATCTGTATACAAATCGGCCTGAGAAGCCACTTTGTGGAGGATGAGACCACATTCACCTAGAATGAACCTGAAATGCAAAAACAAAACTCACCATTTCAATGAAAATAGAGACACAAAAAACAGGCGAGGAGTAGAGATGGCGGCTGGAGATTAAAATGAGGCGTGGGCAGTATTGCTGACAAGGGGCTTGGGGTGGCATGTGGGTTATGGTAAAGGGGGGCGGGGGCTCCGTCAGCAAGAGTGCTGAAATGTGCCAAAGCTACTCATTCATCTTGGAGCACTTTTAAAGGGGATTCGGGAGAGAGAGAGAGAGAGAGAGAGAGAGAGAGAGAGAGAGAGAGAGAGAGAGAGAGAGAGAGAGAGAGAGAGAGAGAGAGAGAGAGAGAGAGAGAGAGAGAGAGAGAGAGAGAGAGAGAGAGAGAGAGAGAGAGAGAGAGCTAACTCGGTACATTGTTGGCTTGATCACAAACTCCCTTAGCCATGCGGACTGAAGCCATTAAGGAGAATAATAAGGATATATAATTCCTTGTTTGTGTACAATAAGTCCCAATAACCATTAAACACATGCAGTCAGTGCCCTGAAAGCCCACGTACCAGGTTGTAGTTACTGGTGAACCCCTAAAGCTGCAGCTGGTCTGGCAGTAGCCAGTGCCAGGCCCAGTATCATTCCCAGGCCTGGTCACGGTACCGGCAGAATAAACAAATAAAGAGAGGAAATTGGTTGGGAAAAAAGAACTGGTGGTGGATTTGAAATACTTTTTGTTTGACGTCACTTGTTTGTTAAAGGATAAGCCTTTTAGATGCGTGCCCCGCTTCCCTTTGAAAGGAGTGAACGCCAAAGGATCTCATGTGATTCTCTGTAATGGTCGCTTGTAATCACTGTATGGCTGTATGGCCATCACTGTAGTTGACACACCAAATATCAAAGATCACATTTTATGTCACTGGATAAGAACTTTATACAAAAACAGAGAAGTCAATTCGTAAAGATATTTAGTGTGTGATTGTTGTGTGTGACTGTTTGTGTTGTTAATAGTGCATAATCCCCAGGTGTACACCTCTCACGGACCCACGGTGATCATGCCCACGTGGTTCTGCTCCCGAGACTGGTTCTGCCGAGTGGGACCTTTCGACGAGGGAGGCAAGGTGAGAGCCCGGACCTGGAGCTCTGCAGGCCATCTCTTTTCATAAGAGCCCACCTGCTTTTAACTGTGAGACAAAGTGTCATACACCATCGTCCCGTCGCTACCCTCCAACCATCACACATCCTCACCACACCAAGTTTCCTCAATTTCGGTTAAATAATAATAAGAATACATTTTATTTGAAGGCGCCTTTCTCGAAACTCAAGGACACCGTATAAAGGTAAACAAAAAACATTCGAAAGAAAGAACAGTAAGAAGTATCTGTTTTTCCGACCAATAGGATGAACTGATAATGAAGTATTACTTCCTTCGCACTACAATGCATTAGTTTGTTTTTTCACTCCATTCCTGCACCATACTCCAGCCTCATGGTCTATTTCTGTCACTGTACTGAGTAGCGTAGGTGCGCTCATCATGATGACCTCTCTTGGCTTGACCTCACCCTGAACCTGTGGCCTCTGCAGGGGGTCGCAGAGGACCTGCTCTTCTTCTACCAGAGTCTCCGTCAGGGGGGAGGCGTGGCCAGGGTGGAGCAGTGCATGCTGGTCTATCGCTACCACGAGCAAGCCGCCACGCACTCTGTGCTTGAGTAAGCCCCTTTCTCCCCATGCACGTGCACACGTGCTTTCGCGAAGCGCACGCACGCACGCACGCACGCACACACACACACACACACACACACACACAGGAACGTCTTGTCTTCCACTTGCTCGTTGCTGCCCACTGCCTGCATCCTCAGTCAGCAATGTGTGTTCTGTTCTTTCTGAGATGGTTTGTACACATGGACACATCTGGAAGTAGACACACACGCACACACCCACGCGTGGTTGTCCAGTTGTGGGATTCCCAAGCAGATACTCAGGAATGCCATTCACTTTCCCAGCATACGACTCACAAATTCCTCCCCTGCATTCCTCCTGCGCTCGGTATGTTGGGGTCCCGGACACCAGGGTGGAGGGGGGGCCTGTCGGAGAACGACCTAAGTGGGATGGGGGGGGAGTGTTGGCTGAGGTGGGGGTCGACTGGACCGGGGGTCAAGGTAGCTGAGGGTCTGTGTACAGTGACCCCAGTCAAAATTTCCCTTCTTTTTGAAACACGCTTTTGAGATGATTATGCAGGCACAATCCAATTAACGTTCTCACAAGAATACACTGAGCGGGTTGATGTGTAGGTGTGTGTCTTTTGTCACACACACCTACACATGTTTTTTTATCTGCTGAAGTTAAGGGTTCATGGTATTTCTTGACTGCGTTGACATTCCTTCCAGGGAAACTATTTGGAAGTTGCGCGTGGACTTCTTACAGGAGCGGGTCCTCAGCCAATGGGAAAGCTTCACTATATGGAATGCTGGGAAGCAGGGACGGAAGCTCTACCGAAGCCTTAGCTCGGCCAATCAGAAGAAGGTACTCACCGGGCCACGAGACTTGAACGCTTGTAATCATGTGAACGATGTGATACATTGGTGGCTGGCTGCAGTCCTTGTTTCTGATACGCTGTTCTATTTCTCAGGTGAGGGCTTTCTGTGACGTGGATGAGAACAAGATCCAAAAGGGCTTCTACACCTATCAGGACTCCAAGGTGGGAAATGGGTGCACTACCTGTGGATTGTGAGCCCAGAGGCTCTACTGAGTTTAGGCCTGAGACAGGCAGGCCGGTAACGCATGTACGGTCAACGCTCAGGTCTTCTCCATCATTTGATGCAAGACTCTTTCACTTCACATCTGTTTCCACCTCAGGAAAGACCGAAGCCCAGGATCCCAGTTCTACATTACAGAGAAGCCTCTTCGCCATTCATCATATGCGTGAAATTGGCAAGTAGTTTGTGTGTGTGTGTGTGTGTGTGTGTGTAGGTGTGTGTGTGTGTGTGTGTGTGTGTGTGTGTTTCCGCCCATGCATGATTGTGGCCATGCATTGTTATTTTATGAGATTGTTTTTCCCTTAGGCCCCTTTGTATTATGTATTGATAGTATGGGATGTGACACACACACCCACACATTTGGCAGGAGAAAGGATAGACACTGAAACTAGACCAAACTAGCTCTTCATTCACAGCCCTTAAACTCAATAAGTTGAACTATTTGTCTATCCATACGTAGTATTGTGTCTAGGATTACTGTTGTATTACTTCTTACTTCATTCAAAGTTATTTCATACACAGAGCAAGGACGGGGGAGGAGTAGTCAAGCAGACAGTTAGTTGGCTATTTATCTCAGACCCCCACCTCCAGGGGGTCCTGATTGGCTGGCCAATTTGGGAAATAGGAGCAGTTATAATTTATGGGGGCCTGGGTTCAATCAGCCCCTGCCCAGGACAACCCTGTTCGCACACACACACACACACACACACACACACACACACACACACACACACACACACACACACACACACACACACACACACACACACACACACACACACCTGGATACAATCAGACAAGTTGTAGTGAATTCAAACCACGCTGATTGAAAGAGTGGTTCTAAGCTTCTTACTGAACCTTAACTGGTAGAATTGTGACCATTTGTCTTGGCTAAATATAATTTCCGTCTTTGGATTGACACGGGTCATAGCCTAAACCATACAATTCACCAAGCAGGAAGAGAAGTAGATGTGTGTGGAATGAGACAATATTGCTCAATAAAACGTTTCTCATTTATGATAACAATGAAAATGACTAATTGTGAATCAGGGTGTTTTCATGAAGATACGGCAAATATAGAATGTTTTCTTCTAAAACTGGTCCTTCTTTCTATTAACCAGGACATGACAGAGGGTGTGTTGGAGAATAACCTGAAGAGTCTGCAGCTGACTGAAGGAGTGGACTATTACCATTTTAACTGAGAACACAGCCAACTACTATAGCCCTGGCGGGGACAGCAGCTCAATACTGCAGCCCTGGCAGAGACAACAGCTCACTACTGTAGCCCTGGCAGAGACAACAGGTCACTACTGTAGCCCTGGCAGAGACAACAGCTCACTACTGTAGCCCTGGCAGAGACAACAGGTCACTACTGTAGCCCTGGCAGAGACAACAGGTCACTACTGTAGCCCTGGCAGAGACAACAGGTCACTACTGTAGCCCTGGCAGAGACAACAGGTCACTACTGTAGCCCTGGCAGAGACAACAGCTCACTACTGTAGCCCTGGCAGAGACAACAGCTCACTACTGTAGCCTTGGAAGACATGGGAGGGGGAGAAACTTGGGCATTACTTGCCCTATACAATCCCTTTTCATTCTTCACATGCACACTCTCACACACACACACACACACACACACACACACACACACACACACACAGACGCACACACAGACACACAGACAGACACACAGACACACAGGCACAGAGAGAGAGTGCAGAGGTGGACTGGACAACCTTGAGTTGAAGGACATCAGCAAGATGGAGTTTTTAACATGACGGCTGCTGGTCTGAGGTGAACTCAAGGAAACTTGTGTTGGTGCGGTCATGGGGAACACATAATGCCGAGCAAGTGACCAAAAACGCTGTGCGCCATTATTTCACCCCATCCAATTTCATGTTTTTTAGTTTTTTTTAACAAATGTTAATGTCTTGCACTTTTTAGCATTTGTCTAAAATGAAATCTGAACGGTATTGATGGTTTTATAGAACAATAACTGAATATTATGGACTGAAAGTAATTATCATTGGTGACAGAGAAGCAAACCTTTACCAAACATTGGGAGTGATGATTGCAAATTACACTTCCCATGGTCATCAAGAGGCCAGGACCATTGAGAAAATAACATTCCCACATCGTTTTGGGTTGATGCTGGGTGATTTCCCATCGTTTGTTAAACCTCGGTGTTGTGCTGACTCATAAATACAAAAAACACAGAGGCTCAAAGGGGAGGCCTTTTACTTGATCAATCAGGAGTTTGCACGGCTGCCCTTTACAATACTAACCGTCAAATAAATACAATCTTGTTGGATTTCCTTATTGTCCCCTGAAATCCCTTTGAATTTGCAGTTTACCTGTAATAAATAAATGTGTGACGAACTGTACTTTTAATGTTTTAATGAGTAGGAGGGGAAATTAATTCTATTCATCTGTGAGTTGAAGGTTTCATGATTTTGCTAAAGAAACCCTGCAGCATTCAGCCAACATGTGTAGTCCCCATGCATGTGTAACACAGGCCACCTTTCAGTCCCCTAAGGTCCACCTCCGCTCCAATTCCTTTTGCCAGTCATGTTATGGAATCCCAAAAACAATGAGCCCTTGAAGGAAAGCACAGTGCCGGAGCTGTAAACACGACACAGACACACAACCAGGGCTTAATAGGCCACACAGAGAGGAGATTTGCTATCACAAGGTAAACAAACAGTTTCTTTAGAAATCTCCCTCATTATGTTTCTTGGGTTAGGGTAGTGGTCTTTCTTACAGTAAACCTGACCACTGCAGTTTGTTGGGAAACAGCTGGGTGGAAAGTAGGGAAGCGGACGTGTGTATATCCATCGGGGGTCACAGAGGGACAACAGATTATACCTGATGGATCTACCCCTGTGCCATCTTCTTGCATTATAAACCGATAAATAATCATTACTCCAAATATATATATTTGATCTTTCAAAGACAGTTTTTGAAAATTCAAAGGTTTGTTATAATAAAAGCAGCGATTTAAAACAGTGGTGTAAGAAGTGCATCTCTTGATGAAAGGAGATACCAAGAAAGAGAGGGAAGGGGCTGGTAGATCACACAACTGCCCCTCCCACACACACACACACACACACACACACAGACCTACCCCAGTGGTACAACCCAAGTGCTGAGAAAACTATCACATCTGCTTAGCACCTACTCGCCAGCCCCCGGAGTCAGACACCCACCCTTCTCTCCTGATACTCCACTAAACACAAGAATCGTACACAACTCTCTGGCCAGGGAACTTTTAACTCTTTTTCACACATTTTCTCACACATTTATATCAGGGATTTATTTTTCTTCTATATATGGTTGTAAGGACTGCAGTTCTTCTATTTGTACCTTCTCACAATCGTGTATCCCAGAAAGGGGGCCGTCTGACATGAATGAAACTGCCTTTGATAAACGCAATTAGGAGGAAATTGGCCGTACATGAGATTTAACTCCACTAGTAAGGACTCGGTTTGTTTCCTTTGTTTCTTAGCTTATTCGTCACTCGCTCTGTCTGTCTGAGACCATTAGCCCGGATAACACACGCCAACACAAACACATTCCTCAAAGGAACATCACCCTGAAGCCCGGAACACACACACACACACACACACACACACACACTGGAGCAGACATACCCACACACACACACTGGAGCAGACATACCCCCCCCCACACACACACACACACACACACTGGAGCAGACATACCCACACACACACACACACACACACACACTGGAGCAGACACACACTGGAGCAGACACACACACACACACACACTGGAGCAGACACACACTGGAGCAGACACACAAACACACACACGCACACACACAGACATACCTACACACACACACACACACACTGGAGCAGACAAACCTACACACACACTGGAGCAGACAAACCTACACACACACACACACACACACACACACACACACTAACTTGAGCAGACATACCTACACAAACAAACACACAAACACACGCTGGAGCAGTCAATCCTACACACACACACACACACACACACACTGGAGCAGACATACAAACACACACATGCACGCACACAGACTGGAGCCGACACACGTACACACACACACAAGACTCCCTGGCACGGGAGCTGATAGCAGAAGAGTGTTTGAGAGGTCAGACACTCAAGGCTTTTTCCGTCATCTGAGACTTTCTCCGCCCTCGGGGTCCTGGTTTTAACACCTCTTTATCATGTCCCCTGCTGCTCCGGCCCAGTCTGTGTGTGGATCAGTTTACACCCCCCCCCCCCCCCACCCCCCCCCCCCCCCCCCCCATTACAGATCAGCGTGTGCCCTGGACTGAAGACAGACGTTCCTCCTGTCAGCATTTTTGAAGAGAGCCAGGTGACCGTGGATGTGGGGGGAGGTACGTCAACACCATGAGGAGATTCTTCTAGGGTGACTTGATGAAAGAAAGTGGACTAGGCAGAACGTCTAGTTGGAAACAATGGATCCCTGTACATATTCAAATTTTCTATTCATAAAAAAATGACTCTAAATGTCGCATATTTAGGATTTACCCCCTCCTCGGGGGGGGGGGGGGGGGGGGGGGGGGGGGGGGCTTGGTATGCTCTCCGAATACGTTACATTGTTGAAGCTTGTTGTGGGAATGTGACAGGTCAGTAACATACCTACCGCTCCGACTGTTTTCTCACGGGAAAACAACCCGGGAACCGAATGGTAGAACGTACGTGTGACTTTTCCCTATGTCTGGTCCGTCTTTTTTCTGGGTTTGAATGGCGCACGCCTACGTATGTGTGAGACATTTTTATTTATTTTATCAAATCAGAGGGAACTTAGAGCATTTGCTCTGTTTGGAATAGAAAAAGTCACAAATAAAGAATATAAAATATACAACCACAAAACAAAGTCAGTAATACACATGTGGAGGTAGAAAATATGCAAATATCGTGGGCACTGTCCTACAAGTAAACCGAAACATAAAAAATGTATACGAAAGGGCTCAAATGCTGGTAATATTGTACATGGCATTGAAAGGTGATTTTAAATATTGCACATTGATGCATGCATGCATGCATATGACTCATTTTCAATGAAATAATATAACCCGTTTGTTTGCCAATCCAAGAATATACGGCAGGTCTGCATGACGCTCACAGCACATGAGCGCAGTCGGGGAAATGCGTGGGCGTGGTATGGAGTGGGCTCGCTGCGAGCAGTCAGCTGCTGGCACGCGCTCTGGGCGGCTGCCGGATTGAATGGTGAGCAGTGACGTGCTCCAGGAGTCCTGATTTTAACTACTTATCTCCTAAATGGCTCAACACTGCCGCTCAAAACATATCGTGCAACGATCGTAGTCCGCATAGAATATCTTAGTCCAAACTAATATTTTGCACCGATTCTAATGACTTATGGTGTAATTGATTCGTCGTGGGAGTGAAAACTGCCTGATCCTTGGGATATAGCCTACTTGAAGCGGTGAACCATGTTGTGGCTTTGGGTCGCGTATTGGAACGCAGCCGCGCTCCTCTGCGGGGCTGCGGCACAATATTCAAGTGACGAGTGCAGCTGGCGAGGAAGGTAACGTGATGAGCCAAGAATCAGTCGAATTGTGTATCGTAACATTAGTATGAATGGATTTAGACTTTGTTTCTGTTTTGGATGTACTTAAACCAGGTTTTATTTTTTCCAATTTCATTGTTATTCTACTACGCATAGGCCTACTCATATTTCAACGATCCAACTCGCGCTTCATTTTATTTGTCTCATTTAATGTAGCCTATTCGTCTTTTTGTGTTTAATGCATTTTAATTAAGAATTTGGTGACAGCGAGAAACTTCTTTGAGCCAAAACGTTTTACAGTAGACCTACTTTTTTAAACTATCAAGGGGAATTGTTCATTTCAACTGTCATTATAACCGCACGATTATAGGTGTCAGTTTCATGTCTTATGCGTCTATTCAAACCAAATGGCAGACTTTGATCAGCACCAGTCTCTTTCCTGCCGGCTATAAATCTAAAAGCTCGCTCTTCGCACTTCGAGGTTGTTAAGTTTTATGCCCCCCACACGTCTAGCGATCTAATCAGTCACTGGTGTTGAATAATCAGTGACTGGCGAAGATAAGAGAACAAACGAGTCAAAGCATTGAGAAAAAGGACTTTCAGTTTTATCTCCTTTATACAACGCTTCTATTTTTCTGTGTTGTATGTTTGGCAAACAGCCCAAACAGATGACATTGACATAGGGCCTATTTCCTAAAATAAAAATAAAAAAATTCTTCAACTCCTTAATCTTCTTCCCGTATGTAGTGGCCTGAGTCACGAGCCCCACGTGAGGGACGTGGAGCAGGTCTACCTTCGCTGTGCCCAGGGATCCCTGACGTGGCTCTACCCTACCGGGGCCATCGTCGTCAACCTGCGGCCCAACACTGAGCCGTCGTCCGGGGGCGCCGCCGGCCTCCACGCCTGCATCAAGCCACGGGCGGGCTCCAAGGTGAGCCAGAAAGCTGCTCTAGGTCACTTTTGTACTACAGCTCCCTACTCAATTGAAACATATGTGAACTACAACTATTCTCAAGAATGAAACACGCCCATCCACCATTCGATCCATGCATATATATATATTTTTTATTATTTTTATAATATTTGTGCAATTTTATTTTTGCTCATCTGATCTATGTGAAATATAATTTAAAGGGGTGATATTATGCCACAAGGTGTGCCATTACATGAGACATTACAAGCCATTTGAAAATCTGCCTTTTGTTTTATAATGCCCACCTAGATGTACGATGGCTAGATAAGCAACACTTGCTACAGTCCACTGGGTAGGCTGCGTACATCTAGGTGGCGATTGCGATGTCACTAAGGCACAGGGATTTTCAAACGCCAAGTAACAGCTAATCAAACTCACATCTGGTGCCATAATATCACCCCTTTTAAGATGAGACGCGCTCAATCGATCCCACACCAAGCATGACCAAAGCAGAACGAGAAGAGCCAAACGCTCCAACGAACCCACAACATCTGAGCTGTACAGACCCTGGGAGCAACGACTCGGGTGGGGAGGTTGTCTCATGAAGCCTGTCCTTTTGACCGGGGGTCTAAAGTGTACCTGGACACCCGTCCTCATCCACCAGGGGGCCCAGCTGTACCTGGAGCAGGCGGGGGGCCTGAGCGTCCTGCTGGGGGAGCGGCAGCAGGCGCTGGGAGCGGTGCGCTGCTTCAGCCTGGCCCAGGGCACGCTGTTTGTGGAGGCGGTGGCCCACACGGACATCAGCAGGAGGATCACGGCCTTCCAGTACGAGCTGGTGCCCAGCCAGGGGCCCGGGGCCAACATGTATCCCTACCTACACTCTGGCACAGGTGGGACACGTGACTGGACCGGCTACCATGTTTACCACCAAGGCAGTTCACAGACGTAAGGCTCAGTTATTGTCCCACGTCGCCGCACCGCAAGGACCACGCAGACGCTTCGACGCATCCGTGAACCAGTTTTGGTTCTACGTCGGGTTGAAGTGAGCGGACCAATCACAGCCCTTGCTGCTGCGTCGCCTCAACGCAAGGTTACAATTTTTGGGAGGCGCACGTCAGGCCCTTGCGGTTGCCATAAGGAGGATCCGCAAGGACCTAATGGGTCCATAAACCCCCTTGCGTTGCGTCGACGTGGGACCATAACTGAGCCTTTACAGTGAATTCCGTTAGTGATCATTCGTGAGTAAGTAGGGGTGTTTGGATCTCGCCGGAGGATGCCTGTGGGTAGACTTGTGGGGCATTGGGGTTTCGAACCCGGAACCTTGCGGCTGGGATACGAACCCCCTTGCTGCTAGGCCGTGACATACACTCAACATGGACATTGCTAATGTGTTTAAATCAGGTGTTTCCGGGTAGTCTCACCAGTAGTGTGAGCTAATGCAAAGTGACAGACTGACGGCGCCGCTGACAGAGGTCAACACAAAGGAAGTAATTAGCTCCCGGGGCTGATTAAGATGCCGCAGCACAAGCTGTGTGTTCCAGATCACGAGTAGTTTCTGGTTTAAAATAAACATGTGGGTTGGACAGTGTAGAAACAGGCCCTACTCCAAACCAGAGCCCGGTTCCTTCCGTGTTCTCCAGCTTATTTGTTATACTTCATCGTCTCTTGTCTTCCGCCTCCCCTCGCCCTCGCCCTCACCCTCTGTCAGTCACCAGTCCCAGGCTCCCATTAAGGTTGAACCCAGGGGTCAAGCAATCAGCTCTTAGCTGTCAATCATGACCACCTGGCGTAATGCATTGTGGGTAGCCCACCCATATAGCAGACGGCGTTTCGGGGTATGGGTTTTTTTGGCGGTAGAAAAAACGGCGGGTTAGTTCTTGTACCTGACGGGGTCAAAGGTAGATTTTCAGGTCATTATACCTGTTGCTGTCATCCACGGTCAACGACCAGTTGTACTCAAAATGTAACAGAGTTGTGATTGGTATAAAAGAATATTCCCCTTCCGCACAGCTTCCTGTAAACCATGTTCAGATGAGGAAGTCCTGATGGCTGTGTGTACCAGTGACTTTGGTAATTAATGAATCACACACACATATATATATATATATATATATATATATATATATATATATATATATATATATATACACATACACAGCTCACCACTGAACATAATCCTATTGCCATCAACTTATTTTATATTTTGGTGTGATATCTGTAAACCTCGTCCTTACCCCTCCTCCACAGCGGGCAGAGGCGTCATACGAGGCGTGGTGAGATCTCCCTCCTCCTCCCCCACCTCGTCGTTGGGGGCCGCTGGCGACGGCCACCTCTCCGCCGCGGTGAGCCTGA
>NC_136935.1:44429161-44716661 GCF_949987615.1 Pollachius pollachius
AGGGAAATAGGATATGGTAGCTTTCATAACTACGATTTGTATAATTGAACACAATGGACACAATAGAAGTTACCATCCACTTGCTTGACTGGGAAACCTGTGGTTAGAATAAGGGGGAGTGCTCTAATCATGTTGGCGTCTTATCTCTGCGGTTGTGGTGTTTGAAGTCCTAAAGAGAGAGAGAGAACCAAGCCTCTTCATCCTCCTTAACCTCTCAACCCTCAAATGAACCCTTGGAACCCTTTCTTTATACTTTTTGCTAGATTGTTTGGCGTGTCCTGTGTGTGTCTGTGTGTGTGGGTGCGTGTGTGTTTGTCTGTGTGCGAGCAATAGCGAAAACAAAACCGTCTCTTTGGGACATATCTTCGACCATGGAAATCTATTTTCCGACCCTCCATAGCTCGAATAGCATTAATAAAAACGTAAAGAGCCCATGACGCATTCTTTCCGTGTGGTCCTCGGAGATATCAACAGACAATTATATCCACCAATAGGAGACGCAACTCCAGGCCAGTAGCCTGGAAAAGTTTTACAACCGATTGAAGCCTACGAACGGTACAAACCTATCACTTATTAGTGATAGGTTTGTACCGTTGAAATTTGGTCCTTTTGAAAACGCCTCGTTTCTCCCTCTCCCAGGCACTACCACAGCATCGAGGTGTTCACCCACTACGACCTGCTCACCCTGAACGGGACCAGGGTGGCTGAGGGCCATAAGGCCAGCTTCTGTCTGGAAGACACCTACTGCCCTGAAGGTAGCAGGACATGCTCTTTGATTCTTGTACTTTTACCTCTATTTGATCAGACATCATCTATTTGTTTACAGTGTAGTGTTTTGTTTGTGACAGCAGATAAAGACACAGCAGAGAAAGATCAATGATAAGACAACAATCAGAAAAGGCCATGGAAGATCATGTTTAACTCCAAGAAAAACCCTTACTTTGAACAGCGATACATTACACTGGCACTCACACACACAAGCACAAACACACACACGCACAAACGAACGAACGCACGCACAGGGCTGCTCGATTATGGAAAATATCAAAATCACGATTATTCAAACAATTATTTTTGAGTTTGAAAACATGATGTATTTATTCAACATGTCTCTCCCAAAAAATACTTTGTAAATGAGAACGCCTTGAAAAAATACACAAAATGGTCAAAAGAAAATGTTAAAATCTAAAAAAAAATACAGATATGTATCCAGCTGTTCTGCACTTTCTACAAAACATTTAATGAAAAAAATGAATAAATAAATGAGAAAACTCGATTATATTCGTTTTGTGATCGTTTGACGCTAAAATCGAAATCCCGAACAAATTTCGATTAATCGGCCAGCCCTAATGCAGACTAACAACCCCACACACGTACACAGATGGACGGACGGACACACAGCCTAAATGCTTTTTACTTTATCCTTCATGCCAAAGCATCCAGCCCTTGCAGACACATCGCGGTCAACCCTCTCTCTCCGCCTTGTGCCAACAGGAATCCAGAAGCGCTTCTCCTGCTACAACATGGGCGACCAGGGCATCTCCGTGGGCTGCTGGGATACCTACCGGCACGACATCGACTGCCAGTGGGTGGACATCACGGATATACGCCCTGGTGAATACATCTTCCAGGTCAGGATGCACCAAATTACCATGCCACTATCTGGTTGAATGCAAACTCCTTGTACAGCTCTTTAGTTTATATAATTTGCTCTTCTGAGTATTTATAGGACTGTTTAAAGTCTCCGTTCACTAAAACCCAAAAGGTTGGCGGGGAAATCATGATGTATTTATATCCGTCATTTTGGTTGTTTGAATTGCCTGTTAAATTGAGTGGAAAAGTCAGCTCCATATAGAAAAAGAAAAATGAAAAGGTGTTTTTTGACTGTTGTGAAAACGAAGAGATGAAACACTGTGATAGCGACTATAATTTCAGCAAAATTTGTCTCGGCTGCGATTCCAGACACTGATGTATTCGTACTGCGTGCATACAGTGTATAGTTTATGGGTGAGTGCATATTTAACAATCACAAATTGAACCTGCACTTAGACGTAGACCCAGTATTAGTCGAGGAATGCAAACCGAGGGCTTAGAAATGGGATTTATAAAGGGCTCAGTCAGCATTGCAAAACACCAAACAGGATCTAGTTGTATGTATTTATATTATATGTATATTTAATTTTAGATGATCCGCCCTTGATTCTCATCCACTGGTATGTGTGTAAGTGTGGGTGTATGTGCACATGCATCCGTGCGTGTGAATGCATAAACCACATCCATCCACCAGTGTGTGTGTGTGTATGTACACCAGACAGACCCTGACACACACACACATCCATGAGTCATGTCTTAACTCCATATAACCAGAGCCTTTGTCACAAACAGTAGACCCAAGCATCACTATGGCAACCCAGGGAGGCCAGAAAACTCTTTGTGGTTTGTCATTAAGGTCACATATATATTTGCGTTAGAAGTAAGAGAGATGTGAACGCCGGAGCAGCAGTCCCTCTGTGGAACTGGGTGTTTCTGGGGCCGCATGGGGAACAGCCCTTTTAGGTGGCTGCTTTTAAACCCGTGACTCATGTCCACCTCAGCCTGATTCTCGCTGATTGCCCCGTCATTTAAAAATCAGCGGCAAAACCTCATCGCCTTTTATACAGTGACGATGACAGCCCTTTCATTGTATTATAAAGTAGGCCCTGGGCCCATTTCTTTCACATCATTGTGTCAGCTGGTAAAAAGGGAATGAAATGCAGCCAAGTTAATATGGTGTTCTATAAAATATGTGCTGGAATCGTTGGGCCCTGCTCTTGACATGCAATGTGGAATTAAGTGTTTGGGGGGGGGGGGGATTATAGTATAGGAGTATACATATATAATCAAATTTTCAATGTTTTACTTATATCCAAAATGTTTCTATTTAAACATATCGCTGGCCGCAGAACGCCTTCATAAAACCTGAAAGAGCGCGGCTTTAAATAATATGTGGTCAGGTTATCTGTTTGAAGTGAGCGTCAGGAAAAATCGTTTGTGTTTTATACATAGCCTATACTGCAGACAGACGGGCGGAGAACTAGCAACCATGGCAACCGACCATAGCGGCGTCCTAATGATACGCTGCAGTCCAAACCCAGGCCAGAAGCGTCATGGTTATACCTCGGCTCTTCTTCGCCTTGGACCAGATTAGATGTGATATCATGGCTATCGAGAAGCCGCCTGTCACTTCTGGCTCAAACCTCAATAAACATCCTCTGAGGCTCCCTGTCTCGTCCATGGCTCAGCTCCGACTACTTAGACAGGGTCTAAGTCACTGGAGGGAGAAAATCTCGAGTGTTCCCTGGCTAAATTCCCTGGATCGGTAATTTTGGAACTGGAACTATAGAAAAAAATATATATATTAAATCTGTGCCACTATAAATTCATACATTCATAGATAAATGCACTTGCTCACTCTGTAGTTGGAGGCCTACTGCATTTAGTTACACTAAATGTCATTACACTGCCTACTTGCTCTGTGCAAATGAAACAGAATCTGATCTAAACAAACACAGGTCATCAATGTCTCATCCCCATATCTCTGACTGACTGTGTCTTGGTGCAGGTGGAGGTGAACCCGTCGCTGGACATGGCCGAGTCGGACTTCAAGAACAACGTGATGCGCTGCCGGTGCAAGTATGACGGAGCTCGGGTCTTCATGTTTGGCTGCCATGCAGGTAAGAGCAGCCCTACCTTTACCGCTTCATCTCTATACATAGGAGTGTTGTAGTTAAACCATTACCAAACACTAGAGGCTATATACTCTCAATACATAGGAGTGTTTGTAGTTAAACCATTACAAAACACTAGAGGCTATATACTCTCAATACATAGGAGTGTTTGTAGTTAAACCATTACAAAACACTAGACGCTATATACTCTCAATACATAGGAGTGTTTGTAGTTAAACCATTACCAAACACTATAGGCTATATACTCTCAATACATAGGAGTGTTTGTAGTTAAACCATTACAAAACACTAGACGCTATATACTCTCAATACATAGGAGTGTTTGTAGTTAAACCATTACAAAATACTTGAGGCTATATCTCTATATATAGGAGTGTTTGTAGTTAAACCATTACAAAACACTAGAGGCTATATACTCTCAATATATAGGAGTGTTTGTAGTTAAACCATTACCAAACACTAGAGACGATATCTCCACACATGGGAGTGTTTGTAGTTAAACCATTACAAAACACTAGAGGCAATATACTCTCAATGCATAGGAGTGTTTGTAGTTAAACCATTACCAAACACTAGAGGCTATATACTCTCAATGCATAGGAGTGTTTGTAGCTAAACCATTACCAAACACTAGAGGCTATATACTCTCAATGCATAGGAGTGTTTGTAGTTAAACCATTACCAAACACTAGAGGCTATATACTCTCAATACATAGGACTGTTTGTAGTTAAACCATTACAAAACACTAGAGGCTATATACTCTCAATACATAGGAGTGTTTGTAGTTAAACCATTACAAAACACTAGAGGCTATATACTCTCAATGCATAGGAGTGTAAACATTCTAAACAATCCGCTTCCAACATTTTCCTCTTCTACATGTTAAATGCTGATTGAAACGTTAACGTTAAGGTTCATTCTCCCTTCCTTTCTCTACGTTCAGCTGACTCGTACAGTCCTGGGGCAGAGGACCTGTTTGATCACCAACGCCAGCTCTCCAACAACCTGCTATGAGTGAAGAAGTCTCAGAACTCAGAGCCAAACAAATGAAACCACACGTCAAAATAACATGCAACGGAGAAGGAAGGACAAGAGAAACCCACAATGTCTGCCGCGAAATTGTTCCTTAATATGCCTGTTGGGAAGATATTAATGAGATGGGGGTGAAGGGGTTAATTCAAAAGGGTCAAATTGAGATTCCCTGGGCATCCCCTGGAGACAGAGTGAGTGAATGAATGAATGAATGAATGAATGAATGGGTGGATGTATGGATGTATGAATAATGCAAGAAACGTCAGAAACAACCACAGGAAAGAGGGTGTTTTGAGATGAAAGCAAGGCATTTCAAGTGTCAAAATTGGTAGTTAGAACAAGTTTCAACTAAATTTAGAGTGCTTTGCACTGTTCATTTAAGTATAACCACAGATTTAAGTTAAAGGGTAATTCCGGTGTTAAATGGATTTGGGATATGATTTGTATGATAACGAGTTGAAACGTTCGTTTTGGAGCACAAAAAACGCATATAGATGCTTTCTTCAGTTGGCAGTTTTTAGCCGATTCTATCAAAACGCTATGAACTTGGAACGATGGGGGCACTGGTTATGGTAAAAACTAAATCTCTATTTTAAACCACTTAAAAGGCTAAAAGTAGCCCGACACTTCTTTGGTAGTATAATAAGGGTCTTACCATATAAAACAAGGCATTGAGAACTTTGTAAGTGTACAGATTGTTTATTAAAAATGACATTTTATACACACAATACCATCAGTACCCGTCAATGCCATTTTGTTTTTAAGACTCGATAAGTAGATGGGCGAACACAGAGCTTGTGTGTTGCTGACGGATGTCACAATCTCTGTGTTCGTCAATCTACCTATCGAGTCTTAAAAACAAAATGGCGTCGACGGGTGACCTACTGTTTGTAAGTGTACAGAATGTTAATAAACATTCTGTACACTTACAAATTTCTCAATGCCTCGTTTTATATGTTAAGACCCTTATTATACTACCAAAGAAGTGTCGGGCTACTTTTAGCCTTTTAAGTGGTTTAAAATAGCGATTTAGTTTTTACCATTACCAGTGCCCCCATCGTTCCAAGTTTATAGCGTTTTGATAGAACCGGCTAAAAACAGCCAACTGAAGAAAGCGTCTATATACGGTTTTTGTGCTCCAAAACGAACGTTTTAACTCGTTATCATACAAAACATATCCCAAATCCATTTTACACCGGAATTACCCTTTAATGGTACAAAGTCACGGGTATTCAAAGCAACACCTATACATTTTCGGGGAGACCGTTGTCCACCTAGTTTATACTTTTTAGTAGAGAGAATATAGTGAACAGATTTAATACCAGCTGGAGTCATGCTGTCGTAGTAAAATATAACAGATGCAGTATTGACTGTGGGACTCTATGTTTTTTAAATGAGAACTGACAAATTTCATGGTGCTATTTGCTTTATTTGAATAAATGATGTAATGTATTGCAAATGTATTGTCATGTACAGTTTGATATTACCTCTATGGATTCTTTTTCTGTAGCTAACTCAATAATTTATACTGTATTGTGTGTACTTTTGACATACTTGATACTTGTTCCTGTGTAACTTAGTTATGTATTGTACTTTATTTTGTATCATGTTTGTTTGTTCTTTAGCTATCTGACAAACATTAGCATCATCTCTTGAGTTCTCATTGTTTTAACAGTATTCAACAGTAGTTGGTAATGGTAGTTAAACAAATAAACATGAAATTGTAAAACTACAGTTTATTTGGGGCATGGTTATTTGAACGACGACTTAACCACCAACCACCACTAACGCAGTGATGAAATGAAAAATGCATATAGGCCTACAAAACAAAAATAGTGTATATTATCAAGCTATCACCCCTGGTGGTTTTTAATTCCCATTTCAAAGTAATCATATATAATGACTGCATCCAGCGGAGGGTTCAAGTCTGAACCAACGACTGGAGTTCCCGTTCTCCCGTATGTAGCCTCGTGCCAACCAGCCCTTTACGGCTGTTTCCAACCTCACTCCGGCTGATGAGCAAACACAAACACACTGGAAACTCTCCCGGCCGACCGCCGCTTGCTTAAGAACACTCTAAATATACTACCAAGGTTGGCTGCAGTTGTACCCGTCGGTCCTTTGGTCTAGAATTTGTTCATTTTTATTCTTTGCATGTGAAAAGTAATCGCCTCAAAGGGTGTACACAGAATTTCGTCTAAATAAACTCTGACCTGTGGAAGAGTTGAAGACCGCAGAAGTGAGTTTGAACTGTTAAAGCATTTTTTTTTCTTTTTGCACAGTTCTGATGTAACCTCTTCTTCATGGGAAATGCGTTATGGGTTAATTACTGTAGTTAAAATAAATACCGTCATTCGAAGACACTTAGCATACGCTGAATGGTAGCCCTCTACATGGAGAGTGTACCACAGTCAACCAGTTCATGGTCACGGCCGCTGCCCGGATAACAACTATCCTTGAAAGCATGTCTTTTACCTACCTTAGTTTCATTGTGGTGATGTCAACAATGTCCCTGCCTTGTCATGGGCAGACAGCCTGCAGAACGACCCCAGTGCCTGTGTGTGCGTGTGTGTGTGTGTGTGCATTCATCTAATTTGCCACATGACGCATCGCTTTTGGCTTAGTTGTGGTTTGCATTCAGTGAACTTGTTCTAATGCAGGGTGCGTTACCTACTCTTAAAACCACAATAAAACTTGAAAAGTGTGGCCAAGCTTAGATCTCTCAATGACGCTGGAAAGAGCGGTTGAGACAGACTATAGGGGCTATAGGTCTGACTTGAGACTTGAAAGGGGAGTATCCAACACCGCTTAGAGTTAACCATCCCCTGCTTAAATAAGCCCAATGCAACTAAGGGTGAACAAAGTGTGGGCTTACAAAACAGAAAACGACAATAGAATTAGACATTTGTTTTAATCAGACTTTTGCACAAACAAGAAAAATAACATTGAAGTAACATGTAATTAAACAATAAGTGAAGATACATTTTAAAGGATATTTAAAAAAGCATGAAGCACTGAGACAAACAGAGCACCGTCTATTTTTCAGTAATTTGGTTAACATAGAAACAGTACTCAATTCTAAATGACTGAAAAAGATAAGCTGGCTCTGAAGCTAATCCATAATATTATTGCACTGCATCAGTTTCTTGATTTAATGAATCCAGACTTCTGTGACCTGAGTTCTCCCAGAATGGCGTCCTAATTAGAAAGCAATGCACACAATTACAAGGAGATGTTTACGATAACAAAATAATAAGAGGTAACTCGTCTTAAAAAACTATTTTCTATTTGTGTGGTCACTAACTCTACATGCCGACACAAATGTTAAATGACAAAATAACAGGTTGTTGGTGAAAATAGCTTATTTTCGTTTGGAATGCCCAGAATGAAGCAAAGACTTGAAATGGATTTCTACCAAATAAAAGAAGCTTGAAATTATAATTTAATAATGGATAAAAAAAAGGAACCTTCACTTTTTTACAATTTCATATGGATCTTCATTGCAAAGCCATGAGTGATCCGGAAAAAAGGGTTGGTTTAAAACCTCAGAAGATGGCTGATCCAAGAGGGCCTACTTCATAAAGATCAGTTACAATTGATATGATAAAGACGGATCCTATCAAGATCCGACGTTATCACTCCATACAGCGTAACCTAAACACTCACGGTTCGGTGTACAGCACCAGCAATGTTTATGCAACGGGGAACCAGGCTCCACATAGAAAGCCAGAGTGGACCCCAAACCCTGTGCCCGGATCAGTGGAGACGCTGAAAACGCACTAGGGCTTGGGCGACTTCCCACTCCCGCCCTGGCGAGGAGAGAGCGGTCCTGCGAGTAAAAACCAGGGCTGAGTTAGATAATAAAATGTTCTCCAGCTGGGAGAGAAGGTGGGCAGAGCGCAAAGTATAGAGTCCGGTTTTTATATGGTCCATAGTGGAGAGCTATGGTATGGAGACTGCCCATTACGTGGCCGGTGATAAAGAGGAAAAGGAGCAAGGGTGCGAGGGCTGCTTTCTGTCCGGTGGAGAACACAAGGGCCCGTATTCCTCGCTCATTTTCCCTCCCAGGCGTCTTCCCGCTGTTTGGCGGCCATGCGCTTCTGATCTGAAACAAAAGTGGTTCACAGACACAGTCACAGGCAGACACAAAGGCTTCAGCATATATCCATCCCTGGTTAAATCGCATTCACAAAAGATTTGTCCTCCTACAATTTGCCTCTCATCGCGTTCACAGTTTGTTATGTCATGCATATAAATAGAGTTGTTTTAATCCGCTCTAGACACGCGATGGTCGCCCTCTAGAGCTATCGCAGCGTTGATTTCAAACCCACGGTTGTCATTTTGCATGTAGATCAACAACAGGACATCCGTCCCAAGCCCAAAGGGACCCATTTATAGTTTGTTTAGCAACGGTCAGAAACAGACAACCACTTGTGGCTGTGCATGCTATGATCTTCTGCTGCTACTGTTGAGGGACACAACGGCTACAGTAATTAGAGACTTGTTAGGATCTGCAAACTGTCAACGGACATGAGGAGCAAAGCACAATCTTTCCTTTTCTTTAATTGGACCTCTGATTTAGTTTGGATTTTCTTTAAGACAGCTCCCACTGGTGGATGTTACCTTGCATTGCAAACAAGAATGACTCGTTTCAAATAATGATAAAATTAGGTTTGTCATGGATGGGTAGGATGCTTGTGTCTCCTTATTTGCTTTGAAAATCATTCAGATACACATATAATTACCCAAGAGAGGCATGATAAGAAAACTAATAATGCCTCGGGCTCCATTTAGGATCAAAGCCCGCGCGCTAAATGATAAGCGAGTTCGGTGTACCTCGGGCCTCCTGGATCTTCTTCTTCTCGGCATCGCGATCTTCCTTGCTCTGGGGGCTCTTCACCCCAAGGGCTCCCATCACCATCCTGCGGGCCAGTATCGCGCTGGTCGGGGGTCTCTCCTTAGCGGGCAGCAGGTAGTCTGGGGGGCCGGGGGAAGATGTAGATGAATGTGGGCATGGGGAGCCACCCTTATAATCCCCCCCCCCCCCCCCCCATACCTAGACGTACCGTTGCTTCTTTAACTTATTAGTGGCATCATCTTCACTTAAGGAAAATGAGCGGCATATAAATCCTTTTGAGACCCAACGTAAAGATTTCGCAGCCAATAAGAAAATATGTACACCCACACAGATCTCCAACTGAAAATATTTTTCTGCAAACACCTCAGGCACAAATCATTTCTACACACACAATGCATGCCCAATAACACACAGTCCCTCCCCCCACCACAAACACGTCTGTCAACACTCATTTGACCCGGTGCCCCTTGATCGATCAATCCTATGACGAACAAAGAGAGGCCCATTGTGAAGGTGTGTGGGCCGTACCTGAGCAGCTCCGAGCCTTGGCCTTGGTAGCAGCGGAGGACTTGGAGAGAGGGCGCACCTTTAAGAGTGGCTGTTTGGATCTCAGGGCATCCCGGGCTTATTATTATTAAAAAACATAGAAAGAAAGAAAAAAGGATAGCTTATTACACTAGCATGAAATGGATTTAAAAAAAAGCTTCCGTGAAAATCGTTATTTTTTTCCCAATTTATTCAAAGCCCCCCTTACTAACCTCCGACAGCGCTGGAGAACAGAGCGAGAGCATGACTTTCATCCACCCAATGGATGTCAAGGCCTTTCAGCCTGAGAGGGAGAGAGAGGGGGGAGAGAGAGAGAGAGACATTATTATAATGTCTTATGAAGGGACATTTATACATACTAAAAATGGAATTGTGCGATGCTAAAAAAAGCACTGACTGGCTGGATTGGAACAGCTTGAGAAGGTCCTCGGTCTTGAACTCTTGTGAAAAGTCGTAGATTTCGACGATGTGAGACAGTTCGTCGTCCGTCATTTCAAGTTCCTCATCCGCCTCTTGGTCCATATTGTAGTAGTCAAACTCGGGGTCTTGGATATTTTTCTTCTTCCTGCCTGTTCCCTGGATTTGGACAAAGCGTATAGTGTTATTAACTTCTTTCTCACTTGAGCTTTACAATATGAACATGGAAAATAGAACTAGGTAACTATTCATTTCATTTTCAATGGTAAATGAAATGAACAAAAAAAAAAACATAGATATTGGGCCAATCCCAAAGTGAGCCCTGAGGACTAAGAAGTCAGGACTAAGGACGCACAAACTTAATTGATCTCAGATGCTAATTAATTTAAGTGAATGAGTGTGTGAGGCCACATGGGCTCAGATAGGTAAAAATGGGATTGGGACAGCACTTCTCGAGAGAACATGTTACCTTGGCAACGTTTAATGCAAAGATGTTGCTGACACTTGCCGAGTGCCGGTTTGGGAATTTTCATTTATAAGTTTGTTGTTTTCTACACGGCCAAGGCACAGGAGACGGCTGCCTCATTAAACATATTTTACAATATTTACAACTTTCTTAATTATTAATCATTTGTTTGTTGTTGTTTACCTTCCTAATTTCCCTATAGTCTCTGCGGTAAACTTCACAACGCTTTGAACTGTGGGTAATTCCCTTAGGTTAAGTCTGCACTGATGCAGATTCACGGAAAGGGCTCGGTAAGTGTGTACTCAATCCCTCACGCCCTTTGAACTTCGACATTGGGACAGCCCTAACTAAATTAGTAATGACAGCCTCACTAATTTTGTGAGAACGTGCAGCAGAATCTGTGAGTCCAGACGTTGGGATTGGCCCATTAACTCCCACTCACATTGTGTAAAAAATCCAGCTCAATGAACAAAGTAACAAGAACCAACCTCCTCAAGGCAATCTCCGTCGTCGTTGAACAGGGTATCCCAACTATCCTCTTCATTTTCTGAATTTAAGGCCAATATTTCCATTTCAGACGTAATCCCAGTTGTACCTTCCTGTTTAGTTAATGTGTGGTCTTTATCCAACGGCTGCTCTGTGCCTTGGGATTCCTCTACTTTAGTGTCCCCAACCACAGCTTCAGTTTTATTCTCTTGCCCAGATTTGTTTTTCTTATTTTTCCTGGATTTATCTGAGTACTTAGGCCTGGGTCTGGGTTTTGTTTCTTCTTCGGTTTGGGCTTTGTCTTTGGATGCATCTGGTCGTTTCTTGTCTTGTTTCTTTGAGCGAGATGTATTCGTAGTTAAGGGCTTAGTGGGGACCACCTCACCCTTATTTACCAACTCATCCTTATTTGGCTTACTGGGGACCACCTCACCCTTATTTACCACCTCATCCTTATTTGGCTTACTGGGGACCACCTCATCCTGTTTTACCACCTCTTCCTTATTTGGTTCAGTGGGGACCATCTCATCCTTATTATTTGCCTGTTCCAACTCCATAACGAAATAAATGGCTATAGAGAAAGAGGAAAGAAGAGGAGATAACGTTAACTGAACGAGATAAACGAGCAATGATATCTCTATTTGTAACACAACTGCAGCCACCACGTCTGGACCTCTATGCAGGCTATGCACGCTGAGAATGAAGCTATTATGCTATACATAAAACGGTTTAGGACAAATAATCGAATCAACTATGCAATAATTTCCAAAATGGTTTGCGCAAAAATACTCATACTACAGATTGCTCCCTTTATATATATTACGGTAAATACAACTGACCTTATTTTTTTGTTTCTTAGGTTTACCCGTATCTGTGTGGATGACTGCATGTAAACACCGTCGCAGTAATTGTGACGCATGTAACAAGGGCTTCTGGTAGATGTAGTCGATGTGCGCGCCACTAAACTACACAAATATTATTATTTTCAGTAACCGCTACTTTTTTTTTCCAATAAAATAATGTTGATGGTAATTATAGTTTACATGTAATGCATTTTCACCTCGCGTTGTAACGTGGCTGAATTATTACGTCCGTCAGTAGAAAATATCCTGCATATTTGAATACGGCTGATGCATGCTTACGGCGCCCATGATAGTGACTCACCCAAAGTACAACAACGTCATTGGTCAAAATTCTAATTATTCATCCAGTTCGCCGGTAATTGGAGTATAGAGCTTACACAAGTTATTGCGTAAATCGATTGTATTTTCATTGTTTCGTCGCATGCTCTTCGTTCCGCTACACTGGCTGCCGTGCATCCTGAGGTCTGTAAATATGTGTGTCTGTGTGAAGTTTACGTGAGATATCTGAACTATTCCGAAACAAATTATATTCATTCATTTGACGGATGTTAATATATTAATGAGACATTAATTGGAAACGTAGTTAGGACTTAGTATACAAAGGTATACAAGTGTTGCACTGGACAACATGGGCTACATTTGACGTAATGACGAATATAAGTGTAAAACAAATAAGAACTCCGTGTGTGCTCTGCACAAAACTTTCACTCTTCACCTACGTACCTGACTTTTTGCTCTGTATGTTTAGGCCCTCCAACTGTATTGCGGTGATGTGGCAGTCAGCTGCTCTATGGCTGCTCCTAGGACTGTGGCACGGGTCCCATTGCCAGAGTTCAGAGCCCATGTTCAAAGACATAACAGGGACAGTGCTACCTCCTGACAGTCTGAACAACCCCACTCAACTAAATTATGGGATGGCTATAACCGACGTGGATGGCGATGGGGACCTGGAGGTGGTGGTGGCTGGGTAGGTGGGAAAATATGTAGACTTGTTTGTGTGTGTGTGTGTGTGTGTGTGTGTGTGTGTGTGTGTGTGTGTGTGTGTGTGCTCGTGTGAGCGTTCATGAGTGTGAGGGTTTGTGTGTGTACATTTGCAAACGCGTACAAAAGCAGACCATAAGTCAATACTAAACCAGGCATTAGAAGTATTATACTCCCTCCCTCCTGTTTTCTAGATACAACGGCCCCAACTTGGTGCTGAAGTACGACCGTGTTCAGAACAAGCTGGTCAACATCGCTGTGGACGACCAGAGCTCTCCGTTCTACGCGCTGCGAGACAAGGCAGGGAACGCTATAGGAGTCACCGCCTGTGATGTTGATGGAGACGGCCGAGAGGAGATCTACTTCCTCAACACAAACAACGCTTACTCCGGTAATAGGGGGGGCTATTAATGAGATGTTCTCTAGGCCAGTGATTCTCACTCTGTGGGGTCACTTCAGGGCCCCAAGCAGGTCGCCAGATGGCCCCAATATATCAAAAATATGTATGCATGCGTACAAAATACCTTGTCTGTCATTCGATCAGCATCAGTAGGTCTGATGACTTAAGAAAAGGAATACATTATTGATTCCCAATATACATTGAGAATTACATAGACATGGTAAGAAGAATGTGCTACCTATTTTACTGCACAAATTATTTTGCGGGTCCTGGGACAAAGCTGGTTTTGGAGCCTGTGTGAAAACAAAAGCTCAATTTTTACTTGTTGATACCCAACATATTTCTCACTGCAGGGCGTGCTACCTATTCAGACAAGCTCTTCAAGTTCCGAAACGGGCGCTTTGAGGATCTGCTGGGTGATGTCATCAACATGCGCCGCGGCGTGGCCAGTGACATGGCTGGGCGCTCTGTGGCATGTGTCGATCGAAAGGTCAGTAAACCTGCTTTGCATTCAATCCATCCTGAACAAAAATAAATAAATACTCTACTTTGATGGACTCTCCTCAAATATGTCCGCCCCTTACAACCCCCAATACTCTCTGACCCTATTGGTCTGTGTTTTATGAACCTAGTTAAATGGGTTATACCAAAAAGGTTATAGTCCATTAATTAATTTGTACGTTCCATCTTGCTGTTTGTCTCTCTACATTGCAGGGCACAGGCCGATATGCAGTCTACGTCGCCAACTATGCCCGAGGGAACATCGCTCCCCACGCACTGATAGAGATGGATGAGGCTGCTAGTGATGTGGCGCAGGGTATCATCGCTCTGTCCAATGTGGCTGCAGAGGCTGGAGTCAATAAATTCACAGGTCCGGGACAAAATGATTAACCCTCACTGAGCAGTTAAGTGTGTGGAACGCATTGGTCTTCACCTCTCCGGTTCTCATTGAACTAAACCATTCACAATCTGCTGTCGTGTGTTCCGCGTTGTACAGGTGGGAGGGGTGTGGTTGTTGGACCAATCCTGAGCCAGACAATGTCTGATGTGTTCTGTGACAATGAGAACGGACCCAACTTCCTGTTCAAGAACAATGGAGATGGAACTTTTGTGGACAAGGCAAAGGAGGCGGGTGTGTATGACTGGGGGAGGGGGGGCTTTAGATGGACAGATTTTAATTGCTTAATGATGTGTACTACTCAGACCCATTACCTTGACTAAATAATTAGGTCATTAGAATGAGGATATCATTTTCTAATTTCCTTACCATCCGATCCTGAACTTCGAAACGTTGTTTAGTTGCACTGTAAATGTTTTAATAATTATTATTCAGTAGACCCCCAATTGATTTTGACCACCAGGCTATGCACTGCAGCCGTTGACCAGCTGTCTCCCTCTCCAGGTGTGGCGGACCAACACCAGCACGGCAGAGGAGTGGCGCTCGCCGACTTTGACGGCGACGGAAGGACGGACATCGTCTACGGAAACTGGAACGGCCCCCACCGGCTCTTCATGCAGGGGCCCAGCCAGGGATTCCGCGTGAGGAGAGAGAAAACTTGCATTACAAATACAAGAGATCATAAATAAGTATCTTGCATGACTAGTCCCATGCTATTCTCTCTCCGGTCCCAGAATATAGCCACCGCAGCATTCGCCAGCCCCTCTCCTGTCCGCACGCTCATCACTGCAGACTTTGATAACGACAAGGAGCTGGAGGTGTTCTTCAACAACATCGCATACAGAGGGCGTGCACCGAACAGGCTGTTCAGGTAGCCCTGTTCAATCAGCATATTTATAATATTTAACTTAATTGACATAACATTTCTAATGTTAAACATTCAAACGTGTGCGCGTCTATGTGTGTGCGCGCAGAGTTTCAAGGAGAGCCAGTATGGATCCTCTCATCCAGGAGCTGAATGTCGGGGAGGCTGAAGAGCCCCAGGGGAGGGGCACAGGTCAATACACCGTTTCCTGTAGCTCTTTGCATAACCTTATTGTACTAAGAAATGCTAATTACTGTCCTGCACTTTCGTCACCCCTTCTGCGATTAATAAAGTTTGTGTGTGTGTGTGTGTGTGTGTGTGTGTGTGTGTGTGTGTGTGTGTGTGTGTACAGGAGCCACTGTAACGGATCTGGACGGAGATGGACTGCTGGACCTGTTGGTAGCTCATGGGGAGAGTGCATCGCAGCCTATTTCAGTCTTCAAAGTCACACAGGTGAGTCTCATAGTGTTAGGCTTGCATACATAACACACAGGCTACTGACCTTTATTTAATGTAATGTGTCATAGGTGTTATATTTTGACTTTATTCTAAATCACTTTTTTATTTTTAATAGTCGAAGAAATAATACACATAATTGAAAATAAATATATATTATTAATGTTCAGTACATTTTGTATGATGGCTTGTTATTTTTTCCAAGATGGTTGCATACCATCATATGTGTTCCATTGTAATTTACATTTTCTGACGGTTTTAATGTTAAACACAAAAGAGAACCCCATAGAACTCCATAACAACCACCTGGAGCACCCTAGCAACCATACAGAAGAACACCCTAGAAACCACAGAGAACACCCAAAGAAGAATCATACAACACCCTAGCAGGCACCATTCAACTCCAGCACTATTTCACTTCACACTACATATCAAACATACCAGGTACTACAAACGTCCTTTTCAGCAAGCTGCACACCACCATTTTCTTTCTAATTGTACTTAATCACCACTCAGTGACTTCTGTTTTCTGCACAGGGCTCATCCAATAATTGGCTGCGTGTGATTCCACGCACCCAGTTTGGCGCCTTCGCCCGCGGTGCCCGGGTCACGGCCTTCACCAATGGCAGCGGTGCTCACGTGCGTGTCATAGACGGAGGGTCGGGGTACCTCTGTGAGATGGAACCGGTGGCTCATTTTGGACTTGGTAAGATAAGATAAGGTATACTTTATTCATCTCTAGCAGGTCTTCTACACTCTTCACGCACAGTCATGGTCCAAGCTGCCCACTGCAATCACTAGTTTGCAAGCTTTGTACTATTTCCATTTCTGTTTGACTTGTACTTATATTTGTATGTGCTATTAGTCATTGTTTCTTGTATTCGACTACTTTAGAATAGATAATGTTTTTTTCATACTCTTCAGAGTCCTCAGAGAACCAAGTACTATAAGATAGGATTTGATGGCGTCTTCTCTAGAGCCTTTTGTCCATTTTTGGTCTACTGTAGAAACATGGCCGGGGCAACAGGGCATGTAAATAAATGGAGAGATACGCAGCGGCCAGACTTGATTTCATAAACACCCTTATTGAACTCAATACCGATCAGCATTAAGATACCTTGGAGTCATTTTAAGCTACAAGCTATTGAACTGTAACATAACGCAACTTCAACTACTCTTCAGAATAATCAACACAGCCATAATAAGATCTTGACGCGGGAACGTCAAAATGACCTGAATCCGTTCACTCGTTGACAGGCAGTGACGCGGTGAGCGTACTGGAGGTGTCTTGGCCCGGTGGCAGTGTGGTGACGCGCCCACTGCACCCTGGGGAGATGAACTCGGTGGTGGAGGTAACCTATCCCGGCGACGGGGAGACGAGTGTGCTTGCCAGTGATGCGCAGGTATGCTCCACGGCGCTAACACACGAGCTATGACCCCTGGTAAATATCCCCCAATCGTTTGTTTCAGTGACGTGAGGCACCAATTGTATTGCCAGGTTCATCTGAGAACTTGATTCGGTTTCATTTCATTCCTCTCCCACTCTGGCACCGATACTATGCTTTAGAGGTGACACATTATACCACCAGGTGTGAGTGGGATTAGCCGTTACAAGCCGTTATAACGGCTAATCACACTCACACCTGGTGTTTTGCACTTGTTTTGAACTTACTTTGGCACTTATTGTTATACTTCTACATTACCCATGAAGACATCACTTACATATGACGTATATATAACGTAACATAGAATAAATACTTGACTTTATTTTTCTTCCTTACAGTGCGGTCAAGGCTTCGCTGTCCAAAATGGCAGATGTGCCGGTAAGTTCCAGGTTCCATTGCGTTGTGATTGTTCATTCATTGGTCATTGAATATTTTATTATTATTATTGATTATTGATTCTATGCTTTGTCTTACAGGTATCTGAGGACGGCTGCAATATCATTCCAACGCAATGTGGAACTAAGTAAAATAAAATGATAACATTTTATTTTTATTTTCTGTACTTTGATCAGCTGTTTGGTGTGTACTGATTATTTTAAACGAATCATTTGTTTTAACTAAATGGTTTACACGTTTTGTGCTTATCTGAAATTTTAAATAAGCTTTTATTTTTACTATCATTGCATTTTCCTTAGATTAATCCTTTGTCTTCCTAAAACTCTAACCCCAAGGCTTGTGTTTTGTTACTCTCCGAGGTCAATGACTGCATATTTCAGCCCCAGCTGTAACAACTGAGACCACATACAAAGAGTGATCACAGTTCACTCTGTCGCGTGCTGTGAAGCGGTTTGTAATAGGATGTTCTATGGCTGATGGAAATAACCGAACACTAAACTGTTAAGCATAACATCATTTTCATGTGATTCTGTTCCTCTCAAACTCTTTGTGATTTTATTTCTTGCTCTGATTATCTAGGAATGTCCGCTGTTATGTTGAGAGAGGCAAACTGCAAGTAATAATATCATGGAGGGTAATGATATAAACATTTGGAAAATATGCTTGAAACTGTTGTGATGAAGGAATATTTATTTGTTGCTTCTCATACACAATTCATATGTATTAAAACAACAAGCTGTATGAAAAATCGTCTGCACAAATACAGTGTCACTAAAAACAAATACAGATTCACATTAACTGGGCAATTTTGGCAGTAATGGTTCTTTGGAGGCTTGTACAGCAATTAAAAAGAAAGGGATGTGGCATTTAGGAAGACATGACTCATTCATTTCTGAATGCTACATTTAGTTTACAGTGTGTGTTTGCATAATTAATATATTTAGGAGAGGAGGGTTTGCTCATTGAGTCCAGAATGCCAATGTGTGACTATGTGGGTATGTGCATGGATGTGAAACTAACTGTTGCATAACTAGAAGTTATATTACTTGGCTGAGGGACATTCAGCTGCTACCAAACCACTCATGAACACAATTATTGGTTACTCGGCCCAGGGGGGAGATAGGCATAGGCAGTTTAATTCCTGGCTCGCCATGGAATACTGTGGGCGGTGGTTTGTATCCTGTACTTCTAAACGTTGGATAATGCCTGTCCTAAGATCAACCTGACAGGATGTTGTTCTGGAGGGCTATTCATTTCAGAGATGGCTGATTGTATTCATATGTGTGCAACTGCTTTGACAGGAAGGAAGGTTTTGCTGTGAAGCAATGTAATGTTTGCTTACTTTCTTAGCTCCATTCAGCCTGGCTGATGCTAGCTTGGATATGTGGCAGCAGACAAGAGGTTTATAGCTGGTCGGACAGTAAATGGAGGTTGCCGTTGCCATGGATACATGAGGCCTTGATTATTGTGTCCGCGTCTCTTGGCATATTTGATAACTATAATAAACGAGCAGAATTCCAGTCATGGTATGTCCATAAAATGTCACTTGCAGCTTAATGTTCACATGAGCTACAACCACGGATTTAGCCCGTAAGCATGTTGTCTACCTAAAGAGTAAACTGATCATGAGATGGAGAACCAAACCTCAAATGTATAGCACGGTACGATACATGATGGGCTGTACCGTACATGTTCGGTGAGTGTATTTTCTTATGAACATAGCATATGAACAAGAATGGTGTTGTAGCGAGAGCTTAGCTGTAGACACGCTGCATGGGAGGTTCTCCGCATGGAGCCCCAGTGTTTGGTGATCAGGTGGTGGGTGGGGGGTGGGTGGACGGGAGGAACACGGTCATCGAGCAGTGCTGCCTGACGTAGAGCTGCTCGCCGAGCTAGAACCGCTGGAGCCCCGGTCCTCGTAGATGGAGATCTCAATCTGATCAGGTGGGCGGTTAGGGGGGCCAAACTGGACTACCGTTTGCACTACGGCCTCAGGCTTAGGGGCCTAATCTGCTAATTGGGCCTCTTGTTACTTAAAGGGGACATATTATACCAGAGTGTGAGTTTGATTAGCCGTTACAAGCCGTTTTGAAAAACTGCCTCTTCTGACATCACGAGTGGGCGTGTCCACCTAGATGTGTGCTGGATAGATCAGTCTACCAGCCTACCCGGTGGACTGTAGCAAACGTTGGTCATCTATCTGTCATACATCTAGGTGGACTCGCCCACTTGTGAGGTCAGAAGAGGCTGATTTCCAAAACGGCTTTTAACGGCTAATATGTCACCTTTAAGCACCAAAACACTTGGAAACACACAAGAACTCACATCCACACACGCTAATCACCGTCACGCGTTAAGGATACGACCCTCATCCCCCTGTCGATGGGGTCGGTGATGAGCAGGCCCCTGGGAGCGTAGACCTTCTCGTTCTGCTCCTGGATGTACTTGGCTATCTTCTTCAGCACCTGGCCCGCCCCGAGAGAGAGGCAAGAGGCAGGGAACACGACAGACACGGTCAAGCTCATGGTCATGGTGGCGGCGGCGAGGGGAGCGGCCTCGTGAAGGTCTGTTTTAAAGATGACACATTATACCACCAGGGGCGAGTGAGATGAGCCGTTAAAAGCCGTTCTGAAAATCGGCCTCTTCTGACATCACAGGTGGGCGTGTCCACCTAGATGTGTGACGGAGAGACGAGCAACGTTTGCTACAGTCCACCGGGTAGGCCGGTAGACTGATCTATCCAGCACACATCTAGGCGGACACGCCCGCTTGTGGTGTCAGAAGAGGCCGATGTTTCAAAACGGGCTTGGCACGGCCAATCACACTCGCACCTGGTGGTACAATCCGTCACCTTTGAAGCGTGGCGAGCGGACGGCGAGCGCTTGCCTTCTCGTAGCGCGTCTCCATGCAGAGGAAGATGAGGTAGGCGGTGGAGCACGCCACACACGCCTCCAGGTACGAGTGGGCTCCGATCTTCTCCGCCTCGGCGTAGAAGTTGTTCAGGGTCTTCACGGTCTCTTCGAACAGCGTCCGCTCGACCTGAACCCAGGCAGAAAACCAAGGCTCATGTAGAGAGCAGGGGGGTAGGTGAAGGTGGTTGAAACCAGGGGCGTAGGAATGAGGTTAACATTGGGGGGGACACATATCGGAAACCTGACAGATCCGTTAATGGTTTGAACAGAAATATGTCATAAATTAACTACACTGAAAAAATTCACAAATATATTTTATTCTACTTAAAAGATACATTTGTAAATGTAAAGGAAAACACATTTTGAATGGCAGTAATGAACTGATAAATATCAAATCAATTCTTTAATTGCACGCTCAATCATCCAGTTTTTTAAAATAAGAAGCGGTGACAAGACGCTGTGTTGCGCTTTCAAAATAAAATAAAATATTTTTCTCCCCCCGGTATAATTTTTAGGTGGGACGAATGCGCCTGTCTCCAATATTGGAGGGGACACGTCCCCTCCGTCCCCCCCAGTTCCTACGCCCTTGGTTGAAACCCACCCTCCATCATGGAGTGAGCCAAACTGAGGCCCAAAGCTCACAGCCGTGTCAGGACAGTCGGTAAATTATGTTTTAGTCCAAGATAGAGTTGAATCCTATGAGCAGGGCGACCCAATAGAGCCCCACTACATTTGCACTCTGTTGCGAAAATAATATTCTGTTCCTCTTTTAGGGTCGCACTGCAAATATAAACCAAATGTGCGGTCTGTGGCTTTGGGTTTAAGATTGAAAGTGTTTTTTTCACCCTGATCTCAAGATCAGAGGGTAACTTGGTCTCTACTCACCTGTTGTCCAACTCAGAGGAGAACTTGGTCTCTACTCACCCTGCTCTCTAGCTCTGACGGGAACTTGGTTTGGAACTTGCAGGTGGTCCCCTCACTGTAGTCCCGCTGAACAAACACCTTGTTGACCAATGAGGCGCTGTGCCTCAGCTCCTGCAGGTTGTGGAACTACAGATCGAAGAGATGCCCACACATCAACACGCTGGTTGAACGACAGAGCGTGTTGCCCTTCCCTTCCCAGGTAGCTCGACCAGTTTTTTAAATTTGATTTATTTTAACATTGCGGTAATAACGCATGTTTTGCAATGTTTAGCTCATCAGTATCGTTTTATTGATCCAATGATGCAACGTTACAAACGGCGGTATTGCCTAAGAGATCGATAGAGCAGGACAGAGGAGAAGCATACTGCATGGGATCGATAACCTCTGGTGTTCAAACTCAATCGTGCGTGTTGGATCCAAGCCCAGTCACGGTCATACTATCTTATATACACGGTGTTCTCTACCTCTCTCTCAGTCTGCCGCTATGGGAGAGCAAACGGGAAGGAGATGAGACAACTTTCCACCCAAGCTCACAACAGATCGATGAGGCGGATGACAACAGAAAATATGAACGTGGCTCAAGTTTCTCTTCTGATCTCCGGTGAACTATGCCTCTTGTTGCTTTTACATCACGTCATGAAAAAATAGTAACAGTCTCAAATAAGGCATGCCGACTGCAACAGGGAAATAAACATGGGTGGAAAACAATCGCTCTCCATGGTGCTGGACGCTGTACGTGTGGTCAGCGGTCATCGGAGTGGCCTACAACACAGGATTAATGGAGCGACAGACAAAAAAGATGTGTTCACCAAGAGCTTAGCATCGCAAACACTGCATAGTGATCTGCCGTGTCTGCCCCAGTTTCATAAACGAGGCATAAAGAAAGAGGATGCGGATATCCAGCAAAATGCCCGTTTATCCCTGAAGCCTGAGGTATGTTTCAATCAAAAGGGACATGATGCAACTAATACGATGAGACGTGTCCTACATTTCTTATGACAGCTTCGATGTATTTTGTGGTGCACAGTGTTACTTCGTGCAGCCCGAGCCGTGCCTGCGGCGATGTCCACACTGTATTCTGGTTAACTTATAAACTTTCTATTGATCTACACCACTACATGAAGTAGAACAGGATGTATTAAAAGGCTACATTCTCACCTCTGTCGCCATGTTGCCATCCGTGGCCGTAGGGACGAGTCCCTTCACTACACTCGCTTTAATGGCACAGCACGGATTGGAGGACGAGAGGAGGGAGGGGGAGGGGGAGGGGGTAAAGAGACGCGGATAGACAGAACGTGAAGGGTTGGGCCAAAACGACGTCGACATCAGCGGGTTTTTACCCTTAGGGATCTTCTGATTGGCCAACCTGTTTTCTGATGAGGATGGACTAGTTTTGCAGCAATCCTGAAGTGTAGCGTGTAGATTTGTATGAATCAAGTAACAAATGTCATGTTCAATTTTTATTTTTAGGTGACCGGCAACAAAGCCAATAAAAGTCATTGCATGTGCAAGAGGAAACATATAGCACAATAAAGATGAAAGAAATCACCATAAAGTATTTTATAATTAAATTATATTTTTTAAAGCAAAATAAGTAAGGGAAATATGGACACAATATAGAAAAGAATGAATTGACATTTACCAGTATCTTAAATTAAATATATTATAATCATCAAACACAAACAATATGACTACTCCATTATTACAATAAAAGCATATCAAACCATTACATTCATTAGACTCCATATCATGATAAAAACCACTTTCCCTCTGTAATAAAAATGTTGTGTTACAATATCCACCACATGATTACATTTTCTCTGTCTGCATTACAGTACAATAACAATACTACACAGGGATCTGTAATCAAGATTGCCAGTTAAATATATTATGAGTAAACAGTGGGTAAAAGCATGTTGCAGTAATATATATATATTTTTTATTTCATACTAGACTTGCAATATGCCCTACACCTGATTTCTGTCTGTATTCCTTTGCTCAGCATAGGACAAAAAAGACTGTGCTCTGTGTTCTGGGAATGACTGTTAAGAGAACTGTTAAGTATTTATCATTACATTTACCAGTAACGTCCAGTTTGGCCTCATTAAACTTCTCTAAAGGGAGACAACATAGATGAACTGCCAGCAGGCCAAGAAGGTTCCACCGTTTCTCAGTCCAGTAAGCCGACGTGACCCTTTCCGGACTAAGTGCAGTGACATCAAAGATAAAAAGGCATTTGAAAGGGTTTGCAAAAATTAAAAAACACTGGTGAAGGAGAGCCAGGAGAACAGCGTAAAGGATTCCCAGCGACCCCAGGGCAGCCGCGGTGAACAGGAGGCTCTCGTCCCGCTGCTAGAGGAACTTGTTGAGAGAGGAGTTACAGGGAGCGCAAACAAACACCGTCTCCCTCTGGGCCTCCGGAGCTGACGGGCGACAAACGGGCTCACGTCAATCAGTGAACGAAATACCCTTTCCAGAGTTACAATCGTAGGACAGAAACACAGGTGTCGCTCAGAACACTCATTTTGGGTCTTCCAACCTGAAGCGCCAGACATTTTGCTACACAGAACCAGCTGGAAAGTCATAATTTGAAACAGTTGGGAAAAGGGTAGGCCCTTTCAAAAGATACCGGGCAGGTGATTGAATGAACCATCAGTCTATATCTTCTATCTCATATCCCGTGGACCACATAGTTCCTCATAGGATGCGGATTGGTTGACACAACCTCAGCACTTGAAGTTTGGCTCAGTGTATTCTCGCAGGATCATAAACCTGTGAAGGTTATGTCAAAGCACCAGAAATGGTCAATGAATGTTATCACTACAGTCTACATGTGCCCTGCAACTAAAAAGGAGAAGATCCATAATACGTGTTATGAGTGACCACTGCAAGTCTTATCCCCATCCCGAAAAAAATTACGCACACACACACACACACACACACACATTACCTGTAGCTCCCATGGAGGAGCGTAGCACCTTGAATGAACAGCATCGAGAGCAGAAGCTGTTACCACAGTTACTGCAGCTCCTCTGAAACAGGAAGAGTGAACGTGCAAAGAACCGTCCGGGGAGAAAATTAATGATAAATAAATCAATTTTATTTGCATAGCCCTTAATCACCATTACAGTCTCAAAGGGCTTAACAGGCCAAACATTTTATTATTTTTCTGAATTCAGTAAACAATTAAAACATGGCACCTGGTTCTATATTCACAAATTAAATTCTCACCCTTTTCTTCAGCACGGAGAAAACTGCATTGCAGCTGGAACAGTTGCCTTCAGAGAGATCAACAGGGAGAATTTTAAACAATGGTTAAAATGTTCTGAACGGTCATGTGCATTACGGGGAGCCATAATAAGTGCCATTGAGTCAGTGTGGGTGGAGGCGGGTGAGCGGACAGAGAGTAGGGGGCGGAGGTGTGCGAGTGTGAGGTCGGACCTGCACTAGCGGTGGGGTAGCGCTTGCGTAGCTTCTCAGTCAGCTTGGACACCTTGCTGCGGATGGGCTCGTTGCGGCTCAACAGGCCGTTGTCGGTGATACAGTCGTAGTCTGGAGTCCCCAGGGAGCAGTCGTCATCCTCCTGCACGCAGAGAGACACAGAGACAGAGAAAGAGAGAGAGAGAGAGAGAGAAAGAACAAGCCAAAAATCAACATGTTGTAAAAAGAAAAATGGATAAATGAAGAAAATTGAAACGTGCATTTTATGGCAATACATGGAAAAGGACAGTGTTTCGCTGACTACATCAGTATACATAATCTACATGCATATCAAAGGAAGACAAACCAATTGGGACCACAAAAAATATAGGAATTACAAGGCTACAATTACAAAGAATAATGTTAAATAGGTAATCCCTCATACTTGTTCGCTATTGTTCTACTTATTCATACCAAGAGGAACCTTGTCAGGCTAGTATGAGGAAGGAAAGGATCATGAAGGAGGCATGGATGGATGGAGAAGGGTGGATATGAGAGTTCCACTCACCACTAGGGTCAAAGGTGTCTCCTTATCAGAGAGCAAAGGACACAAGAAATCAATGTCACCCCATTAAAATAGAGGGCCCGCCCTCTAATCTAGTACACACCATGCAAACAATACACAGTCAGGAGCGAAAGCCACCCCTCGCAAGCACCCATCATGTTACACAGGTCAGGTATTTCCCTTCTCTGAAAGCTAGTTTTAATGCAGTATCCTCCTCTCAACAGGAGGGGGCAGCACTCACCTGCAGAGAAATAGCGTGCTCCTGAGTTCACAGGGCAGCAAGAATCAAGAACAAGGATATGATTCATCAGCATCAACTCTCACTTTAACTCTTAATGCAAGACAAACAAACCATAACACATCGAATAAGCCGGTCATTGAAATATCGGAATAATACCTAGTAGTATACAACACTTTAAAGGAGACATATTATGGTGTTTTCCCAACAAGTAAAGATAATATTTGAGTTCCAGAAGCTGTTTGCTGGAAGTGGCTTTTAGGAAAAAAAATCTTGCCTACCGCTATTCCCCTCTGTTTCAGTCCCTTCAGAATACACTGTTTCTGGTGTCTGTAGCTTTAATGCAAATGAGCTGCTGCTCATTGACCAATGAGCTGTCTGACTGAACCACAGCATGGAGGAGAAGGGATTTTTGCCGTTTGCGGACTCCTGGAGCTCTATATCTATAAATTATAATATAATAATAATATTATATATGGGTATTTATATAATATTGTATCTAATATCACGGCCAAAAGTTACGTGCGCCTCGGATGATATTATGAATCATAAAGACTGCGTCTGACGTCTCTGGTACTTCCACAACAAGTAAAGACTCGCAGTGGGGGATATCTCGGCCATGGTTGAGAAGAATTGGGGGAAAGGAACTTTGGCCTTGACTCTCTGAGTCCATGAACCGCGACATGGAGGAGAAAGGGATTGTACTCTGGGAACTGAGCTGCCGGATTGCCGCCGAACTCCCCGCTTCAACTGCCGCCGTCGAAGCCGTCCGGCTGCCACCGAAGCTTGGGCGGCAGTCCGGCAGCTCAGCTCCGAGAGTACAATCCCATTCTCCTCCATGTCTCCTCCTCCGGACTGCCGCCGAAGCTTTGGTGGCAGTCCGGCAGCTACGGTGGGGGGAGCTCGGCCGCAGTCCGGCAAAGAACGGGATTGTACTCCCGGAGCTGAGCTGCCGGGCTTCCGCCGAGTTCCCCCCGCCGGAGCTGCTCGTCCGCTGGTCCACAAAATCTTAGCTATGCTCTGATTGGAGGGGAGTCGGGAAGTGGGAGGTAATATTCAACTGTGCCCCCTTCCTACGTAGGAGGGGGCGGCGAAACTGACTCGCTCGTTTGGTAACTGTAGGCGGGGTACTTTCAGAAATGCATATCTCACTCAAAAAATCATGTACAGACTTTTTTCAAAGTTTGTATGCGTGTAGGAGCACCAGAGACCCAAAACAACACCCCAAATCCCAGGAAAAGTGTTGTTTTCATAATATGTCCCCTTTAACATACAAAATGTCGAAAAGCGATCTCAGTTGCATGCATTAACCCATCGCAACATCGTATCTACTAGATACGATGTTGCGCCGCGCAGCAGCTGGCACAAATGGGTTAAGAGGTATTTGGTTGTTAATTCATAACTCGTTATCCAACCAGGCTGAGTGAGAGAGTTAGAGAGTGAGAGTGAGAGTATCTTGTTGGTCCAATCAAACGGACAACAAGCTGCAGAAACTGCACGCATTTGCGTGCAATTGCTTGAAGTTAACCATACCTCTGTCCCATTCATTTTTACACCAGAGGTCATTTTTATCATGAGCGATCACATCTCATACAAAGTGGATACAGTGTGCACTCATGCATATTCTAACTGCAGTATTGGTGACCTGCAAACCTTGCCCTACAACAACATTGCCCCCTGTGCGTGTCAAATTAGTCTGTCTACCTCAATGGCATCTTTAAATTCATCATCAGGCTCCGCTTCCTCCGCCTCTTCTACACTGCCAGGAGACAAGTCCTACGGAAGAAAGCAATACAGTTTAGGTTTTAGGAATACATTTCCGTTTCAGACACAAAGATACCTCGACGCTGCCGCCTCCGTTTATTTCGCTGAGCCAGAAAGACCGCCTTTTGCTTTTTGGTATCACGTGTTTTGGTCAGCTGATATGATGATTTTCTCAAATGGTCTGTCTCTCAAATGCAGTGTGACCCAAAGCACGCACACAGACGTACACACCCACACCCACACCCACACAGAGGTCGGAGAGGATCTAGATAAGCAGCTTACCCTTCTGGATCGGGTGTTTGATGCACATTTCATCATGCACTAGTAGTGAGCCCCCCCCCCATCTACAACTGACGCCCATTACCAAGGAGACACCGCAGGCTAGCCAAGCTTCTCCTCACCTCCAAGCTGGTGGGGGTGGGGGTCCTATCCTGCAGGCTTCCCTGCTCCTGTTCTGCCCGCTCCGTCTTCTGTTCCAACTCCTGGTCCCGGCTCAGGTGGAGAAGCCCTCTGATGCCCAGCAGCACTAGAACCAGGCTCAACGTCAGCCCATCAGTCAGCCTTGCAAAGTGGCTTCAGTGGGCGCCCTCTGTGACCAAACTCGAGGAGGGCGAGGTAGAACGCCGAGTTAAGATACTGACCTCTGCAAAAGTCTAGGTTCCACAGGAACAGGGCGTTGGTGAGTAATGCCAGCACCCAGCCCACAGGAACCGTGTACAGCAGACATATCCCGAACAACAGTCCTCCGTAGAACCTGCACATAGCGCAAGCAATAATGAGCGGATGACAAGCTTATGTGTATTACTTTTTTAGGTTTGTGACTAATGCCCACACTGGGAATGTCTGCCGCACGTACCTAGAGGACTCCACGTGACTGTCCCAGTACAGGACCTTGTAAAGAGATTCTGCTGTCAGGCAGGCAGAAACCAGCCAGTCATCTAGCTGCTTCAGTCTGTCAAAAAGAGATTCTGCATGTAAAGGAAATACCATACGATTCTTCACCATCCCCAAATGACCTCAGACAGTATGAGTGTGTGATATATCTAGTTACTTCCTGCTTATATGAGACTCACAGGTCCTTGACTTCCAGCATTGCCTCATGCTTGGTAAGATGCACTTTCTGCAGGTCCCGGCGATGAACAGCGTGAAAGCGCTTCTTTTGAAGCTCCGTGTCCGATGTACTGCCCCCACACCTGTCCTGCAGGTAGCCCAGGGTGGCAGGCACAGACACCGCCAGCACGCTCACTAAAAACCAACCCACTGGCACGAGAGAGGGACACAGAGGTGGTGGTTCAAAGATTATCACAACACACTGTCAGTGAGAGCGGAGTGTGTCAATGTTCACTTTCTTACCTTCACTTAGCGTAAGGAAGAAGAAGTTGAGAACTGTGCAGACAAGCATTGAGCACATAGGCATCCTCCACCTGAGAGACAAGAGATACTCATCTATTGCGGGCTGTAGAGTCTATGAAAAACTGAAAAATTCTATGCTATCTTTGATTTTTTTCATACATTTTAGCACTTGCTGGTAGGATTAGCGTTAGTCATTAGCTGTGGGCCTACCTAAGGTGAAATATATTCAAAAAAAAAAACGCACCCAAGCAGGAAGCGAGTCAGCTCCACTGCATCTGTAACTGGCTCCAAAAACAATGTCATCCGCTTGTGCGACACGACCATCTTTAGGAGGTCGAAACAAGGTGCTGAGCGTGGGCTTCCAAGTTCAGATGGGTCCGGGGACCCGGGTATATCTTTGGAGGACATGTGCACAAGCTCTCCTCGCTCCCCTGCAACCTGTGAGGGGTCCTGGGACACCCCTGCAGTGGGCATCATTTTTAATTTTCGGCTTTAAAAAAGAAGGAAATACTTACGTAAGTCAAAATGAGAGAGTTCAGCATCCGCTCTATCATAACACAAATATTATTGTTTTTGTAATGCAGCTAGTAGCTGTAGTACATAGACATGCAAGGAGGATAAATACCGCTCATACACAACAGAAACGTTAAGTAGTGTCATGTCAACTTATGAAATAGAATTAGAATGATAGTATATATAGTGTAGATAATACCTGACTATAATTTAGATAATGCCCGATTCAACTTGGGCAGCAATGCACGTCAACGCTTTACCCGAAGCGATCTGTCGGACAGATATAAGTGGCGAAGACTTTCCAGAATCAATCCTTCTTCAGGCAATGCGATCTCCACCCATATGACAATCCTTCAAAGCCTTCCATTGGAAATAGCTATTTAACATGATACTGATGTCGAATACTAATGAGGTTAGTTTGTTCGACTTGCTAGGGTGTATCTTGTTTTGGAGCTGGCTTCGCCACATATCGTGCCTTCAGCTTAAGCCGGACTTCCTGTATGAGCGGATCGAGGCTGGCTAGTAGATCTCAGAAAATCCTAGTTTTATGATTATTATTGAAAGGTTATTATTATTTCGACCTGAATTCACGGTACCACATCCTCTGTCAGATAAAAATCGCAAATATAAAGAAATATACGAGAACAATTATAGGCCCCCGGGCCCCGTTTACGGATTGGATGATTCACATTTTAATCGCAATTTAAGACCCCCCCACACACACACGCACGCACGCACACGCACACACACACACACACACACACACACACCTAGCTTTGTCGCCAACGCTTCACCCTATAGCAAGACTATGGATAACAACTAGTCATTTGAGTCCTTGACCATGAAACCAAGCTGCCCACATGTTGGTTCAAATGTTAAACCAATGGGAATATTGGAATGGTTTTCAATATAAGATAATGATTGGGTAAGAGGAGTTTAAGACTGTGCTTGCACAAGTCGTTCATGGCCACGTTCATATTGTTCTCTTACAAAGACATCTCTTTTATATAGTTAATTTTATCATTTTATTTGTGTGTGTTGTTCACATCAGTGATAGGTAATGTCAACATAAATGACGACATCCAATGTAAAGATGGATCTATTATACGTTCATGACGAGGAAGTCACCCCCCATTCCTTTCAGCTCTATACATCTTATCTAGCATACAGCTTTAAGGTGTAGATTTTTGCACTCAACATTCTGGCCAGGAAGAGTTGTAGAGTGTAGAGTTTGTGTACATCCCAGACTCTCCTCTCTGATTCAGGATGCACAGATGTCCTAGAGCTATGAGATCATACTTTAATGACACCAGCCTCAGTTGATGATCACGAGCCAGAAAATAACTCGTACATTAAGTTATTAGATAATTCATTGTTTTACTGAATTGCATATTTGGGTTGTGTAAGAGATTAAGACAAAATGAATGGTGGTACAACACTAGATAGTTAAGCAATGTCAGGGTGTATTTAAACATTTTAGTAAGACACAATATTCAATGCTTTTAATTGAATAACGTTTTGTTGTTACTTCTTATTAAATAAAACAGACTATATATATATATATATATATATATATATATATATATATATATATATTTCTTGATAAAACTACATTTCATGTCACATATGGGTGAAAATGACTGTATAGGCTTTATAGAGCCTGAAATCACGTTGGACCAATCCTGAAATGAAAAGTAGAAGCTTTGATGTTGAGAGCGCACAACTCTGTTCTTGCAGATACATCACAAATTATTGCAGATTTATTTCTGTCCGTATGTTTTCCTCATAACAGTGTGGAAAAAACATGATATTGGACATGATTTAGAATAACTATCTCATGCACTCATATTTTTTGGATAAGCTATACAGATTGCAACATCAGCTGGAGCTAGCTTAAATTTCAAACTGACAAAAACACTTTACCTTCCCACCAACACAGTTCTGCCAATCTGCCATTCCGCTCCAGTAATAAGCACTGCTAAAGCATGATTTCATTGTCACCACTTTGTTGAACACCTTGTTTTTGTTGTGTTCTAATGTTGTAGATTTACACTTACACTGAAAAGGTGGTTGAGAAGTTTGAAATGAAGTGTCGGTTATAGGGTTACAAAGGTGACGAGAGGCTCTGCTTCACATTTGAAGTGTGAATAATGGTGAGGGTCAAGTTCAGGATCTTGGAGGGAAAGCAGTGTCAGCTGTACTATTACAGTTCTATCCTTGGTGCCGCAGACCAGGCGGTGTGTGTTTGGCAGAACGGTCTCAGAACTGTAACATACAGCAGTTCTCTGGGAAATGAGAATACTGCCTAACTGCATGTGGTTAAAAACGTTTCAGCTTTAAGCTGTATCGCTTTTGTTTTGGCTCTTCCACCGATCTTAAAGGGTGCTCCAAGCAGTATTTATTTGTTAAAATAACTGATAAACAGCTCTATATTTTGACAGCCATTACTGATCAAGAGTGTTTGGTCAGCATAATGGGTCACAAGTCCATTCACGATGCAGTAAACAGAAGAAAATAAAAAGAGGTATCCCGTTCCCATTTCATCCAATCAAGAGAGCGAAAAAGAGGCACCCCTCTCTGCAAGCAGAGGGTCCACGCACAGGCGGCAGGGCTTCAGTGTTGACCGACAAGGGCGGAAGAGGAGAAGCTACCAATTCCAGGAACAGCTTACACATACCAAACACACCACGCGGGAAAGAACAGCAGATGAAAAGCTGCCAGGAAAGAAAGACAGGAGGCATGCAAGGCACGCTTTCTTGGTGACGTGGGGAAATGGAGAGGAAGTGAGCCTAAACAACGACATTGCTTAAAGCGCCTTTAACACTGGGACGATTTTGCATATGAAGGCCAGGTTCAAAAGTGTGAAGTGCTTTTGATTATGGCCTAATGAAAAGTCTAGGTAAAAGTATGTGATTTCATTAAGGGGATTCCAGAGTGTCTCACAGGTACATAGCTTTATCTATTAAAAGTTAGTTAGTAGTCATTAACGTCTACTCAAGGCACTGAGGCAAACGTGGAGAAATATCCTCCGGGGGAAAATCTTCTCCTTTTGGCCTCAACCCCACACCATCATCAACATCTATCTCTGGCATCCGAAATGTCCATTTGAACGAGTAGCGGTGAAGGGTAGGAATTATTTCCATTTGGTCACCTTTCCTGAAACCTGCACACTAAAGACACTGGATTCCTCCCTTCAATCCACACAACATGGACACCTTCTTCTGGCTGTGGTCCCGCTTTGTGCTGCTTCCACTTTTACTCCTTCACCACCAGGTGAAGAAAGGCCTCCTGCTCTGGAAGCTCTGTGTGTATGACTCGCTGTTGGCTCTCTGGGGCGCCCGTGCCGTCTCCACCATCACCGGGGGCATCTGGACCAGCTGGAGGGGGCTTTTGCCGTCCTTCAGCGCCTGACACAGGTTGAGGATCTTGCAGGGCGGAAAACGCTGGGGTGAGGTTTAGTGGGGAGACTGGTAATGTTCCAGCAAACTATTGGTGTCGCTAAGCACACTCTAATCGGTCGAGGATTGGTTTTGCAGTTCTACAAACATGCTTGATGTAGAAACTGCTCATCGATTAAGATGTGTTAGTGCATAGTGTTTGGATGTGGGTAGCTTTGTGGGTAGGTATTGAAATTTAATGTTTGAGTTTTTATCTGTACAGTTTTAGCCAATCTTACCTGGCCCCTCATTACAGCGACTTGCTTGTGGAACTGTCCTCTGTCAAAACCTGGATCTTTCTGTAAAATGTAAATAATGTCAATTATTGGCAAGAAATACTGGCTAGAAAACATCAAGTATAATGATCAAAAGGCTCCTCTTTGGATGGAATGATTCCCATGTTTTTCTTCCTCATTCGCCCAGCACTAACCCACCTTCACCATGGCTGATTGTTTCTTAAATCAGTGTTGGGGGCTACAAAGTGACGCGTTGGGAGTACTCAGATCCTTTTTCTGTTGTAACGAGTGGCGCTCTAGTTTTTTCAAGTTACATGTTTTTCTTAGTTTATAAATAATCAGTTAAAGTCTCTAATCCTGATGCATTTGCTTCCGCATTGATTCTGTTTATTTCCAACTTCTTGGCAGGAAGCAGCGTACTGAGCATGGGTAGCTCAGCTAGCGAGATGCTATTTACCGTGCTGTAGGGTAGGCCTGACAGTGCTCTATTAACAGGGTGCACATAGACTCCATCTGAATGTAGCACTCTTCCTCCTGCCTATTTTTTCACCTTTCAATGAACATCGAGTAGAAGATATCTCAAAAAACGTTCACCACTCAACGATATCATTTCGTATGTCTACCGTATGTCTACAGTCTACAGCATCTACAGTAGCTGCTATCGTTGCTTTACACGGGGAATGGGTTAGCCTAGCGATTGTAATACTTGCACTTGGTTCTATGAACATCTTTACTGTACCGACAGCGATATCTTGTTTCACTTCTTATGACAAATGTACTTATTGTAACAAATGCACTTATTGTACGTCGCTTTGGATAAAAGCGTCTGTTAAATGCCCTAAAGGTAAATGTAAATGTAAATGTTTGTTGCTCGCTATAATCCAAAAGTAGTCCGGGCGGGTAAACAAATTATTTGCAAGTCCTCAAAATATTGTCCTTGAAAGGTGACATATTATACCACCAGGTGTGAGTGTTAGATTTTCAAAACGGCTTGTAACGGCTAATCACACTCACACCTGGTGGTATAATATGTCACCTTTTGACTGCAAAACACCAGATATTTTCAATGTCTGCTTTGCAGAATGTGCGCATGCGTCGGAGTATTCACTGTTCTTCGTGCACGAGGAATGTCAATACAAGCTCAAAAAGACGAAGAAGACTGAAGCTACTTTAAGAAAGGCAGTAATCTTGTAATGTAACAGGTTACTTTTAAAAGTTACATTACCCAAAACTGCTTCTTACTACTTCTGAGACATCCTTAATCTGGCATACCTTGAACAACTCGTATAGATCCTCCTCCAGGTCTTTGATGAAGTTGGGGTCAGAAAGCTTCGGCAGAACCAGCTCTCTGATCTCCTGAGAGAAGGGAACCTTGGCCTGGGAAAGCCATGCCCAGTAGAAGGGGTCTATGGATTCAGAAAAGACTATGTACAGCAGATGTATCCAAGAACCGTGATGTATGTATACAAAAGAACAATACATAAGAAATGAAGTGCAAATAAAAACAACTAAAAGGTATATTTTCAGAATGTGGGCAGGAGTAGCCAGAGAAGGCGAGATTCCATAGTTGTGTGAAAGCTAATCATGGCTTGAGTCACCGCTCGCTGCTAAAACCGGCAGCACAGTAGTGCGGGGATCTCGGAGAATGTGCTTACAGGCTCTCCAGGAGTCGGGGTGTTTTAAGGGGAAGGCGAGGCCGTTGTCTATGGCGGCCAGCTTGATGATGGCGTCCTTGACCACCACCCAATCTGTGTCCTGCAGACATGGATGTAGGCACAAGGACACAACGATTGTTTGAGTGAATGTTCCAGAGGAATGTCGACAAACATTCGGAATTTGTTCGCTGAATCTGAATGCATCTTTGTGCTTACCCTATTACCGACAGAGTCCATTGGGCAGTCATACTTCAGCAGCCAGTTGTCGTTTCCCCTATCTGCAGGTAGAAAGAAATGACATTGCTGTAAGCCCAATTTGTTTCTTCTTTATAACAAAATATTTAATGTTCAACCCTCAACTTCTATCATTCTCTTGAAAATAACTGTTCGAACGATTTGTCATTGCCTTGTTTCCCCATTTAGAGTTGTATTGTGCAACATGATGCCTAGGGGGTTGAAGCGGGGGACGTGCTGAGCTTATGGAAACCCAACTTGCCTGTGTTTCGGATGATGTAGTCAAGGACGACCAGCCGCTCAAACTGCAGCTGCAGCAGACGGTTAGTGTTTTCTGGCAGGGGATCGGCTTCAAACCTCCGCAGCCAGAAGTCTGCGTCCTTGTAGCTGTCCACGAAAACCTGGAAAGAGCCGACCTGTAGCAATGGAAATACACATGTTGTTGAATCTTGAATCATAGGGGTTTAAATTAGTAAGCAAACAACCATCTTAGCTTATTTTAAATGGTTTATGCTCTACCAGCAGATGTTTCCTTTCCTGCGCTGAATTATTTTTCCAATGTTATTCTAATTATTATGCTATTACTCTGAGATTTACCTTGGGTGGCAGTCCAATCCTGTGGAAGCGTTGTCCAACTTTAGGCACCTTCTCTAGGGCCAATTTCTTTCCCCGGGATTTGACTCTGTCTATGGCACTGTAGTTAAACGTTTCACTCGCCAAGTAGACCACCTAGAGCAACGGCGACGGATACAGGTCATTAGCCATTCCTGAGTTGTGGTCGTTGTTCAAGTTGATTCGAACAAACGATGAACGTGTTTCTCCTCTTTACCTTGGTCCTAGGAACAATGTTGAGCTCTAGTTTCTGGTCAACCAGGCTGGCCCCTGCTTCAGAAAGGTAGCCCTGGTTGAGGACCAAACAGTCCCGGCCAAAACAGCAGGGGCAGCAAAGTTTCTGCAGCCATTTGGTCCATTTGGGGTTCAGCTGTCCATAGGGCTCCTCGTTCTTAGGTTTGAACACACCAATGATCTTCTATGGGTGGTTTTGGAAGAGGGAAAGGGATTTGAAAATGGGATGTGAAAGAACCTTGTTAAAAATGATATCAAATGCCATGTTTAAAATCTTTATGAAATCACATCAGAAGCCCCTAGGGATAAACAAAAAAATCGTACATCCTTAGCAAACCCTTAGCACATGACCACTTAAGCTCAAGGGTGACTCTATTGAAAGAATGTAGTGGGAAGGGTGGGAAGCACAGCTCAATGGCATACGTTCCTTTCACAGATTAGTAAAGTTCTGAAAAAGCAGGCTTACATTTCAGATGGTACATACAAATCTACTGAAACCAGCCATATAATTGAATTCACAAATACACTTCTTCCATTTGAAAACCAGTGAAATACAAGCTCATTGACAAGAGGGGAGGAATAGTAGGCCTACCGGATTTTTCAACGACGAATAAGGTATATTAGCAGTTACTGTCAAATCACTCCAAAAACATAGCTGGATCAAGGGAATGGCTGTTCACCAGTTGAACAACTAACTGTGTTTTTGGGAGTATGCGTGCTTGAATTACATGTAACAAGTCTCCTCTATGAGCGAGGTGGCCTGCCCTAACAAGCTTTCCCAAGAAAATGTTGTGTATGTTGCAACATATAGCTAAAATGTATCGAAGGAGTGCAGGGTTTAGAACAGTTGTAGCAACCGGATAACAAAGCAAATGGTAATCACAAAGCGTAAACCCCGAACAGCCTCTCAGCCTACTTGCCAAGTCATGACAAGGTTGTATCAGCACTGCAGGCCTTCTCCGGTTTAACTGTTGAATACGAAATTGAGTGGCATCCTTTACGGAAAAGGTTCGGGCAGATAAATTCCTTAATTAACAATCACTATTAATCATACGAGTAAGTCAACCTCCATAGTGGCGTGTCTTCACAACGCAACTTACCCCTTGGGTATCTTTAACGAAATAACTCCCACTTGATCCCTGATAGATTCGTTCTGGGTATATCCCCTCGTCAATTGCACGTTCAGTATTTCGTATTATTTCTCTGAATTCAGGGTCCTCTGGAAACTCGTTTTTGTGTGGTTCGCGAGGGGAACCACCGCGGTCTCGGTCAAGTAGCGGCTGTCTCTCTCGGCTGCGCCCGGGACTTCCAGGTGGAATGCGCACAACAGATCCAGGCGTACTTCCAAAGGAACCCCGAGGACTGGTGGGCTCTGTTGGACAGTAGTTGAATTCATTTGAGTCACGAAGAGGAGAGACGAGTGGACTTGTCTCGTCCATTTAAGGTACTGTGAGGTTCAATATGACGAGAAACGGAGAAGAAAATGTTAACGAGGTAATCTGGAAGGGTATTTTGTTGGCTAGTAAGTGGCTAACGAGGAAGCCTTCCAAAACAAAAAATCGGATGACTGTCAACTTCCGGTAAGGGGCGGAACTTAGTATGACGGAGAAGTTCTTCAGCCAATGAACCGGTATCAACAACGTAATTCAGTGCTCGGATTGGAAACAGGGGTTCCACCTCATGGACGAACGCTCTTCCATCCCTTTGAGACAATGCATCTAATGATCTAGTTAATTAAATGGACCACAGCGGAATCAGATTGTCCGAAAAAAGTATTAAATATTTTATTCTAGTTCCAAAAAGTACGACTTTTGGAGCTAGAACACGTTGTGTTTTATAATTTGCTTATAGGTCCCTTTAAAAAAGAAACATGATTATACAAAGAAGATCTGCCATAAAAAAAACTCGAAGAACACTCATTTTGTAATTGTCATTTGTTTATTTTCTTAATTATTTGATGTTGGTTATATATGCCTTTAAACAGCAGTTATGTTAACTTGAGGGCAATTGCTTGCCGTGATTTTATGGTTCAACAGAAATGCTCTAATAAAGGTACAAATGATCCTCCAAATCTGCATCAGGTTGAATTATTTTTAAAGAAAAAGGGAATAGCTGACATTGGTGTACTTAACCATGCCATCTATATATGCCATATACCTTCCAAATCATGGATGCATAATACGACCTGCTGAAATGCCCCGTGTCCCTGATGTCGACGTGCGGCTCAGTGCGTCCTCCTCCTTGCCTCCTCCTCCTCCAGCTCACCAAGTCGATTCTGATTGGTGGGAGGAGCAGGAAGTGTCCTTGTGTCATATAACTGTCAAGTTCAGACCGACCAGCGAACTCTATAAACCCGGTGCCATCAGGTCCATTACCCAAACACAAAAAAAGCAATACTGCGCCAATTCACCTGTAGCCGTTTGTCCGGCTATCTACGCACATCTCTGCTCCACTGTAGAGCTAGTCACCTACCCTTGATTTACCGGAAATACTGCGCAGAGGACACTGGTGTCAGGATGGCCGCATACAAGCTGGTTCTGATCCGCCATGGAGAGAGCGTCTGGAATCAGGAGAACCGCTTTTGCGGATGGTTCGACGCAGACCTCAGTGAAACCGGGGTACATGAAGCCAAGCGAGGAGGAGAGGCTTTGAAAGGTGATATATATACGTCATACAGTTCGACATTATTTAAATCATAAAGTTACAGTTCTTAAAACAAAACGGGCATGTACTCGGTCGTTGAATTAGGACGCTTTCCGTAGATATCATCCAACAAGCAAACCGTGATTATACCAGACCCGGGCCGCCCTGGGTACCAGTTGGGCCACTGCAAACAAACTGCGACAACACAATCAATATTTGAGTGCTTGTATTGTTGATTGTTAATGTTCACAGACGCACGTCGTCCTTCAGTTTACAATGCTACTGAAGATCAATCTAAAAGATTCGAGGGATGCAACGTTACCGACGATTTCGGGGCACACCCCTTAGTTTGGCCTCGCTATCGGTGGCATAATTCCAGTGATGGCTGGATACCATATATATCTCATAGTGATGCCACTGCAATATCCTGTCCAAACTCGTCTGACTGCAGCAATTTTGAGATTAGGCCCACAGCAATGCACAGTTTTGTCTTGCATAAATAAATACGTTTGAAAGGTTTTTCAAACTATTGAAATGTATGTATAGGCGAGGCGTGAATATCTAAACTTATTATCGTTACCCCGACTAATAACTTTTAGCGTTGTTGAATTATAGGCCAATGGTCTGGTCTGCTAACCAGAAATGGCAAGGTCTCTAAAATCGAGTACAAAATGTATCAAGCTTGTCAAAACAGCATAGTAAGGCAGATTTTCTTATCAATCTAGAGTTCTTTGTTTTGTTGGCATTGTTCAATTGTGCTACTGAGACGTGTCGATTCTATAGGGGAACGAAAGAGGACAGGAAGTTACCCAAGCAGTTAACTCATTCTCATTTTCTTACAAAACACTATTGTTGGCTTTGCGTGTCCTGGACAAAACTCCCCGGCAAAGTCAACTATGCACCAGGCATATCAGATTTGATAAATAAAACGACTCACAATGAGGACAATGTTTCAACCCCCCCTCCCCCCCAACATACAGTTTGGAAATGATATGCTATCACATAACCATGAATGGTGAACATCAGAGTAGTAGGCCTCTGCCAAAACAGATGAGAAGGAAGAGTCCAGTAAAGTGGCCTTGTACTGCTCATACTCTAACCTTGGTTTGGTTTGACCTTTCTCTTACATCTTCACTCTACAGATGCGGGCTATGAGTTTGACGTGTGCTACACCTCTGTGCTGAAGCGGGCCATCCGGACCCTGTGGCATGTCCTTGACGGCATTGACCAGATGTGGCTGCCAGTCCACCGGACCTGGCGCCTCAATGAGCGCCACTACGGCGGTCTGACTGGGCTCAACAAGGCCGAGACGGCCGCCAAGCACGGAGAGGCCCAGGTCAAGATCTGGAGGCGCTCCTTTGACACCCCGCCCCCACCCATGGACGAGGGCCACGACTTCTATAGCAAAATCAGCCAGGTGAATGACCGCCGATGGAAAACCGAGCCTTCATCTTTCACCCGCCGTCGTCTTCCCTTACATCTCCTAGGCACACAGATGTCTCATTACACTCTTGAGTCGTTTGTGTGTGTGTGTGTGTGTGTGCGTGTGCGTGGCATTTCAACCACATAAAATAAGATGTCGTTTATGAATCCAAAACAGGACATTTACTAGGGTATCACGGCAGAAATACAGGATGGTCCTAAGAATTGAAAAACTACAAACGATAGAATAGTAGAAATGTAGATGCAAGGAAATGTCCACATAACGCCAATGTACACTGACTGCACTGTAGGATCGTCGCTACGGTGATCTGACGGAGGACCAGCTCCCCACCTGTGAGAGCCTCAAGGACACCATCGCTCGCGCTCTGCCCTTCTGGAACGAAGAGATCGTCCCCCAGATCAAGGAGGGCAAGAGGGTTCTGATCGCCGCCCATGGCAACAGTCTCCGAGGGATCGTCAAGCATCTTGAGGGTAGGTTATGAGGGCGGACATAGGTAGGCCATGTGCAAAACCTGTGTAAAGAAAGAAGATGCATTTCTGCTTAATTCAATCATAATGAACAGGGTATTCTTACATCCCGGATAGAAATACACAGAAACCGATGATTGTTTTCGTTCCAGGTATGTCAGAGGAAGCCATAATGGAGCTCAACCTGCCCACGGGCATCCCCATCCTGTATGAGCTGGACAAAAACCTGAAGCCTGTGGGGCCCATGCAGTTCCTGGGAGACGACGAGACCGTCAGGAAAGCCATGGAGGCTGTCGCCGCTCAGGGCAAAGCCAAGAAATAGAGCCAGCACCTCCCATTGGGCTGCTGGAAGGATCTGTACCATGCAACAGATCAGTCATTTGCTTAGAGCTATCCAATGACACCAAGGTTATTTATGTAACGTGGTATAAAAATACAATATATTCAACCCACACCAACCCGGAACCTCAATAAGAATTTCCGTCTCCCTTTTTATCTCTCTTTGTCTTTCTCCTGCTCACTCTTTTCTCTTTCTTAGTAGGAATTACATACAGTACATCTGTTGTTCTCCTCGGCTCATACATTCTAGCATGCAGAGTATTGAAACACCATGTGTATAAAACAATGAGTATTGCTAACACATTGAACACCGACCAAAAGAACGAGGGACCAATCAACGTGAGCAAACATAACGACATGTCCTTGCTGTTGTGAAAAGTAATTCGAAAATAATGAAATTAGTAGTCTAACACTGAGGGAATAGTACATGCTTTGTCCTTTAAAAAAGGTAAATCTTCATCCTTTGGATCCTACTATGCGATCTCTAGTAAAAAGCCCAGTTTTAATTGAACGACTAATATTGTGAAGGCACCCTTATTGCACTAAGTTTAATGGGAACATGAATGCAATTATACCCATTGTTGAAAATAAGTTGCTCTGCACTACACACAAACTGCTGATTTTTGTTTTCTGCTGTGTGTGTGATATGGAATAAACGTCATGTGATACGTTATATAATGACTGAATGTTGTATCAATACATTTGTATCGTGCACTACATCTACAACTGTTGTTGTACAACTGTTGTAGATGTATTTGAACAACTGCTGTTCAAATACACCAAGTATAACCGTCAAAGCTTAAGATCCCAATGTGTTTATTTAGCAAACAAAAATTAACGCAAAAACATCAATGGAAACAATATGAACGCATGAAACGATTACACTTAATTAAATATAACAAATCTATATTTACTGAGAAATATAAAACATTCATTTATAATTGGTAACATTATTTTCTATTCTATAACAGACTCTAGGCTGTTTGCCGTTATCTGCCTCAATAAACATGGCGCATCCTTGCAACCATTATCTGCACAATTTGAATAACCAATCAGGCACTACTTGTACTACGCGTCACAGCCAATGCGCTTGCAATCTCTCTTCTTGAAAACATGTCGCCCATGAAGCTGTGTGTTCCAGGTGAGTTTCATAGTTGTTGTGAAATGGCGTTAAAGTCTGGATCAAGATTAATAAGTTATTTAATTTTGTGTTGGAATATAATATTATGAAATACCATGATACATATATAGGACTAAATGCCATTTTGTCCTCAAGATGCTAGTCACGTTTTCAGCTCATGTTAGCTTCCATGCTTGCGAGGGATTTTTACACCCATCACTTTCTCTGTAGAAAATGCTATATTGTGTTTTAATGTTCTTAATATTAGCCTCGTTAGGAAGATGCATATAAATTATACACGCGCCTTTATGTCATTTATGTCTTTTATCGCTGAGCTACAGGTCAGAACTTCAGTATCTGCTGCTAGTTGTTGACTTTTACTTGTTAAGGCAGGGTTGGTTCACCAGCAGCTCCTTGACGTGCCCTGCCCATTGCCTGAAGCCAAATTCAGAAATGTCTCACTCAATGCTATGAGTGAGACGAAACAAATGCTATGAAAATCACGGGTAGATTATAAGATTAGGTTTATATGTTTTATCTTGTTCATCGTGTATTTTCATGTTTACGAGAAGTACTAAACCAACTGAAATGTCTTAAGAATCTGATCTAAGTGTTGATATAACTTTAATAGTTTGCTCTAAAAGGTCAGCTCTTTGATATTGGCGATTCATTCATTGTTTTCTGTCTGTCTGTCTGTCTGTCTGTCTGTCTGTCTGTCGATATAGGTGACAAGCTTTGCAGCACAGATGACTGCATACCCGGTACAGGCGTGTACATGCGTCACGGTTACATATTTTCTTCACTAGCTGGCTATGTGCTGAAAAAAAACGAAGGCGAAGAGGTAAGAATGTGTTAAGGAGGAGAAAAAAGCCATAGTGGAATAACTCAGGATTGTTGGAATTCCAAAACAAAATGTTTTTTGCAACTTTTGGATGATGAGAATATAGGAAATTACTTGCTTACTGACGACAAAGAAAATCCAAAGCATTATGTAAGAAATAAACCATGATTGGATGTCCTGTTATTGAAAATTATTAATGGACTGGGGAACACCACTTACCACCATCAAATTAAGCAATATAGGTAGGTACATAAAGGTACATAAAGAAGACTGTTAATAATATTAACAGTTGTAAGAACACCTGTAAAGCGGAGTGATACATGTATCGTTAAAAATCCCAGTGCTGTTATACTCTATATCAGCACTCATGGAATGCCTCTTGTCCAATCAAATGACTTGGTCAGAACTAACTGTGGTGTAATATAACGTAATGCAAACCCTTGGAATGTTTCCAAGAGATTGTGTATTTAACAGCATTGTGGTCTAATGTGACGGCTCTTTCCCTCACAATGGTTTTCAACATGAATGTATTCATTAATGGGATAATTGTTTTTGTACATGGCTGGTATTTTGGTGTCTCCCATCTCTTGACAGTTACCTGTGATCTCAGTGGTGAGGGAAACAGAAACGCAGCTACTGCCAGACGTCGGAGCCATAGTCACCTGTAAGGTATGTCTCCGCCTGACCCTTGGTGTCACTTCATCTACCTGTTTCCATGTAAGCACTCCAATCACGTTTGTTTTATTTCACTGGACACGGGTGTTCAAATTATTTGCCGATTTGCTCGGTTGGGTTTGTATTCACTGTCCCTGTGCTTTAGAAAACAAAATAAAGAAAATAAAATGATTATGAAAGCGACATCAATTACTTCCTTGTTCTCTGTTTTCTCAGGTAACCAGCATCAATCCCCGGTTTGCGAAGGTTCATATACTCTACGTGGGCTCCACACCGCTGAAAGACCGCTTCAGAGGCACAATCAGGTAAGGGTTCCAGCACCCTGTCTGTAAAGATGGTGTTAAGTGTAGCTTAAGCCTTTCCTCCTAATTTAATGAACGCCACTTTTATACCACAGAAAAGAAGATGTGCGCGCAACAGAAAAAGATAAGGTACGTTTGTCAGTTGTAATCTCTGGCTTGTTTTTATAGTGATACAGGACGTGTACCTCTGGTATGCTTTGGTGTTTAATGGACTCATCTGTTTTTAAACTGTTTAGGTGGAGACTTACAAAAGCTTCAGGCCTGGAGACATTGTGCTGGCTAAAGTGGTATCCTTTCATCTGCTCATGGATCAATGGATGATATTCACAACATTTTCATTCAAGGTTACGGTTTAATTGTAAGCCAGTGAACCCACTGATTCAGATGGAATTCAAACACTATGCAAGTTAAAAAAAAGTGTTTTGGGTTGAGTTTTAGGAAAGAGGGCTAGGGTTAGGGTTAGCTAGTAGGTAGTGTTATTCCCCTGGTTACGACCAACGCCAACTTTGATACCTTTTTAGTTCCGTTGTTGATTACTACCGTTGTTACCGCCACACACCGTAGCGTTATACTATAGGTGTCCGGGAAGCCTAACCCTTGCTGTGATGCGAGTGGTCATGCCACTTGCGTTCAAAGGGTTTTGGGGAGAATGGCAAAAAAAAAAAGATTTTATCCCTTCTTTCTTTTTATCTGGGAATTATTTCAGTAAGGGTGATCAAATGGCATAGATTACTATGTTGACAAATGAAAAAGTGGTTTTGGGTTCACTGGCTCTCACGTCTCGTGTGTACCTGGGTCGTGAATGCAAAGGCAATCTCCAGTGGAATATTTGTTATGCTTTTATTACACCTTAAAGTTCTCCCAATATTTAAACATTTCAGCACAGACTGCTGAAATGAAAAAAATATGTATCAAATCGCTTAACTGTCTAAATTCAAGTTTATTGTAATTTTAATTTGTACTGTTAATTGCATGATTCCCTTCGCTGTTATAAAGGTTGTTGACCCTTGACCTGCCATCTCAGATCTCCCTGGGGGATGTTCAGTCCAACTATCTGTTGACGACAGCAGAGAATGAACTGGGCGTGGTTGTGGCACACAGTGAAGCAGGTAAGCAGTGCTTGGACTGTTGAAACAGAGCGACATTCGTTTTATATCATTTTCCCCCAAAACTGTTCTGACCAATTTGTTGAACCACTAAATGTACACCCCCCCTCAATTTCTCCATCTCATTTCCAGGTGCCCAGATGGTACCCATCAACTGGTGTGAGATGCAGTGTCCACGCACACACACAAAAGAGTTCAGAAAAGTAGCGCGGGTGCAGCCAGAGTATCTGCACGCATGAGCGGAGGGCCGCAGCCCTGAGCCATCCCTCTCTTCCACACGGAACACACAGCTTCATCACCGGCATTGTCCTGCTATCCTGAACCCCCCCACACGTCTTTATCTGAACTAATGGACCATCTTCCTGTAGTTGGCCTGCTGGTCTTTAACAACCTGCGGACGCAGAGCACACGCTATATTATCTAGACAAGCTTGAAACATTCAAAAGTTCCCATGATGCACAGGCATTGGGTCTGGTATAGTTGAACAGTTCCGAGTCATGCAGGGGACGGTATTATTTCAAATAATATTTAAGTAAGACTTGTGTGAGAATACATGGATGTCTGTTTCTGGACACACTTAGGTGAGCAGCACCACTGAAACAATGCTGCATGCTGGGCACTGCGTGTATGGCGCATTTACGCTATGGAAGTTGCTGATATACGTTTAGTTGAATAAACATGGTTCAAATAGGGTGTTTTTTGCAGAGTAAGGGAATCAAGGCCAACACCCAAGGTGTTTTCTGTCAAATCTGAATTAAATCATATTTTTGAAGTAGTGACAAATGCATTCTTGTGGCATATTCTCAAGAAATGTTTTTTAATTTGCATTGTCTTTTATAAATCACCATACACGTCAAAAGCAGAACGTAAATAAAGTTATCATTGGAACTTATGTTCAGTGTTTGATTTGTTTAGCCTCCGAACCTAGTTGAAAGGGCAACTCTTCCGTACATATAAATCAGCAAATTCATTAGCATAAGGAGAGACTTGTATGTTAACGTTTTTGCAAAGTTTATTGCTTCAACAATTTCCAACAAAATACAATGTGACATTCAAGTCAGGGTAATGAAGAAATGATCAATGTTTAACTTCGAATCACATGCCTAATGGATATAACGTATGTACATCACAGGCATTTCTGGCACTAAATTTGAGTGGACGGCCAAATAGATATTATTTATCCTAAAAACACAGACCATTTAAAACCACTAGGATTTGGGATTTTACAGCAGGCCTGTAGAGTTCTCCTTGCATAATATGTCAATCATATAATTCCTCCTGCATTATCTCAATAACATCATATGGAGCTCTAAGTATAAATATGTTGACCAAAACAAAAAGATTAAAAAACATGCACCTGTTGTCCCTCAGACCACAACTACATTCGATTTTATTGCGTCAATCGTCGAAGCGGACCGATCGACTTGCATTGGCGTCTATGGAAAACTTCTTGCTGGGTGGCGCGGAAGAAAAACCGAGTCCTGCACCTCTGGCGCTAAAATCCACTCGTCTCGACTGCGCACGCTCAAACTCCCCCAGAAGGGCCTGCTGCAAGTCCTGCTGTTTCTCCCCAGCCAGGGCCATGTTGGGCCGCACACGGCTGGGCCCGCTGGGACTAGCATTGTTGCCCTCCTTCTTGAAACCGCCCATCAACCGCAGAAACTTCTGCTGTTTGTCAGTGCTCTCGAACTGAGCCGTGCCCCACTGGCCAAAGCCCTGAACAGCACATAAGTAGATAAATACAAATATTAGAATACAATGTTTGCCATCTTCACTGCTTTATAATTAGTTATCTGCGCCAAAGCTCTAGTAAAAGGACCCCATCGCCTATATTACCAGGTACATCGGCCTACCCAATGGACTGTACCAACTGGGATGCTGATCGGTCCATCATACATCTGTTAGGACACTGATGTAGGTTATGTAATGATTAATCACCTATACCTAAAGAATAAGGGCCCTTTAATATGCTGACACTTACCAAAGGTTTTGTTGGGGGATGGGATTCTTTGTCGATGTCCATCTGTAGAGCCAGTCTTCTTTCCTGGAACAGACAGTTTTTCCAGGTTACAGTAAAGCCCTCTGGCACTACCCTTCTAAGTATCGAGAGCAAACTAATGCTGGGTGCCATGACATAATGAGTCATAGGGCATTCAATTATGCAATTAAATGACCTATAAGATTGGATAAATCAAACTATAAAAGCTAGGGTCTGCATGTTAAGCATCTTTTGCCATTAGTTGAAATTCTCTTTACATCCCAAACGCAATTAATAACCTAAATGCTCAGACAAAAGATAGATACAATTCTGGTATCTATGGTTTTTGCAGTCCTGTCATAAGCCAGTCTAATTATCATTCGGCCCAAATTAATCGATTCGATGGCTTACTTGCGCACACTCTCCCGTGATCTTGTTACACGTGAGAGGAGTCTTCCCCAAGAATAAGCAAGCCTATTGCTTAAGCTAGCGAGCTGGTCAAGTGTTTAGGGGGAGTAGCTTTTGCAGGTCAGATGGGAAGGATTGGATTATTTCCAGTTGGATCCTTTTAATAAATATCTAACTGTGTCTAGTTTCTCCACAATCCCTAGCCTATCTTAAAAGAATAGTGAAAACGAAACTCAAAATCATGGATACTGCATCAAATGCAGAACATGGAATACATTTAATCGGAAAGTAAAAGGAGTTCAGTTTCAATGCCATATATATAAAAAAAAAGGTGCATTTCTTGGGACACATTCTTTATCAAAAAGTCTACCTGATTAATGGTCACCTCGTCCCTGTTTCCAGTTTTTTCCGACAAGAACACCACATCCTTGTGGGGGGTCACCTGCAACCCGGCAGAAAACGATTTAGAACATGTTTAAACATGGGAAACAAGAGTTGAGGATGCATTTACCTGTGACACCAAAGCACTCACCTCTTGGGTTGGCCTAGGGGCCTCCTCCTCCAATTTGATCTTCTTTTTCCTCTTCTTCTCCTCCTTGTCCACGCAGACTTCTACCACCTCCTTCTTTGCCTTCCTTTTGATTTCTTCTGGAGCTCCTGTCATACCCCCTTTCCCTTTGCCCTTCGAGTCAGAGGCCACAAAGACAAACGTCTCCGTATTCTGTGCCATATCCTTGACTGCTGTCTGTTTGTCTACCTTAGCATTTTTATTTTTTTTCCTCTTCTGCTGCTTATCATCGACGACACTCACCTCCTGGGCTCCCTCGACCTTCAGGGAAACCTCTCTTTCCCCCCCCTTTATTTCCTTTTTCTTCTTTGGCTTTGGACCATCTTCCTCCACGACCACAACACTGATGGACGCTTTCTTCCCTTTAGGAGGCTTGCTTTCCTCCTGCTTTCCTTTCTCATTCTGGACAGTTTCGAGCGTGTCCTTGCCTATTTCTAAATGCGCTTTCCTCTTCTTGGCTCTCTGATGGACCCCCTGGGATTCTTCTTCACTGGCTATCGTCTTGGTCACGGATGTTTTAGATCCCGTCTTGTTCTTCTTTGTCTTCGTCTTCATCACAACGACCTCCTCCTCACTTTCGTCTATATTTATCACCTCACTTGGATTCTCGGCCTTGACCTTTTTAGACTTGATCTTTTTCGTAGCCAACCCTTCTTCTTCCTCCTCTGCTTTGGACTGAACCGAGTTGTGGTTGGTTTTCTTGAGCTTCTTCTGTTTCTTTCCAGAAGGTTCTTCCTGGTCTTCAAGCTCCTTTTTCTTTTTCATTGTCTTCTTCTCTGTGTTTAGAGAACCTTCCTTGGTTACCTCATCCTTCTTCTTCTTAGCCGTCTTGAAGCTCTTATCGTCCTCACAGCTGGCTGCGTCTTTGTTTTTCCGACGTTTCTGTTTCTTCTCCTTCGCCAGCGTCTCTTTTTCGCGTTGTTCATCCGCTTCTGCCATGTCGCCTTTCACCATGTCTAGGGTTACCATCCCCAGTGCTAACTTTTCAAAACATTAACATAAAAATATGAATAGGATAAACAAACCAAACCAAGTATTGCATAATGTCATCAGGCCTAGCATTACGCTGTGGCGGGTCAAAGCGCCAGTAGACTAGACACTAACCAAAAGTCTTTCCGGTTCTCTGGGCTGTGATTCCTGGTCAATGTCTCTCTGGAGGGCCAGTCGATTATCCTGTAAAAAGCATGAAAAGCACCGGTTAGGAGCGTATTGCTGACAGGGTCATACTGATTCCGATCTTTAAGGTTAAGTTTAAGATACTTCTTTGAGTTAGATCTTTAATTTTGTGTTTGTTTTGTGAGGGTGTTCTGCTTAACCTTAAATGTTTACAAACTAAGCGGATAGCGCTTAAAAAAACGTTTGTTATACAGTAGATGACAATATCTTTACACTTGTGCTTTGCTGTTCACATTTCTCAATATTTAAGCATTTAATCAAGACTAATTTTCTCAACCTTGCATGTTATGTAAGCCTACCTTGTTGATGATAATCTCATTGGCCCTACGTGCAGGTTTTTCTAAAACGAAGATCACTTCCTCGGCCGAATCCGTCTGATATTAAATAAACGTAATCCAGACACAATGTATACATTCACAACATAATTAAGGCCAAATTATGTTTTCAATAACAAATGGTGCACGCATTAGTGGTGTTGTTATTGTCATAGACATCAACAATAAGACCAGTGACGCCCAGGGAGAAAGTCTGGAAGCCTAAATACATTTCTCATTCAAGTCTTATCACATATGCCTATTAGTAAGAACAATACGAGACTAACGTGAAGCCTGAGATTCAAATGATATCCCTTGTGTCCCGACCGGCATGTTGGCTAGCTAACGCATGCGACATTTTATTGCAAGAAGCCAACGTTAAATCCTCTTTAACACATCGATCAGAAAGGTAGTACAGCGCAAGTTATCCTTCTTACTATTTATGCAAACTTTTCCATTATTAGAATGTAACTATATGAGGAGTGATTCACTTACTTTGGCGATTCACGTGGAGTCGCGCTCTACTTTCCTTGACTCGGAAGTGTAATCTACCTTTTCCTGCTACCAGCTCACCAAGCGTCCTTAGCAACCAGGAACCGATCCCCAACCATGGACCTCCAACGGCTTCTTTATTTTGGTTGTTTATCGGGCTATTCTTCATTGCCCACGTAATATCGCCCTTCCCCATTTATTATTCTTTAGAAAGCTCGGGACATCAGAAGCTCGAAGTGGCATGCTATATATATTGTGTATAGATTGCTATTTGCTATTTTCAGGGTGTATCGTGGGGGGTGATGAGAGTTCACCATCATGCAGCAACAACCCTATCAAAGGGAGTGTTGCAGACCATTCATTAGTCTTCATCATCAGCACAATACCAAGATAGATCATGAATCGTATTCTTGGCACATATACATGATGATAAGCCTACTTATGAAAACAAAATTTGGAGCCTGCTGTCACCATTCCATTTTTTAAACCAGGGTTGGAAATGACAAAATAATTGATGCCATTTGAGTGGACTCAAAAGCTTTGGGCTATGTCTACAAATATTGCAATAATAATAATAAAAACATTTATGTTTCCATTTTTTTATTATTGAAAAAAATTCCAGTTTTCAACATAAAGGAATTAATGCACAATCTACATTTTTGTATTATAGACCAATCACACACTTTATAATATGTAATTTATTCAATAAACAATAAAATACTCTGCTTAGCTGCTTATCTCAAACTGGCACAGTGCACAAATACATTGAGTGTAAACAAAGTGCAAAATGTTCTCTCTCAGATAGCATTATTTATTCACTAAATAGCTATTCATATTTAACACATTTTAAATATTGAATATTTGGACACACAATCTATTGACAGAATTCTCATTTAATATATATCACACTCGTATTTACATTCCATGTAAGGCAGTGCTAAAGGAACAGACTGCAAAGTGAACAAACAAACTGTGATGGGGGCATCAATGCTGTGCTCTAGTTGAGCTGCATTAGCATAGCATTGCATTGGGTAAGGAGTGTTTGGTGAGAAGCATGCAGCGGCTTTTGCTTTGTGTATGTAGTATGAGTCAACAGTTCATGCGTGTGGTATTAAAAAGAATGAGCCTTGATGAATGGCCCTCGCTGCCTTCGGTACATCAGTTGAATACTGAGAAGGAGAATCCCCCCCCCCCCCCCCCCACACACTAATGTTTGTTCCACTACACTCATGTAAAATAACAATATGTTGTCTTCAAAATATGCTAAACATTTGAGGCAATCGAGCGAAAAAACACATTTTACAACGTATTTAAATAAATAAGCAGTCTGTGGCCGATGAGATCCTCGTGTTTGGAACAAGCTTCTTCTGCTGTTATGTTTGGAAACTGCGACCGGGGTTTTCACCACAGCTGTCTGCCAGTGTAGTTGATTGGGGCTGTAGGCATCTGCAAAAAATCATCAATAATCAATTATTAATTACATTACATTACATAACACACACATATAGACAGACAGACACACACACACACGCACGCACGCACGCTCGCACGCACACACACACACACACACACACACACACACACACACGTACCGCTCCGCCGTTCATGACGAGAGCCATCTCAGTAGGCTGGTACACATGACCCCTGAAGGGGATCCCAGGACGAAGACTCCCTTGGTTGCTGCGGTAGGTTCCTCTCAGAGCTGGGACACAACACAGAACCACTGTATATTATGCTTTACTCTCGCAGGCAACGCTCTTCATGGCTCACACGGTATACAAGGGAATGCTTCGAAACCGTGCCGCATTGAAACCGCTTCTCTATTTGTATCCATGCACACAGCGTTGCATCCACGTCACATACTTGCGCTTTGTTCCTCCATGGCGAAGGCCTGGTTGTCTGCGAAAGGCCGATGGGGACGGCCAGGCCGTTCCTCTCCGAAGTTGGGCGGAGGGCGAGGCACAGTGCTTTCGAAGAAGTCCGGGGGAGCCGCCGACAGCGGTTTCCGCAAACACAAGTGGGCTTCTGGGATGGCGTGGAGTATCAACAGGATCCAGCCTTGTGCCACCAGAGCCACTGCCAGCGCCGGCTCGTCCCACACCTTGGAGCCCCCCTGCCGTGCCCCAGGCCCGGACCGCTCCGCTCTCCCCTTGGCCCTCAGCGCCGGGTTGCCATAGAGATAGAATCCGAGCCAGGCGACCCAAAGCAACGCTGACGCCAAGCAGGAGAGGAAGAGCCAAACCCCGTTGCACCTCCATCTCTTTTTCTCGTCCTCCGCAATTCGGTCCGCTTCCTCCCGTCCACTGGGCTCCATCTCCCCGCCGCACAGCACCACTCCCAGGGACAGCCCCATGGCCACCAGCAGCAGGCCCAGGGTGTACACGCACGTCAGAGCAAAGTCCACCGGGGGATAGTCACAGGCCGGGTGTCCCTCCCTGACCACGGTGAGCAGCACCCACTCTCCAGAGATGATCCCCTGAACCAGGGCAATCGCCGCCCCCAGCCCGGCCAGGGATCTGCCCGCCGGGCTGGCCTTGCCGGCCACCAGCTTCCTGAGCCTCAGACCTTGGACCAGCAGACAGGAGAAGCAGAGTGCAAAGAGAGGGCCCCACAGCGCCCTGCGCGCCACACAGAGGGCCTGGTTCTTCCCCACCAGGTAGGCCAGCGAGAGGGAGAACAGGCCGCTGAGGGTGATCAGGAGCAGCAGCAGCGGGCCCATGCCGGAGCGCCTGTCCGTGTCACAGATCCAGCGCAGCTTCACCATGAGCACCACGGAGAGGACCAGGGAGGTCAGGACCCCGCCGCAAGCCCCCGCCTCCAGGACCACCCCCCACACAGAGTCCAGGTCACAGAGCACTCTGTAGGGAGGCTCCACGTCCACGCCACATCCCCTCGGAGGAGGTGGGACGTGGGAGGAGGCGGACGAGGACGACCACGATGAGCCACAGCTGATCAGGCAGACGAGGCAGAAGACGGCAGCATGGACAGCCATCCTGGAAGAAGAGGAGGGAGAGGGAAGCATTAAAGGCAGGATAGATGATACATTTCAGTAGGAGGAAAAAGGACACTGCATAGAGCATAACATGCTTGTCAAGAAAGAGTATTATTGCTAGTAATGTATTAGTATCCAAATTATTTTGAGATCAGATCAGATCTAAATGACCTCACACAGAAACACACACACACGTACTGTAGAGAACTGATTATAGCAGTCGCCAATGGTTTCCATGGGAACAAGAACCAGCGTGGGCTGAGATTGCACACAAGCTTTTATAAGTAGAGTCCCAGTATCCAAAAAGAAAAGCACGACCACAAACACACACACATACACACACAGACACACACACACACACACACACACACACACACACACACACACACACACACACACATCCATATAAATATATATATAGATAGATTTAAAATGTACAAGAAGAACTTGATTGTTGACGAACTCACCTTGTTGGTTGCACTACAAACTTTGACAACGTTGCATTCTTTTCTTGTTAACCATTCACATTAGAGCAGGGCTGGAAGACCAATGGTGGCTTTTGATGAAAAATGAGCTGGAGATGCTTCGGCGTCGCATCTCGTCAGAGTGCTCTCTGCCTGTTGGCCAGTGAAGCAAACTCTTGTGTAAATCCTGTCGTCTGAGTGACGTGTGACAATGTACATTCCCCACACCGATGTACACTAGTATACGTTCCTCCTTTTTTCTTTCTCTGAGCCTTTAGTACACCAACTCTCTACACCCCACTCTCCCTCCGCGTCTTTGTGTATCTGTAGATCTGTCTCTGCCTCTCCTGCCTCACACTGAATTTTGCGGAGGTGTCAACAGAGACGGAATACAAGCCTTACCTCTACCCACCCACTCACAAGGCCCATGGACTACTGCTGTAAGCCCCCCCCCCCCCCCCCCCCCCCCCCGCTCTCTCTCACTGAGCAGGAGGACAAATGTTAATAATAACAATTACATAACCAAAACGCCTACAATGCCAAGAAAAATGAGGCAAGATCTGTGGGACGCTTGTCATCGGGCAGGCAATGCCACCTGCTCTCAGAACACAAGAGCAAAAGGGAAGAGCAGAGTAAAGGTGCCTTGGGGGCTAAGTTCTTTTAAGCCCCAGTGCTTAGGGAAGGGAGGCAGGGACAAGGGGCCACGGGGGGAAGGGTTATGCCAGGCTTTACACAGGTAAGTCATTTGCCCACACGGTCTGTCTATTGTGGGATATTACATAAAACCCTAGAAGCCATGACTCAGCCAATGATCCCCTTAATCCCACCCCCCCTCCACTACCACACACACAGCGACCACCCACCTCTCTCCATAGCGTACCCTGTGACGCATATATTCATTTCTGTGTGTATCTGTATGCATAAACCCTGGTGTTCTAGCCATAAATTCTGTTACGGTATACCTCAGATTCCTCAGTGACATGTACTCACACATACGATAGAAAAAAAAAAGTTGCCATTTTGGGTTTATTAAAAAGTAAATTACGAAATAAAGGGTTTTATTTACAACATATTACTTCAAAAGCTTAATTTACAAAATGTTCTCTTAATTGTCGCCATAATGACGATTGACGTATTTTTTGTTGAGTAAATCGTTGCAGAGAGGGATGAAATAAATGGGTAATCCGAATTTGCTTTGGCCAAAGAATCCATCAACCCTTGGTTAAGTATCTGAAATTCCATAATCCTGCCTTTGTCTCATTTTACACATTTGCGACTACGTTGTTGCCTGTAGTGCCACCTAGTGGCTATCAGCGAACTGCAGGAAAAGGCTGACAATGGGTCCGTTCATTTCTTGTCTTCATGACACAATAGTTTAAACCGAAGTATTTATTTAGGTCTTTCAATTTGATGTGACAATCCTCACCCAAAACGATAAACAAATATTTAACAAATATAAACCCACAAAACGGAACGTCTGCATATGTGCATAGATAGCCTACATTGTTATATTCGTTATGTTTGATGTTTTTTTTATTTCTGATGAATAGAACTATAATAATAATAATAATAATAATAATAATAATAATAATAATAATAATAATAATAATAATAATACATTTAATTTAGAGCCGCCTTTCAAGTCACCCAAGGTCACCTTACAAAGAGTATAAAATCGTAGAAAAAATAAAATAAATAAAAAATAATTAATTCATTCATTAATAAAAACAAGACATTGTCATAAAAACAAGTGAAGGGCATAGTGTCCAGTTAGAAGGTGTATGCCAGTTTGAACAGGTGAGTTTTGAGTTGTGACTTGAAATAAACTATGCGTTTATGTACTTAGAAGATGTTTGTACACCAAAAAACACCAACACCAACTATACGAAGGCTGGTTAATACGGATATGACACAACAAGAAGCGTTATCCAAGAACAGTCAGCAACCCCCAGCAGTAGGTCTCAGGGGCCTCATGTCCTTTGTTGCCGTTTTCTGGTGTGAGTATTTTGTTAGCTGCTCATGTATTTCAAACAGGCCAGACTAGTTGAGTGGCAAAATAAAGATTTATTGACACATTTTGGCACCCATGTCCAACGATAACCTAATTGAGAGGTTAAATGATGAAAGGGTGGAATAGATATCCCCCATGGAGTCCACATACTGAACTTAGTGGGGATGGAAACTGGGACGGCTAGGAAACCTTCAGGGGTTGGATAAAGTGAAGCCTTAGATCAGGTGGAGGAGGTAGGTTTGTTCGTGATCTCCACCTAAACACAACACACAGGAGAGAAAACAGCAGCAATAGTTATACAGGCGTGCTAACTTATGTATGGTAGGGTGCGGGCGGTGCCTCATCCTTGAGTGGAGCACGGCAGATTACAATCCCATAAATAAAAGCCTCCATCATTCAACCTTGGCTGCAGCTCTATCCGTGCAGTTGGTTTCACTCCTTTACTCGCCTTGACATTTTAACTACATTTTCTATTTATTTTTTATTTATTTTGGTGACAATTCGGATTACTATTTCAATAACAATATATATCAAATCAAAAAGTTTGAACTTGAATATGTGCCTCTTTGCTACTGGTGGTTTCTTGACTGAAAGTTTCATGAACAGGGTTCATGGGTGTAATGTAATATGATTTGGGTAACATGACAATGTACGTTGCTCAAATGCCTGTGATGGCAGTATGTATTCATGGGATTAATGAAATGTGGATTTCACAAAACCAGTTCATCAGGCCCAGCGAGTGTAGTTGAAGTAGTGAAAGGATCCTACCTGTGCTCTTCACTGAAACATTGAGCTACAAAAGTCATAACCTGGGAGGTAGGTGCAAGGTCGGTTAAAACAACCCAAGCAGAGATGATAATGGTACAGTTACAGAAAATGTAACTTAAAATACTTCAATGAAACCAGAGACATAAAATCTGGCAGTGATAACACGGACACTGGAGGTCTCCATTCCCCCATTGTGAAATGCTTATATCGGGTAGGATGGATTTGGGGTGGTGAGTCTTTTTTTTCAGACTCGGACCAGGTGAGGCTGCTTAGTCCTTCCATCTCAAACACACACTCTGCAAAGTAAAGGGTGCCGTGCTGAGCAGAATACTGCTCCCTGTTGTCAAATGTTGGTATGCTGTATATGACATCTGTATGTCATGCTATAAATCTTACAGCGGGGAGCTACAGAAAAGATTGAAACCATACCGCCCAACTAAATTGCATTACTATTACATGCAATAAATGGTTACAACTAGGACATGAGTGATTCCTTACAGAGCTGCAGCTGGGAGAGCAGGCTAGAACCAGAACTTGTTAAAGATGCTGTCAAGGACAAGATTTTGAAGTTTAATCCATAAACATAATCAATAGCTTTTTACTGGATCTGCATTTATGTGTAATCAATATAAAACTAATTATATTTCTGAATCGTTTCATCCGAAGCCCTTCTGATCATGTTGTCTGCCAGATCAAGTGAGTGACACACTGGCTGCTTTCAGAAATACATCTAAGTCCTGATATTCTCCTGATATTCTCCTGATGGGGCTTATGTCTGAACAACACGTCCTGACATTTGTACCCTGAAATTCTCCTGAAAAAATACTTCCCCTGAGGTAGTATTTACTCCGAAGGAAATGTAAATTACCGTATGTGTGAATGAGGAGTAGAACGTCTGTATTTCTCACACCACTTGACTTGAGTGGGCGTGTTGATGACGCTTCGGTTTTCATTTGCATGTCATTGAGTGGCACCCTAAATGATAATCAGTCTGTTGCCTTTTGATCGCTGAATGGTTAAGAAAATTATTTATCACAGCTGCACGCGTATATATAAATTATATATATATATATATATTTTATTATTATTATTTGCAACCATGTCTTATTTACAACAGCCTTCCTAGATCCTTCACTGCTTTACAATGCAGGTTAAACAGCAAAAACAGCTATATTTCTCTGGTCGTTCGCGATGCCTTTCTTCTTCATTGTCTATTTGTCTGTAACTCATGCTCCAATCTTTCATCGATGCTTCGGATGTTGTGGATGCAACGGAATATATGGTGCATCGTTGCAGCAACATTTAAGATGATTGCAATGAGTTCTGCCTCAATGTTTTCTATGATCAAACCAAAACAAACTAGAGTGACAGCGCCCGCATTTATCCCGCCTCTTACGAACTTAGACCCTATGTCATATCCCTTGCCGATGTCTGAACGACACAGATGTCCGCATAGAAAGCATCAAGTGTAAATCACCCTCAGGGTCAAAGCTCTGGAGGACAATCTGCAGAGGACATGTCTGAAAACGGTGTGTGCTATTTGAGGCTAAAATAACTTTGGAGCTGGGCTGATCTGACAAAAGGCCTACAGCATTGATGATAAGCGTGCACAGTACAGTAACATGAGCAGAAACACACAAGCTATTCAACTTTGCAGGATCTGTAAGTATGATCGGGACCCATATGTTTCATTTTGCTTTCAAAATGATTTAAAACTGACACTGTGGAAAAAAAGAGGTTAAACTTTTAGATTTCATTGTATCTTCTCCTCCAGGGTGTCAGAGCCCACACCCATATCCCATACCCCATACTTCTTGCCTTGTGTGTGTGTGCATACAGTAAATCATCTTTATATTAACATCTCTGCCACCATTGCATGTAAACACTGTATATTGCTTAGGCAAACCTTTTAAGATCAATGAGGAGATGTCTCTTATGTTGGGTCAAGTGAGCACAGAGAGTGTAAACTGTTTGGTTGTGTATAAAGTTTCTCATCATTAGCCTACAGTCAACGCTGCATATGAACACAAGTATATAAAACACAACACAACAATAACCCACACACCCAGTGTCAATTCCAAGAAAACTCTCCCTTCAGTGTGTCATCAATGCTCGATGAGCCGGAAGATCCTATTTAGCACTTATTATGAAGGGCTACATAGATAAACATTATTGCTACAATGATTTAGTATGAATCACATACTGTTTCCAGTAAGTGTCTTGCTGCTGAGGTCTATGACAGACACTATTACATGCGTCTATATACATGCAAGAGATTTTGGCAGTTGGGGCAGCGATGTTCCACATCCTTACAGCTATCACAACAGAACGGGATCAAGCAGAATGGCCATATTCTAAAAAGGAGCATAGAATTGAATTTATCAAAATATGATGAAATGATTAATATTGTAAAAGTAAAAATGGATGGATGTGAGGATGCATATCAAAATGGTTTGCAAAACGTGTGAAGGACTCACGGCAATATTCCTAGTACCACGCACAGAACCCAGGTGAGTGCACCATTCTTGTAGGTGACATTGGTGACACCGGTGGCCTTGCAAACAGCACATTTTGTCCATACAGGATATTCCGTTGGCGGCGGCCCCTCCACCACGACTGTTTGGACGCAAGTAGAGACCACGGTTAAAAACATGCAATAGCTCTGCTTCCATCACATAAATTGTTTGTAAAAATAAACTAAACTCAAAAGAAAATGATCTCATTCATAACATAGCCTATGTAGGCCTTATCCGTTTTTTTTTTATGTGTGTATGAAGTAGTTACCAGTGTTCAAATCAGGTGCCGGTAGATGACCTTAGAATCAAAGAAGGAAACAAAGCTTATGGATTGGCTCATATATAAATGTACACACCTCGTCAATAATAAACCATAATAACGACATGTGTTTTCTTTGTGTTACTATGAAAATTTGATTGAACAATGTTGATTGTTTGTTTTGGCTCACCCTCGGACCGTAACATTAATAAGTATTTCTAAACTGCTTGATGCATGCCTTCCAAACGAAGCATTGTACTATAAATGTTAGCTACAATATTGACTTTCACCTCATGAATATTAAACCCATATCTTTAACTTTTTTTCCCCAAAGTTATTTTTCCTACACATTGAGTAGATAAAACAGATTATGGTATCAAACAAAGCAAAAGTACACAGACTAGATGATCAGTGTACAGTCCCTCACACCAATGATAATAGTTGCCATTACCCTTTCATGGCATTGAACACTTTCATGGTCTTTGTGCTACCATGAAAGTGGTCAATTCTCCATGTGGCCCCTGGGGGATTGACATGTACTGCTGTATTTTGAACAACAGGCTGCTGCTGCTGCTGGACTGAGAGGTATACAGAAATTAAAACAATTCTAGATTAAAAGGGAAGAAGTTTTTTAATCTAATAATTGACCGTCGTTAACACCTCATCAATATTGAACCCTTATCTGATCTATTGTATTACAGTCACACAAATACCAACCCTATCCGGATTGGAAATTTTCTTAAATGTTAATTGTTCTGTTTTTAGCTGAATGCATCCATTATTTTTCTTTGTAATCCATGAGTGTGAAAATATATTTACCAGGGGCTAAATACACCGGGAACTGAGGTTGGAATGCGCCAACAGGCAAACCTGTGAAACGTGAGAATAATTAAAGCTTCTAAAGAAAATGCTGCCAAACTGCTTGATGATCAACGTCTACCAAACAAAGCATCGTACTATCAAAATCAGCTACAGCTTATTAGCGAGCTATAACAATATCAACTTTTTTAATATATATTTTCAGACTTATTTTTCCTGCACATGGTTTTGACAAAACAGCTTGAGGTATGAAACAAACCATAGCGACACGCAATTAATAAATAATAGTCCCTCACACCAACAGACACCGGCCTATAATCCAGTTAGTGCATTCTTAGCTGGGAAGGGAAGGAAAAATGTCCCCTAGCCCCTCACCTATTGGATTGCCAGGAGGACAACCGGCCGCTGGATTCATCATGTTTGAGATATTGTCAAGTTAACTCACACAATCGAGAAGGACACAAGTTCCCTGGAGGATGGAGAAAACCCATTTGAAATAAAGAATAAAACATCAAAAAAACACATTTAACACAAATACAATAAAAAAAATGATGTCTGTATTGATTTATACATTTCTCTATAAGATCATAACGCCTGTTGATAACTGGGCGGTCCACTGGAGTGGATGTTGTTTGCTAATTTAGCACATCGGAACAGTTCACATATTTGGAGGGAAAGCCAGAACCACAAAATGACGGCCTATGTAGGCTAATGAATTAAAAAATAAATGTTACGACTTATTCTTAATCAAAAGATTAGGCCAGCTTTTCTCAACTTGAATCTCATATGATCCCCTGCATTTTTTAAAATAGATTAGGAGTGACTCACCTCATATCTCTGTAGTGTGTAGGGCTGTCCACACAATGACTTTATGCTTTCGCTTTCTCAGATTAAAAGTATGTATTAAAAGGTGTGACAATGTCATTGGCATTGGATGAAATAAATTATTCTATGCTACACGTCAACCTCTTAAAATGGCACTATTTGATTGGTTCGCTATCTTGGGATATTGGGCAATATCCCATGATTGAGATCTCAAACTCGGGATATTGTTTTCACCTAGGGAATAATTTTCATCGGGGAATAAAATCAAATAAACCCCTTTAACAATTAACAATTAACAATTAACAATTAACAATTATTCACCTCAGGCGCCGTGGGTAATTGTTACGCCACGTCCTGCTACACGGTCCAACACCTCCATCTAGTGGCCGCTTGGCGCCATTGGTACTCACCCTCTCAACACACCTGTCTATAATCTGCAATCGCCGTTCCCTACTTAAGCCGGGGATCTCCAATCAGCCGGCGCCAGTTCGTCGTTTACTACACCTCAGTCAGTATCGGTCCTACCAGCGTTAAACCAAGTCCAGTCCGTTTTCCCAGTCTTCCAGTAACCCTCCTTCCTCTTCCATAGTTCTCCGTCCGTCACCCTGTTTACCCGTTGCCGACTCCTTGCTTGCCCGGCTACCTGCCTACCGCCGAGCCCCTGCCTATCTGACTGCCTGCCTGTTGCCGAATCCCTGCCTGACTACCCGCCTACCGCCAAGCCCCTGCCTGTCTGACTGCCCGTCTGTTACCGAACCCTCGCCTGCCTGACAACTGCTTGCCTAGCCACGGCTTGTCGTTACCCCTTGTCCCAATATACCCCATTTCCTTTCCATCCCATCTCTGCCTCCCTGTGTCAAGTGTTTGGGTCCTCTCGTCCTGTCCCCATAACAGTACGAACTGGCCAAACATGGACCCAGCTGACGCAGAGGCTTGTCGCCAGATGATCTCCCGCCAAGGGACTCTCCTGGGCCAACATGACCAGGTCCTGCAGGAGATCACCTCCACTCTCCGTGAGTTGACCCAAACTGTCCACTCCCAGCTCCCCGTCACCCCGGAACCACCATTCCCAGTCCGTGATTCATCGGCTTCCCCCTGGGAGCCGTTCATTCCAGCCCTCGAGCGCTACGAAGGGGACCTGGGATCCTGTCGGTTATTCCTGCTACAGTGCTCTCTGGTGTTCGAGATGCAGCCCCAGACCTACCCCACTGAGAAATCTCGGATCGCTTACCTGATCGGCTCATTGCGGGGGGAGGCTCTCGCATGGGCAGCGGCCGTGTGGGAACGCGGTTCCGCGGTCTGCTCCGACTACTCCGCCTTCACCGAGGAGATGCAGAAGGTCTTCGATCGCCCGGTCCAGGGCAGAGAGGCCTCCCAACGTCTCCTGCATCTTCGCCAGGGATCCCGCAGCGTCGCCTCCTTCGCGGTCGAGCTCCGCACCCTTAAGGCTGAGAGCGGCTGGAACGAGGATGCTCTGCAGGGGTTTTTTCTGAACGCGCTTAGCAGTGACATTAAGGACCAGTTGACCTCCCGGGAGGAGGCATCGGATCTGGATCACCTGATCACTCTTGCTATACGGGTGGACAATTGCTTACGCGAACGCCGGAGAGAGAGGGGTCAATACTCGTTCTCCACTTCCTCTTTCGAGCCATCAGCAGTTCCTCGGCCCCCTCATTCGTTTTCCGTGCCACCCCACAACGAGCGGACACGCTCTCCCCCGAGGAGAGGGAACGCCGTATGCGCTCCGGAGCCTGCCTCTACTGTGGGCCATCAGGCCATCTCCGGTCAGGATGTCCCTCTCTCGGGAAAAAAACGGGCTTGCCAGTAACCCGAGGGATCCTGGCGAGCCGCTCCCATAATCCCTCGGTCTCCCGTCCCCACCTGGAGGCGGTTCTCCTGTGGCAGGATCAAACCCACCCACTCTCTATCCTCCTGGACTCCGGAGCAGATGAGAGCTTTTTTGATCGGGAGTTGGTTCGCCGAATGAGGATTGTCACCGTTCCCCTTGATATCCGATCGAGTCCCAGGCGCTAGACGGGAGGACACTCACGCGGGTGGAGCGCCGTACCGTTCCGGTCAACCTGCTCGTTTCGGGGAATCACCACGAGTCTATCTCCCTTCTGGTGATTACCAGCCCCTTCTCTCCAGTCGTTCTGGGTTACCCCTGGTTTCAGTCACACAACCCCCAGATCGATTGGAGAGCAGGACGAGTCATGTTGTGGAGTAAACACTGTCTGTCCCAGTGCTCCTAACCTGTCCTCGGTCCCGGAGGAGTACCAAGACCTTGGGGCAGTGTTCAGCAAATTCCACGCCTTGTCCTTGCCTCCTCACTGTCCTTCTGACTGCGCCATTGACCTCCTTCCCGGAGCCCCCCTCCCTGGCAGCCGCCTGTTCAATCTCTCTCGTCCTGAAGGGAGTCAATGGAGGAGTACATCGGGGAATCCCTCGCCGCTGGAATCATCCGCCCATCCTCCTCACCTGTAGGAGCGGGATTTTTCTTTGTCGGCAAGAAGGATGGCTTGCTTCGTCCCTGTATCAACTACCGTGGAAGACCGCGTTCAACACCCCACTAGGCCACTTGGGTATCTGGTCATGCCCTTCGGTCTCACCAACGCCCTGCTGTCTTCCAGTCCCTGGTAAATGATGTCCTCCGGGACATGTTGAACCACACCGTCTTCGTCTATATTGACGATATCCTTATTTTTTCGAAGTCCGTGGAGGAGCACAGGGTTCATGTCCGACGGGTTCTGCAGAGGTTGCTGGAGAACAGACTATACGTCAAGGCAGAGAAGTGCGAGTTTCACGTCTCGTCCATCCCATTCCTGGGTTATATTATTAGCCAGGGCCAGGTAGAGATGGACCCCTCCAAGGTCTCTGCGGTGGCGGAGTGGCCTTCTCCCTCGACCCGCAAGAGATTGCAACAATTACTTGGTTTCGCTAATTTTTATCGTCGCTTTATACGCGGTTACAGCCAAGTCGCGGCACCCCTCACGGCCCTGACCTCCACCAAGAGCACCTTCGCGTGGACGCCGGAGGCCGAGACCGCCTTTCAGGGCCTCAAACGGCGTTTCATATCCGCACCCATCCTCATTCAACCTGACCCCTCTCTCCAGTTCGTGGTGGAGGCCGACGCCTCTGACACCGGAGTGGGCGCGGTGCTCTCCCGGCGTTCCTCTTCCGACCACAAGCTCCACCCCTGTGCCTTCTTCTCCTGAAGGTTGTCCCCGCCTGAGCGAAATTATGATGTTGGCAACCGCAAGCTCTTGGCTGTCAAGCTTGCCTTGGAGGAGTGGTGACAATGGTTGGAGGGCGCGGAGCATCCGTTCATTGTTTGGACCAACCACCGCAACCTGGCCATATCCAGTCAGCAAAGAGGCTGAACTCCCGACAGGCCAGGTGGGCTCTATACTTTGGTCGGTTCAACTTCTCCCTCACCTACCATCCCGGCTCCCAGAACATCAAGCCGGATGCCCTGTTTCGCTTGTACTCTCCTGAAGACCCCTGTACTGACCCCAAAACCATCCTGCCACCCGCTTGTCGGATCGCCACACTCACCTGGGAGGTGGAGTCCGGGGTACGTCTTGCGCAGAGGCAGCAGCCAGACCCGTTAACCGGTCCCCCTAACCGCTTGTTCGTCCCTGACGCTGCACGGTCCAGGGTACTGGCCTGGGGGCATTCCTCCCGGCTCACCTGCCACCCAGGCATCACCCGCACCTTGGACTTCCTCTGTCGGAGATTCTGGTGGTCCACCATGGACGCGGACGTCCGCTCGTTTATTTCGGCATGTACGGTCTGCGCCCGGAATAAAACCTCAACTCGTCCCTGTTCTGGTCTACTGCGGCCCCTACCCATCCCTAGCCGTCCCTGATCACACATCGCCCTGGACTTCGTCACCGATCTACCCACTTCCGAGGGCAACACCACCATCCTAACCGTGATCGACCATTTTTCAAAGGCCGCGCACTTCATCGCACTCCCCAAGCTTCCCTCCTCAAGGGAGACCGCCGACCTCCTGGTCAGGCATTGCAGGTGTTCCGTTTGCATGGCATCCCACCAGACATAGTCTCCGACAGAGGTCCCCAGTTCACCTCCCAAGTCTGGCGGGCCTTCTGTAAGGCTCTTGGGGCCTCACCCAGTCTCTCCTCCGGATTTCACCCCCAGTCTAACGGACAATCCGAGCGAGCCAATCAGGAGATGGAGCCTGCACTCCGTTGCATCGACCACGCCAGTCCCACCTCTTGGAACGCTCCCCTGGGTCGAATACACCCTGGTTAACGCATCCACAGGGTTATCCCCTTTCATGGCTTCGCTGGGATACTAACCACCCCTATTCCCTGAATTGGAGGACGAGATAGCGGTCCCGTCGGTCCAGACCCACCTGCGCAGGTGCCGGCGCACTTGGAACCGTACACGCGCTGCGCTGCTCCGCGCTTCCTCCCGCTCCCAGTTGCAGGCCAATAAGCATCGTCTACCTGCCCCCCAGTACGCTCCCGGACAGAGGGTTTGGCTTCGGGCAAGGGATCTTCCCTTGAAGGGAGTTCCCCCCAAACTCTCCCCCCGTTTCATTGGTCCCTTCGAGATTGAGACTATCATTAACCCCTGTACTCTTCGTCTCAGACTCCCCCCATCCCTCCGTGTGCATCCGACCTTCCATGTCTCCCAGGTCAAGCCCGGCTCCACCAGCCTGTTGTCTCCCCCCGCCCCGCCTCCACCTCTTCCCAGGATCATTGACAACCACCCGGCGTGGATGGTTCGTCGCCTCCTTGATGTGCGGCGCAGCGGCCGGGGACACCAGTACCTCGTCGATTGGGAGGGGTAGGGTCCTGAGGAGCGCTCCTGGGTTCCCCAGAATCATATTCTGGATGCCTCACTTATCCGGGACTACCATCGAGATCAGCCGTCCGTGGTTGGGCGTCCGCCGAGAGGCGTCCGTAGAGGGGGGGGGTACTGTTACGCCACGTCCTGCTACACGGTCCAACACCTCCATCTAGTGGCCGCTTGGCGCCATTGGTACTCACACTCTCAACACGCCTGTCTGCTTGTTGCCGAATCCCTGCCTGCCTGACTACCCGCCTACCGCCGAGCCCCTGCCTGTCTGACTGCCCGTCTGTTACGGAACCCTCACCTGCCTGACAACTGCTTGCCTAGCCCCGGCTTGTCGTTACCCCTTGTCCCAATATACCCTATTTCCTTTCCATCCCGTCTCTGCCTCCCTTCGTCAAGCGTTTGGGTCCTCTCGTCCTGTCCCCATAACAGTAATGGGTTTCCACATGACCAAGTTATAGAGTAACTTATTAATAATGTGGATAGAAACCACACAACACAGAGAGCAGTTAAAAGTCAATGACAATTCATTCAAAGCACAAAATGGCTGTGAAATCCAGTCATTTACTGGGTTTCTGCACAGTTAATTATTGTCAATAGAAGTATAGCACTGTGTAATAGGCCACAAAATAAAGTAATAAACACACTAAATTAACTAAATAAACACACAATAATAACATAACTACTGTATACATTCACAGTAACATTATGCTACGGTCGACATTCTCTCTCTGTTATTAGTTCCAATAGGCCGGCTTTTGTCAACTTGAATCTCACATGATCCCTTAAATTTAAATGAGATCAGAGAGACTCACCTAATTAGATAGCTCTGTAAGGCTGTCCACACAATGACTAATGTTTTCGGTTTCTAGGGTTAGCAGAATGTATGACAATGTAATTGGAGTGTGGACTGAAAGACAACCGCGAAGTGGAGGGGCGTTTTTTTTTTTTTTTAAGTGTTATGATTCAAGAATACCAACTGTTGTAACACGATATAGATGTTTATTCACCAACCTTACAAAAAATTCAGAGAAGAAAAATATGATAATTTCCCTGCCAGACTTTGAATATCTCTGATGGAATCCTGTAAAAGCAAAACCATGATGGACAAAGCTCTGTCAGTCAACTGATGGATCAAATAAGCACAGAGAGTGTAAACTGCTTTGTTGTGTATGAAGTTTCACAACAGTAGCCTACAGTCAATGCTGCATATGAACAGAAGGATGCAAAACACAACACAACAATAACCCACACACCCAGTGTCAATTCCGAGAAAACATTTCCTTCAGTTTGTCATCAATGCTCACAGAGCCAGGAGAACCTGTTTAGCAACTTTCTTTCCTCAAGATCCATAGATGGCCTGAACGCATCCTCAAACCTGAGGATGCAAGCTGAATTTTTCCTGTCTCTACTGCGGACGGCATTCCTTGTATTACGTTTCTGTCCAAAGCGACTTGCAGTAAGTGCATTTAACAGTCAAGATATATGCCAAAAAGTGTAAGAATCATTTAAGTGCATACAAATTCAAAGAATAAGCAAATCATCAGATTTAAATCGCTTTTCAGTAATAAAAGTCATGATTATGTTAACCACTGTGAATTAAAACTCCCCAATATGCAACCAATGTATAGTCTTTGTAAACCTGGACAATTCAATCAACAGTTGACACAGACCATCCAATTTATGCCACTTATTATGAAGGGCTACATAGATAAACATTATTGCTATAATGATTTAGTATGAATCACATACTGTTCCAGTAAGTGTCTTGTTGCTGAGGTCTATGACAGTCACTATTACATGCGTTTATGTACATGCACGACATTTTGGCAGTTGGGGCAGCGATGTTCAACATCCTTACAGCTATCACAACAGAATGGGATCAAGCAGCACGGCCATATCCTAAAAAGAAGCATAGAATCCAATTAATTAAAATGTGATTAAATTATTAATATTGTAAAAGTAAAAATATATGGATATGAGGATGCATATCAAAATGGTTTGCTAAATGTGTGAAGGACTCACCCCAATATTCCTAGCACACCGCACAGAACCCAGGTGAGGGCACCATTCTTGTAGGTGACACTAGTGACACAGGTGGCCTCGCAAAGGGCACATTTTGTCCGTACAGGTACCTCCCTTGCCGCTGGCCCCACCACCACGACTGTTTGGACCCGAGGCGAGACGCCCACCGTTACTAACATGCACTTGCTCCGCCTCCTTCACATCAATTATTTGTAAAAATAAACTAAACTCAAAAGAAAATGATCTCATTAATAAGGTAGCCTATTTAGGCCTTATATGTTTTGTTTTTTTATTGTGTGTATAAAAAGTAGTTACCATTATTTGATCTAGGGGCCCTTGGTTGACCTTAGAATCAAATCAGAAAATAAGGTTTATGGATTGGCTGAAATATCAATGTACACACCTCGTCAATATTACACCATTAAAATGACATGTGTTTTTCCTTGTGTTACCTTGAAGGTTCCCTGCATCGATGCGGATGTTTGTATGCTGGACAACAGGCTGCTGCTGAACTGAGAAGTATTACAGAAACTTGAAAAATACAAGAACAAAGATCTGAAAAGGGTTTTTTATTCAATATTCCATTTTCCTATAAATGCAGGAAGCTTTCATTAAATTTTGCATGTGTTACCATGAGTGTAAAGTTTAGTGACCTGGGCTTTGGAACTTTGTGGTAGCTTTGTGCTAAGCCTGATTCAGGCACACCTTAATTGCTAAACTGCTTGATGATGTTGTAAAACCAATGAAGTATTGTACTATAACTATACTCCACAATATCGACTTTCACTCATCCATATTAAACCCATGTCTATTACTTTTATCTCACTTTTCCAAAGTATAGTAACACTAAATCATCAATGTACAGTCCCTTACACCTCGTTTATCACACCTTGTGATGAACCATTATATTGATATTATTTTCTTTGTGTTAGCATGAAAGTGATTTAGGACTTACCAGGGGTGGCATTGACCTGTACTGCTGTATTTTGAGAAACAGGCTGGTGCTGCTGCTGCTGTTGCTGAACTGAAAACAACAATTAAGACAATCAGGAATGTGATTTTCTTAAATGTACATTTTTCTGTTCCAAGCTGAATGCTTTCATTATTTGTCTTTGTCACCCATGAGTGTGAAAGTGTATTTACTAGGGATTGCGAACTGAGGTTGTGGTACGCCTTGTGGGTAAGCCGGCATACCCGTGAAACCTGTGAACGATTTCAACTTCTACAATTAAAATGCTGCCAAACTGCTTGATGATGGACATCTGCCAAACAAAGCATCGTACACTCACAATAAGCTACAGCTTATTAGTGAGCTAGAACTATATACTATATCAACTTTCATTTTTTTGATCTATATTTTCTAACTTATTTTCCTGCACATTGATTTGATAAAACAGATTAAAAACATCAGGTATGAAACAAAGCAACACTCAATTATCGTCCCTCACACCCACAGACACCAGCCTTTTACCCAGTAAGTGCATTCCTAGCTGGCATGAGAAGGGAAAATGTGTTCTAGTCTCTCACCTATTGGATTGCCAGGAGGATAAGGATAACCGGCCGCTTGATTCATCATGTTTGAGATATTGTGAAGAAGTTAAGTCACACAATCAAAAATGACTCAGACAAGTTCCCTAGAGAATGGAGAAAACACATTTGAAATAAATCATAAAACATCACAAAAAACAATAAAAGAACACAAAAACAGTAAAACAATGATGTCTGTATTGATTTATGCACGATTTATACACGATTTATATATTTCTTTATAAGTTCATAATGCCTGTTGATAAAACTTAGATGGTCCACTGTTGAGGTTGTTTGCTCATTCAGCCCATCTGAACAGTAGGCTACACAGCTTTTGAGAGAAAACCAGAACCAAATGATGGCCTATGTAGGCTAATGAATTAAAAAATAAATTATTATCAATCAAAAGATTATTGCCGTTCCAATAGACTTTTCTCAACTTATATGATCCCATAAAATGTTGTAATAAGATTAGGAGGGACTCACCTTATTAGATAGCTATGTAGGGTGTAGGGCTGTCCGCACAATGACCTTAATGTTTTTGTTTTCTCAGATTTATAGACTGTAGCAGAAGGTGTGCCCATGTAATTGGCATTGGATAGAATAAATTGTGGCAGGCTTATTGGTGTGGGGTTTCCACATTACCAAGTTGAATAGAAAACCAAACAACACAGAGAGCAATTACAATTAGGGCATTTGGCAGACACTCCAAACATTGACACACCAACGGCGCTCGTCAGGAGCAGTAAGTGTTTAGTCTCTTGCTCAGGGACACATCAACACTCAGCTAGGAGGAGCTGGGGATCAAACTAGCAACCTTTCAGTTACAAGACAACTGCTCTACATCCTGAGCTAAGCCATTAATTGAGGGCTAATTACATCTGGAGAGGGGGAGGGTAAACTGCCAATGCGGAAGTCAGAGGGAGTTTTTTTTTGTTATGATACATTAATACCGACTAGTATATTACCATATGCACGTTTATTCACCACCCGTACCAAAACATAGGACATGGACAAGCTCTGTGCATCAATTGATGGAAATTCCTGGACAGGCTTTGTCCTAAAACGGTCACCCGAACTGGATCCATGAAAAAGAAGCGCATGAACTTTGCTGGTACAAGTGGACGTTAATAAGCAACGAACACAGGACAATGACCTTGTCTTCAAAGTATCAACACAGCTAAAAGAATAAGCTTGACATCATACACATCAGTTTTGTTAATTAACATGCAAACCGTCCTCTTCCAACAAATCCTAACTGTTTGTATCCCTCCAGTACATCTCCAACACCTACAGAGCTGAATATGGAGATTGAGGCATTGAACAGAATAAGTGTAATTTTGTATTAATGAGATACAACTGTTGGCTGCCATCTGCAACATCTCCTTTCACGTCCAAAATAGACTTGTGTGTGGTGGTGTGCTGGCTAGATGCTGGGGAAAGGCTAAATGATGAAACTTATACCCAACAACACCACAGTGAATGATGTATTACCTACTTCATTACATTTCTTTAATTCATATTTTTTTGTGAATTATCAGAGGATAAAACCATGCTCCATCTGTCTCAGATCCTTGTGGGAAAGTAGACTAGTTGAGCACTCAGAGGCCACCAACTGTCCATCAACATCAACTCGAATTATTTCATTTCAGCCCTCGAATACCCTTCCTCTATTCTCCATCTGAGTATCTTTGTTTCATACATTCTGTTCTGAAATGAGTGCATATTGTTCAAATTCTAGATGGTGACATCACTAGATGGTATGATCATATGAATAGGGCTACACAGAAAAAGCCCACCACCATGAATCTCAGGTTTGGACTCATGTCAGACTCCACCGCTATACTGTCTACTGTCACTCAGAGTTGTGTTAAGTGGAGGGGGTTGCTCCAACCTAGCGGTATTTTGACCTGGCAGTATGCGTTGCATACCCCCAGTTCTATAACAACCCTGTAGCAAAGTCCAGTTTGGATACTGTCCTCACCCAGGCCAGAGCCAGTTACACTGAGGTGGTCTGAGAGGAGAGGATTCCTGATAAAGAACCGTGTGTGTGGAGGTATTGTGTGTATGTTTTGTTGTATGTGTTTCAAGGTGATTTTGTAGGGGTTGTTGCACGACACAATAAGAGTTTATAGGGCCCAGTAGGCTGGAGCAGATCGATGCTCAGGAGAGAAACACTTTGCAGCAGGCAATCCTGGACACATATGGGAATACACTTTTAAGTACTTTCCAAAGATTTCCAACATGTTTCGATCCAGTGTGAATCATTTATAAGGCCAAGTGTACAAGCAGTGAACATATAGTGGATGACAAGGTCAACAACACAGAAGGAACCGTGACCAACCATATAGCATAGGTTCTCTCACTGTGGAAGTGGTTGAGAAAGTAATGTTAAGCTCTCTGGTTTAGCTCACAGAACATAGTTTTTAATCAGAGGCGAACCCTCAGGGCCTTCTACGCCTTCAGAGAAGGCCTTAAAAAAATCTGCACCAAAAAATATGAGTATTAAATAATATATTTATATATTTAAAAAGAAATCTAACTAATTTAATTTAATACGATACATTAAATACATTTTCTCTCATCTATGTTCTAAAGTTAAGTTTACTGTCAAGTTCACATCAGCAATGAAAGGGTTACTGTCCTGAACCATGTTATCCAATCAGAATAGTCCATCTCTATCGAAGCCCGGTTAGCTGGCTCATTAATTGGTTAGGACTTCACGAATCTCGGGGAAGGCCAAGCTGTGTTTTGGTTTGAAGAGTGATGGTAAAATTGACCAATCACGGTTTGATTTTCGGTGGGCAGGACAAAAACAAAAGATCGTAGGCCTTCATGAAGTCCGAACAGCGGGCAGGGCAGAGTGGTGAGAGCGATGGCGGAAGACGAGAGCAACGTTGTGGCTAGCTTGATACCATCGCCTTTTTCAAGGCGGCCTTTCACAGAAAAACTTAAATTAATAAAAAACGGAAGACCAACTTCAGAACTGGAATTAAAAGAAAAGGTTAACACACTTGTGCCGGCTGCTGCGCGGCGCAACATTGTATCTAGTAGATACAATGTTGCGCCGCGCAGCAGCCGGCACAAATGGGTTAAGTCAGTGGAAGGCATTTCAAAACCAAAAATGATCGGAGATATCCATGGATGACAGTTTGTAAGAAAACAAACAGGCTGTACTGCTGGAGTTGTCTACTTTTTACAACTGACAAGTCATCCACTTGGGTCAGCGGCGGATTTGTCAGCCTTACAAATCTGACATAGTCAGCCCACCGACATCAAGATTCTGCGGCACACCTGCAAGCGACGGTCAGTTTGAAAACTGACCTCCGCCTCTTCCCTTGACAGTCAATGTCTGACAAACACACACCTGGCCTTATATTACCTGGGCGGTGTAAAACCCGCATACAGACCCCTACAGGTTAAATGCAAGTAATACATTTCCAGCCTGCACTTGTGACCTCATTTTATATTTCCAGATTTTTCATTAGAGTATGTTTCTTGTTGCGGAGAATGTTATTAATGTTATGGTTTATTTGTTTAGGCTACATCCTTGTCATCGTTAATTAAAGGATTGCAGTTGTTAAACGCTTTCAATTCAGCGTACTGTGTCTTTTTTTTCCACAATGATTTATTTTCTCAGCAATTAGGGCTGAGGTGAAGGTCCGGCTGTAGTGCTCACGGTTCGCCACCGTTTTTAATCGTGCAGGAAAGTATCTAGCCAACCGCAAGACGGATAAATACATGATTTACTCGAACACCAACATCAACAGCAAAAAATACTGCAAAAAATACTCTCAGAATTCTGAGAGTATACTGAGTTCAGTGATGACGCTCTCAACAAAAATGGCTGCGGCCGTAAAGAGATTTATTTTCTTTGTACATCCCAGGTGGGTGTGTCCACCTAGATGTGTGACGGATAGATGAGCAACGTTTGCTACAGATGAGCAACGTTTGCTAGTACCGGAAAATAGTTACGGCTCAGCACGCTTAAAGGGACACCTTTTGCATTAAGCTTTGTATCGTCAGAAACCCAGACATATTTTTGAATGGTCTTTCATCATTACCTCATATTCCCCTGAGACGGGAGAGATCCGTATCTACCTCATATTCCCCTCACATTCCCTCATATTCCAGTCTACCAGCCTCCACAGTCCACTGGGGAGGCTGGTAGACTGATCTATCCAGCACACATCTAGGTGGACACGCCCACCTGTGATGTCATAAGGGACCGATTTCCAAAAACGGCTTGTAACGGCTAATCAGCCCACACCTGGTGGCATATCATGGGACCTTTAAAAAAGCCAATAGCGAACCAGGGGGAAAAGCCAGCTTGGTGATTGGCTCCCACAAAATCATATCGACACTAGAAAGAAATGTATTGCTCTTCTCCAGACCCTTCTGCAGGGTGACCTCAAATCGCTGGCAGAATGGGCGGGGCTACCCAGTCTAGTATTGCTCCTCTCCAGCCCCTGCTGCAGAGCGAATTCAAATCGTCGGCAGAACAAGCTGGAGGTACCCAGTCTAGGAAATTCCAAGATGATTATCCAAGTATATTCCCAGTAAATATTCCTCAGTCATTTCATAAGCCTGTCAATAAAATGATAATGCGCTATTACTAGTTTCCTCGGGAACAATAACCTGTTGCACAGCCGTGCCCAAATCACACTTGATCTGGATTCAGGTGAGGGTTCAGAGGAGCCGGTCGAGAAACGCAAGAAAGAGGCCAAACTTAAACCAAGGCAGTACAGTTAAAACTACGTTTATATCGATTCACTTATACACCTGCGGAACCACCGCAGCCTCAGTGCTTCTGGTTTAAAGTGGAAATTTCTGTTTGAATGGGACTTATTCAAAGGAGCTCCAGTTTTTTGTGGTTAATGTTATAAGAGTTATATAGAACAAAGGCAGGTTAATTGTTTTGATTTCGTATTTATTTATTTGTTTATATTACTTATTTATTTTCAACAATTTTCAACAATTTAGCAACATATTATTTATTTTTATGATTCATTTGAGTAAAATTAAGAAAATGCCTGAGAATTAAATGTTCAAATTAAGGAGATGAAATAAAATGATTTCCATTCAATAATCAGTTGTGTTATGTTCTACTTTTGAAGAATCATCAACACGTATGAGTGAGGGAGTACGCATGGTATGGCAAAAAGTCTAAGTGGGTACACAAGACTAAAAAGGTTGAGAACCACTGGCCTACAGTCAATGCTGCATATGAACACAACACAACAATAACCCACACACCCAGTGTCAATTACGAGATAAACATTTCCTGCAGTGTGTCATCAATGCTCACAGAGCCAGGAGAAGCTGTTTAGCAACTTTGTTTCCTCAAGATCCAAAGATGGCCTGAACGCATCCTCAAACCTGAGATATGCAAGCTGAATTTCCTGTTTCTACCGCAGACGGCATTCCTTTGTTTACGCTTTATTCCAAAGCGATTTACAGTACAGTGCATTTAACAGTCAAGATATATGCCAAAAAGTGTAAGAAACATTTAAGTGCATACAAATTCAAAGAATAAGCAAATCATCAGATTTAAAGTGCTTTTCAGTAATAAAAGTCATGATCAAGTGAACCACTGTGCATTAAAGCTCCCCAATATACAACCAATGTATAGTCTTGATAAACCTGGACAATTCAATCAACAGTTGACACAGACCATCCAATTTATGCCACTTATTATGAAGGGCTACATAGATAAACATTTTTGCTATAATGATTTAGTATGAATTGTCTTGCTGCTGAGGTCTATGACAGTCACTTTTAAATGCGTCTATGTACATGCACGACATTTTGGCAGTTGGGGCATCGATGTTCAACATCCTTACAGCTATCACAACAGAGAGGGATCAAGCAGCATGGCCATATCCTAAAAAGAAGCATAGAATCCAATTAATTAAAATATGATTAAATGATTAATATTGTAAAAGTAAAAATATATCGATGTGAGGATGCATATCAAAATGGTTTGCTAAATGTGTGAAGGACTCACCCCAATATTCCTAGCACACCGCACAGAACCCAGGTGAGGGCACCATTCTTGTAGGTGACACTAGTGACACAGGTGGCATCGCAAAGGGCACATTTTGTCCGTACAGGTACCTCCCCTGCTGCTGGCCCCACCACCACGACTGTTTGGACCCGAGGAGAGATGCCCACCATTAACAACATGCTCTGCCTCCTTCACATCAATTATTTATAAAAATAAACTAAACTCAAAAGAAAATGATCTCATTAATAGGTAACCTATTTAGGCCTTATACGTTGTTTTTTTTATTGTGTGTATGAAAGTAGTTACCATTTTTTAAGTCAGGGCCCCTTTGTTGACCTTAGAATCAAATCAGAAAACAAAGTTTTGGATTGGTCGAAATATCAATGCACACACCTCGTCAATAATATACCATTCTAATTATGTGTTTTCCTTGTGTTACCTTGCAGGTTTGCTGAACCGATGCTGATGTTTGTATGCTGGACAACAGGCTGCGGCGGCGGCTGAACTGAGAAGTATTACAGAAACTTTCAAAATACAAGAAGAAAGATCTGTAACTTGATTTCCTTCAATATTCAATTTTCCAAAAAAGCAGGAAGCTTTCATTTAATTTTGTGTGTGTTACCATGATTTGAAAGTTTAGTGACCTTGGCTTTGGAAATTTTTGGTAGCTTTGTGTTCGGCCTGATTCAGGCACAGCTAAATTGCTAAACTGATGATGTTTTAAAACCAATGAAGCTTTGTACTATAACTATAACCCACAATATCGACTTTCACCTCATCCATATTAAACCCATATCTATAGCTTTTATCAGACACTTTTTCCAAAATAAAGTAACAATAAATCATCAATGTACAGTCCCTTACACCTCGTTTATCACACCTTGTGATAAACCATTATATTGATATTGTTTTTTCTTTGTGTTGAACTGAAAGTGATTTAGGACTTACCAGGGGCAGTATTGACCTGTACTGTTGTATTTTGAGAAACAGGCTGCGGCTGCTGAACTGAGTATTAGAAAAAGTAAAAAATCAAGATGAAAAAGGGACAGCTTGATGATGTACCAAAGGAAAAAGAAAAAGCTTAAGCTAGCCGCTAAAATATCAATTTATAGTCATTAACATCTCATCAATATGGAGCCTGTATCTGATCCATGTAATTTCCTAGACAACATGTTTTAAAAGAGTAAGAGTAAGAGAGTAAGAGTAAGAGCAAGAGTAAAAGTACTCTTGCTCTATTGATCAAATATAGGCTACGAAATTTGGAGAAACCAATCACAGTGAGCTTAATTCTTTAAGTATCCAACTGAATACATCTCATCCCTCCCTTAAGGGAGTGATTAATGATTAATGACTCATGCAAGAAAGAATACAACAAAGAAAATCTGAAATGTGATTTCCTTAAATACAGGTTTTGTGTGTCATTTTTATATATCTGTTTCCATGAGTCTAAAGTTGAGTACCTGGGCTTTGGAACTGAGTTGGTGCTGGGCCTGGTTGGTAAAAAGGCGCTGCTACAAAACCTGAGAAAGATTAAAGATTAAAAAGTATTTCTAAACTGCTTGATGCGTACTTTGAACAAGGCATTATACTAAAATTGTTAGGTACAATATCCACTTTCATCTCATCAATATTAAACCCATATCTTTAACATGGTGCCAAACACACCTCGTCAATGATAAATCCTTAGAATGGTTGTTATTATAGACCCTTTCATGGTCTTTGTGTTACCATGAAAGTGATATAAGACTTACCAGGGCTTGTGGTGGTCACTGGAGAATTGACATTTACTGATGTATTTTGAGCAACAGGCGGCTGCTGTTGAACTGAACTGAGAACTGAGAAGTATTACAGACAGTTTAAAATGATAGATTAAAAGAGAAGAGGCTTTTTAATCTAACAATTGACAGTTGTTAACACCTCATAAATATTGAATCCTTATCTGATCTATTGTATTACATTCACAACATGTTTCAAAAGTAATGGTAGGGTAGGCAATTCGAAAAAATCCAACAGAGTAAGCTATATATAAATTAAATAACGAAACCAAAAAATCCCTGCCCTCCCTTCAGTCTTCCCTCCAAAGCCACTCCCCAAAAATACGCAACAACATTTGGTCAGAATTAAATGATTGCACGGGCTTATTACAGGCTTGTGACAGCCCAGAGACCAGATATTCTTCTTATCATGGAGAGCACTTGATTTGTTGATTGCTGTCGGGATGCAAAGAGATTTTCAACAAATATGCCAAAAAAATGCTTCTAAATCGAATTGCCTACCCTCGCTTTAAGAGATAGATTTAGATCTTTAGACCCCCATAATTTAAAGTAATTTTGAACGAAAGTGAGACTGCAAGAAAAAACAACAACTAAGAATCTAACAATCAGGAAAGTGATCTTATTAAATGTAAAATATTCTGTTCCAAGCTAAATGCTTTCATTATTTGTCTTTGTCATCCATGAGTGTGAAAATGTATTTACCAGGGATGGCGAATGGAGGTTGGGCCATGCCTTGTGGGTAAACAGGCATACCTTTGAAACGTGAGAATAATTTAAGCTTCTACAATTAAAATGCTGCCAAACCCCTTGATGATTGACGTCTACCAAACAAAGGATCATACACTCACAATCAGCTACAGCTTATTAGCGAGCTATAACTATATCAACTATATCAAAATAATATATATTTTCAAACTTATTCTCCTGCACATTGATTTGATAAAACAGCTTGAGGTATGAAACAAAGCAAAGAGACACTCAATTATCAATTAATAGTAACTCACATCAACCGACACCAGCCTTTTACCCAGTTAGTGCATTCCTAGCTGGCATGAGAAGGGAAAATGTGTTCTAGCCTCTCACCTATTGGATGGCCAGGAGGATAAGGATAACCGGCCGCTGGATTCATCATGTTTGAGATATTGTGAAGTTAAGTCACACAATCGAGAATGAAACAGAAAAGTTCCCTAGAGAATGGATAAAACACATAAATAAAAATAAATCATAAAACATCACAAAAACAAATAAAAGAACACAAAAACAGTAAAACAATGATGTCGGTATTGATGTTAATTTCAATATAAGTTCTTGTTGATAAGACTAATACGATCCACTGGAGTTGAGGTTGTTGAAGTACACATCTTATGAGAGAATCCCAGAACCAAATGATGGCCTATGTAGGATAATGAATTGAAAAATAAATATTATGACTCATTCTCAATCAAAATATTATTGCAGTTCCAATAGCCCAGCTTTTCTCAACTCATAGGATCCTATAAAATGTTTTAATGAGACTAGGACAGACTCACCTTATTAGATAGCTCTTTACGGTGTAGGGCTGTCCACACAATGCCCTTAATGCTTTCGTTATCTCGGGTTTAAAGAATGTAGCAGAAGGTGTGCCCATGTAATTTGAATGCGGACTGAAGGACAATCAGTCAATGGGGAAGTCAGAGGGATTATATTTTGTTATCAAACATTAACACCGACTATTATATTACGATATGCATGTTTATTCACCACCCTTACCAAAACATAGGTCATGGACAAGCTTTTTCCGTCAATTGATGAAAATTCCTGGACAGGCTCTGGCCTAAAACGGTCACCCGAACTGGATCCATGAAATCCATCCAAAAAGAAGTGCATAAACTTTGCTGGTACAAGTGGACATTAATAAGAAACGGATACAGGTCAATGACCTTGTCTTCAAAGTATCAACACAGCTTAAAGAATAAGCTTGCATGCATGATGGAATTTTCTGAATTCACCATCAGCCTGTGACCTATGGGCATTCAAATCTGAGCCAGAACATCTGCAGTCCCCGACCTCACCTGGTGAAACAGATAAACATAACATAGAATAGGCGTAAGCAACACAAATACCAACACTACAATGGTGAATGGTCCAGTAAGAATCAGCAGACAATACAAAGGCCAATTATATAAAACATACAATAGTTAGAGTCCTGCAATAATATACAAATCCTTCACGTCATACACATCAGATTGTTAATCAACATGTACACAGTCCACTCCCAGGCCTAGATCCTAACTGATTGTATCCCTCCAGTACATCTCCTACATTTACAGAGCTGACTATGGAGATTGAGGCATGAACAGAATAAGTGTAATTTTGTATTAATGAGATACAACTGTTCCCAGGTCCCATGACATACCACCAGGTGTGGTGTGATTAGCCGTTGCAAGCCGTTTTGGTAATCGGCCCCTTATGACATCACCAGTGGGCGTGTCAACCTACATGTGTGCTGTTTAGATCAGTCTACCAGCCTACCCAGTGGACTGTAGCAGACGTTGCTCATCTATCCATCACACATCTAGGTGGACACGCCCACCTGGGATGTCATAAGGGGCAGATTTCCTGAACAGCTTGTAACGGCTAATCACACCACACCTGGTGGCATGTCATGGGACCTTTAAGACAAATCAGAACAGTGAGGATTCATTATACCAAAGGACCAAAATAATTTCATGCAAATGTAAACTAACTTTTTCACTTGGAGCTACTTAGGGTATGTCATTCCATCTTTTGTGTTAATCCGGATACACTGGCAATTTACCGATCCAGCTGGACAGTTGGGTTCCGACGGCCCCCTGACTGAAGCAGGACACATACTGGGATGCCATTTGTTTAATAATAATAATTGATTGATTGAATTTATATAGCGCTTTTCTAGACACTCAAAGACGCTTTACAGTGAAGGGGGGGACCTCACTCACCACCACCAGTGTGTAGAACCCACTTTGGTGATGCACGGCAGCCAATCTGCACCAGAACGCTCACCACACACCAGCTTGAGGTGGAGACTGAGGGAATTAATGAGGCAGCCAATTATACAGGAGTGTGTGATATAACCCTAACCCTAACTTTGAGTGAGTGAGTGAGTGTGTCTGTGTGTGTATGTATGTATGTGTGTGTGGTTGTGTGTGTGTTGTGGCAAACCCCTGCACCCCCTTTTGGTCATAGCTGCCACGACAAGGGCAGGGCTAGGCCTCAGTAGTATCCTAATGACCTAATTGACCACACCTGAGTACTGAGGGTGGGGTAGGGGTTATATAAGCAGGTTTGTTAAAAAAAAAATAATAATAACCCTAACCCTAAAACCGACTGCGGTTGGGCCTACGTTTCCAGCAAGGCAGTGCCATAGGTAGGCCCATGTTGTGGAATGTGATAATTCTTTTTTTTTAATTTACTACACTTCAAAGTGTGTATGATTAAGTGGCATCTAGCGATGAGGTTGCAGATTGCAACCAACTCTACCTTTCCGTGTGGTTAGGCCCTGTCCACACGGCTATGATTTTTGTGTAAAAACGTGCAGTCTTGCACGTTTGGGCCGACCGTCAAGAAGGACACTGAGTTTTCGGTGCCTGCAAACGCACTCTTTGGAAACCAGGTCCAAGGGCGAAAAAGAGAAAAACTCCCCCTCTTCGTTTTTTCGTTTTAGCAATTTTTCGTCTTTGCAATGAGTCCATCATTACGGAGAAATTCCTGCCACGCTGCCAAGGGGGGGGGGGGGGGGGGCAGGGCTCCAGAATGTAACCAATTTGGTCGCACATGCGACCAAAATATTTAAGGGTGCGACTAATATTTTTTATAGGTCGCACTGGTGCACCTGAAAAAATAAATTTCCTTCGCAATCGCATCATCTCTCTGTTCTCCTGTAATCGAACTCACACTCATGGTAGGATCATATCGTGGTCTAAACCAATAAGAAAAAGAGCTCAGTCGCTTCTTTGCCTCTGATTGGCTCTGGTCCTGTTCACTGCTTGTGTTTTTAAAAGAAATTGCGAACGACCTGAGCGCCAGAGTAACTGAAACGGATAAAGAAAATAAACGCGACAAAAGAAGGGGGAAATTAAGCGAGGAAAAAACATAGAATGTTTTTTCATTCAAAAAAAACTAAGCCTACTGTTACAACCTGCCCTACTACTGAGAGTAGTTATTCAGAGAGTCTGAATTACCCGCACAAGCCCTTTTATTTGGAAATGTTTTATTTTGCTTCATTTTTTAGTTTGAAATGTTCCATTTCAGCTCAGTGAAAAACTTGAAACACTTTATTTTTATATATAATTGTGCTTCAAATAAAGACAAGCATTTCTCTATACCTCATGCTGCGTTCCAGGGAAACTTTTTAGCCCGTAAGTTACAAGCTGGAACTGGGAGTGAATCGGTCTGGTACGAGTTCACGGGTAGTGAGTTGTGGGTTTGTCTGCCGTTCCAGGGCATTTTCACAGGTAGAAGGTTGTGAAAACACGGGTTACGGGTTGCCTGGAACGCACCATTATTCTTGTTAAAAAATCATTCACATTATATGAAAGTTATGGAGAGCAATAAAAAGGTGACCTTATGGCATTAAAGGCAACGCAATGAAAAATTTGGTGCATCTAAATTTTGTGCAACCAACGCAAAAAGTTAGTCTGGAGCCCTGGGGGGGGGGGGAATATCGTTTTCGTAGGTGTGGATCTGCTGTCTACAGATGATCGACTGGTGATGATTCTGTGTTTGATGTGAATGTATGTGTTTGAGGAAAACGAGCCATGAAGCCATAAGCAGGAGCAAGTTTGTATCTGTTGCGTCAACAGATGTTTGTTTAATGAACAGGATTGAAGTTATGAGGTGTCATGCTTAATTAACAGCCATATGTTTGAAAGTCTATTGGTACAGTAAAAAGGTAATTTTAAGAGTATCATGTTTTTGTCTGTGACTGCCACCAAGTGGCGATTATGAGTGGCTACAACTAGAAAAAGGAGAACCAGAAGCAACTTGTTATGAGTGTACGCTGATGACAAAGTAGTGTTATAACTATCCTGACACAGTTGTACTATAAAAACCCAAATCAACCGCAAAAAACAACTATTTTTTAATCTACTTCAGTAGCCTGCTAGCGCCACAACGGTGGGGTAGCGTCCGCGGTGGGGCATGCACTTGTCCTTGTCCACCAGCAGAGAGTGTGTTTTACACGCGATGGCCTTCTCAAGGGCCATGCGGGACTCCTCCAGGTGGGCCAGTGAACCACGAGCTTCAGCCAGCTGCTGCTGCAGCGATGACAGCATTGCATCCAGCTGCCGCACTTCTTCCACCAAACTAGCGAAGCAGAACAAACAGAACAAACAGAGCAAACTATTCTTGAAAATGTCATTCCGTTAGTCAGCTTTTATGTGTGATCTTGTGTGTTTAACAGAACTTGCTTAGCGAAACCCTGAAGCTGAGACAGGTTCACTGCTAGATGTGTACATTTTTATGGAATGTCTACGTATCGAATATAATTATTTGAGTCTATCCTGACACAATCCAACCAATCCACATTTGGAAGGGAGCAACATTTCAGGCTTATACAGTTAGATAGAAGGACGCACACTTATTATTCCACTTCCACATCAATCTGAAGTAGACTGAACCACGACATGGAGGAGAAAGGGATTGTTGCCCGCGATTGCCGAGGCACCACCGCTTCGGCAGCAGGCAGCGCCGAGGCTCCGCCGCCCCAAGCGGTGGTGCCTCGCGGTGGTGGTGCCTCGCGGTGGTGGTGCCTCGCGGTGGTGGTGCCTCGCGGTGGTGGTGCCTCGCGGTGGTGGTGCCTCGCGGTGGTGGTGCCTCGCGGTGGTGGTGCCTCGCGGCAGCAGGCGGCGGGCAGCGGTCAGCGGTCAGCAGGGGGCAACCCCTGGAGACAATCGCGGGCAACAATCCCTTTCTCCTCCATGTCGCGGTTCATGTACTTCAGGGAGTCAAAGACAAAGTTCCTTTCCCCCAATTACTTCTCAACCATGCCTGTGATAACCTCCACTACAGTATCGTTGAAAAACCAGAGACGTCAGCGCCATAACACCAACAGCAGAACGGTTATCCAAATAACAAAGAAGTGTACAACACTTGCGTTACAGTGTGTGTTATCACACACACACACACACACATGGCGCTCACACGGTCGTAGCTCATTGGGTCATTGGCGGGCCAAATTCTCTGGGCGGGCAAGGCAGAGAAGCTTGGCCCCTTATGACAACATATGGGGCCACATTCCAAATCACCGCGCCTGAGCTTCCATCTTTTCCAAGGCGAGCAAGATACCTAGTGCTCGTTTTACACCGAATGCAAGTTTTAGCCACTGGGGGACCATAGGCAGGCTAGGGGACCTCATATAATGTTAGAAAACCTCATAAAGTGAGATTTTCATGCCATGGGACCTTTAAGTGTTTGCGTGTACCTGAGCTGAGGGTCATCTCTGCAGAGGTCCATGTTGGGTCTGTGGGAGCGCTGGTAGAGCCTTGACTGAGCCACTCTTTGTGGGGCATCTTTGTCAAGGATTGCCTGCTGCAAAGCAACAATGTTCCTCTCCTGAGCGCCGATCTGATCCAAAATCTGAATGCAGAATAAAAAATGTTTTAATTCATAATTAATTATAATAATTAAAAATACATTTGTTTTGATCATTTCTTTTAAAATACTACCAAACATGACAACCCCAATAGATTGCATTATTTAACATTCATAGCCACGTCAATAAACTGCTCAAATCTTCCAATCAGTAGAGAGAGAGACAGCGACAGAGAGACACCAGAGGAGAGAGAAAGACGACGACACGAAAGGAGACACGGCGTACGCCGGTCCTTAAAAAAGCCTTGAATGGGGACGTATTAACAAATGGCTGATTTTTCAGCCATTTCTTATCCATTAACAAAGGTTTATGGTTAGGGTTCCATCGACTCCAGAATATCGGCAGCCACCTGTGCGAGCTGTAGCTCCAGCAGGGTTTTGGCCTCGGCCAGCTCAGAGCAGCGCTGGCTGAAGGCCTGGTCCACAACAGCACACTGGCACCTCAAGTCCTCCGTGGTGTCCCGCAACAACCTCTCCACCAGCACCCTGAAATACGCATGCGTGCAAGTGCGTGTGCGCACACACACACACACACACACACACACACAAACACACACATACACACTTTTATGGGTGAATAATTCTCATGAAGGCCCAGATTTGTCCATTAATGTTAACAGCTATAATCTGTCAGAAATGAGGATGAAGAGGTATCACGTCAGACCTAGTCTTGAACAGAGTCTGAGACATGCGGCCAAACCTGAGATTCATGGTGGTGTGCTCTTCCTGTACGGCCCTGGACAGATTTTCCTGGCTAAACTGCAGCCAGGAGGTGGGCTCTGACACCCTGGAACGCAACGAGAAGGGAACAAGGAAAGAAAGTGTGTGGGGAAGTTTGAACCCTGTTTTCCCCGGAATCTGTTTAAAGAGTTTGAAAGTGAAATTAAACATAATATGGGTCCGACACACACATGTCCACATAGTAGGACACACATTCAAACTTACTGATCCTGCATCGTGGCTGAACTTGGGTGGTGCTGTGTGTTTCTGCTCATGTTGCTGTATCGTCCACACTGGTCATCCAGGTTGTATGCATGCCATTTGTCAGACCAGTCCAACTCCAAAGTCATTTTAGCCTCTCTGTTAATCCTAAAGCCCTCGCAAAGAAGCACATACACACAGAAATATTCGGACACACGACACACACGTAGTTTGATGCACATACGGTTGGACACACAAGCCCGCAGGCACGGACGCAAACGCACGCGCATGCACACACACACACACACACACACACACACACACACACACACACACACAAAACACACACACACACACACACACACACACACAGACGATATCAGTACAACATTGAATTCGTCTTAAGCAAATAAAAAGTTCAGACGAGACACCCAGATGGTGCGTCACTCACTGGATCTGGCAGACAACCTGATCGATCGTCCTCTTCAGAAGGGCTTGTATGTTTCTGATCAGGTCAATTTCCTTTCAAGACAAAATAGAATGTGCTTCAATTATTAATGCATCAACACAGAACCAGTATAAAGCGACGGATCAATTGTATGGCTCACCTTCAAAAGCTCGTCCTCGACTGCATCTTTAACTAGTTCGGGTCCTAGACGCCTCTCCCGGCAGGTGAGGTTATCGGTGGCGATGCCGTATGGTATTTCGGTGGCGTCCAGCGCTTTCTCCAAACGGGTCTTGAGAAGGAGCAGCAGGTCCGTCTCAGCCAACAACTTCTCAATGTGCCCCTGCAACTCCGACTTCAACAAGTGGATCTCCTGCAACCTCCCGCCCAGATGGCGCGTTCCCTCTGACTGTCTGCTCTGCGCATCTGCTTCACTTTTCTTGCAAAGACTTTTGGACAGTCGCTGGATCCTCTCGGCTGCAGTTGCATCTGTTTCAGCCTGTTGGAGGATCGCGTAGTTGTTAGAGTGCCAATCCATCGGCGTGTATTTGGCTGAACGGAAGCCCACGGTGGCTCCTCCGTTGGACGGGCGGGACGCCTCTGGTACTCTGAGGGACGCATCAGGTGCAATAGCACTGCTATACTGTCGAGGTCTGGACACTACCATATCCGAAGTCATTTTATCAACGGTTGACATGTTGAGGTTAGACGGCGGCTGGATGGACGGGATGTTGAACACCGTTGTTCCAGTTTATTGTTTGCGTGCTTTTGCCATGGTTACGCGGCGTTCACACCGCTCTTGTATGTTGCTATAGTAACAAGTAACTAGATAGCCTACCTCGCTTTCCCACCTACTTCAGCTTTAGGCGTTTGTGTAATGGTTTTTAACGGTGTGTAACAAGTCGTGTAACAAAGCGCACCCATTTACAGGGAAGATATGACATGGTCAATTTTACTGTTATTTAAAAAAAAAATCATTAAACCCTTCACGTTTAAAGACAAATAAATAGGCCGTTTTTTGTCAAATTATGAATTAATAAAATAAAATTTGAATATCTAGAATATATTAGGCCCTCGCCTAGAGGGCCCTGACGGTTCCCATCTGCCCAAATGCGCATAAATAAGTGCATGCATTTCCTGCCCAATACACGTGATGCCGCCGCTGAACTATGACTGGTATGGAGTCAGAACTAATTTGTATGTATGAGTACTAACATATCTTTTGCATGTATTTGGTAATTAGGATTTAGATTTAGGATTTAGGATTTAGGATTACAGTTTCTCTTTAAATTTAGGAATTTGATTTAGATACGATTTCACATTTAGATTAAGGAATTAAGTTTTGAAGTTTAAGTGTAACCGGGTGGTACAGTCATATAGGATGTACTGTAGTACTTGGGAATGGGATTGCGGTTGGTTTTTAACGGGAAGTGTGGCCGTCTGGTCGCAGGGTGGCAGTATTGAGTCCGACTATATAAAGCTGCGGCCGGTGCGTCCTGGTCTTTTCTTCCGGTTGTTAGCGTTCGGACAGTGTTGGTATTTGCTGAGAAGACGAGCTGTGTCTCCATTGTGGGCTAACGGAGTGGCCTATGGACACATGCTGGCGGTTGCTGCGGTATAGAGCATTTGGGTGGCGATAACAGTGAGTATTTGTGGTGGATGGCCGTGTTTGCGTTCGATGTCTGGGGATTTTCGGCGCCGGTCTCCAACATGGGCGTCCGCTTGCATTGAGATGTGTGGCACCGCGCGGTGGGCTTGTGAATTGCAGTGCCGTTGAACAATGTTTAATCTTTTAGGGAAATAAGTCCGCTGGAAACGTCAGGAGGGGTTTGCCTAGGTTCAAGTTTGCTGAAATGTAAGTGTTATAAGTCAATGTGTATATTATGTGTGAAGTCAGTCATTTAATGTTTGCATGGTTGATTGGCCTGTTAATGTCTATAGTGGTGAAATGTGTATGTAACCAGTGTTATTTTGCATTTCCTGTATAAAGTCAGGCCACTGCCGTATTTTCTGAACTATAGTCTAAGCCAGTGGTCATCAACCTTTTTAAGCCCAAGATCTCTGACCTCTACATGTGTGAAAGGCAAGATCTACCTATTGAAGCTTTGAACAAAGGGCTTTTATTAAGTCTAATTGTATGAATTACATGTAATTCTTTGCTCTTAATGCAATCAATCAAAACTAACTGAAAACAAAAATTAAAGCCATGTGCCCTATTTCCCATTTATAATATTGTACAACTGTACAACAACACACACATAACACAGCAAACACATCACAACAAAGAGAAAAAAATCTACACACTTGCAGTGGACAGATATTGAAGTGTAATTAGCTGTTTTGCTTACCCAATAACCACATGGAAGTTAACAAATGTATGATTCACATTTTAGAAAGTGGAACTGTAATGTGTATTAATAAAATTCTCTGTGCAATTAGGTAAGCGCCATGTCCCATCTAAAGCAGAATCACTTCACAACGCCATCTAAAGGCAAAACTCTTGCAGTCATGTTACTCAAATTAGTGTGATGGCTGTGACTGAATACTGTCAGTGAGTGCCTTGAAGTCCGGCTCATAGCTACAGACAGCCAGCCTGAGACAGTCAGTGAGGTGTCGGTCTGTAAGGCGGCTCCTGTACTTTGATTTGATTATTTTCATTTGTGAAAACGCCATTTCACAAAGATAAGTAGATCCAAAGTAGGCACTCACCCTTAGTGCGCATGCAGTGAGGAGAGGATACTTCTCTTTGCTGACCAGTCCCCAAAAGTCACTGTCCCTTGATCTGGTTTTCAGCTCTGTCATTTTGCAAATCAACCATCTCCATGTCAACTCCACTTGGAAAAGCAGATACCTGCTGGAATCTGTCTGCTACCTGTTCTATATCAATGGGCAGAAATGGGTTTGAGAGGAATGCAACAATATCTTCCATGACCTCTAACTCAACAAAACGCCGATTGAACTCAGTTGTCACTTTGTCCAGCTGGGCACAGTACTGCTCTGGGTTAAAAACCTCCTTGTTTTTGATGGCGTGTGACATTTTCTCCAGGTTGGGGAAGTGGGTCAGCCTCTTGTTATTTAGGTGTGTGGTCCAAACACCCAGCTTGGCCTTGAAACCATTCACTGCGCTAATCATGTGGGGCAGGTGTCTGTCCTTTCCCTGCAGCTCGTTGTTGAGTATGTTAAGTTTTGCCGTTAGGTCTGTTAAAAACCCCAGATCCAGTAGCCAGGCATCATCGGACAGTTCCTCGTGCTCCTCGTTCCTTGTTGACAAAAAAGTCTTTATCTCAGGCAGCAAGTCAACAAATCGCTGCAACACTTTGCCGCGACTCAACCACCGGACTTCAGCATGGAGAAGCAGGTCTCCATATGCGGCATGAAGCTCATCCAATAACGCCTTGAATAAGCGGTGCTGAAGCGCTTTTGCTCTAATCGAGTTTATCAGTTTGACCACCAGTGTCATGACATGGGAAAAGTCCCAAGACTTTCCCAACCAAGGCCTGTTGATGGATAACACAGTGATAATCCATGAATGCGGGAAATTTAGGGTCATTACGGCACAGTGCTATGAAACCTGCCCGCACACCTCGCATTGCCGGGGCCCCATCAGTAGTAATGGAAACTAGTTTATTAATGGGGATGCCGTTTTCGTCGATATACTTTTTGAACTCCTGGTAAATATCCTCACCTCTCGTTCTCTCCTTTAAGTGCAAAAGAGTAAGGAAGTCCTCATTGGTTGTAGAATCCTACAACCAATGACGAAGACGAAGACGAACACAACAAGCTGGGCTGTGTTCATTACATCCAGGGATTCATCGAACTGTAGAGAAAAATATTCACAGCGGGACAAGTCTTTCAATACTTGTCGATCCACGTCCTCTGACAGTGATTCGACCCTCCTTGTCACTGTCGCAGGGCCAAGCGGTACACCCCGAAGTGCAGTTCTAATGTCGTCTTTTGTTTTTGAAGTCGTTGAAAACTGTCTCTGTGGTGATGGCCATCGCTTCTTTGATTACATCTGTAAAAGGTTTCTTGTGTTTAGCTAGCAGGTGGCTAATGCGAAGGGATGCTTCAGTAGCAGCCTTATTTTGCGTAGCGGGTTTTGTGAAAAGCGATTGCTGGGCCTTCAACCCCGATTTCAGCTCCTCAATTTTTCTTGCACGGATTGCGCTCTTTGGGGGGTAGCTGTCTTTGAATTTCGAGTGGTTGGGGTTAGGGCTGAACGATTTTAAGAAAAAATTGAAATTGCGATTTTTCTGGCAGAGATTGCGATTTTGATTTCAACCACGATTTATTTCAGTAAAAGTTTCAGTGTAAAGTAAGTCAAACAATGAATTTCATTAAGATAATGCAAGAATGAAACTGCTGGCAACAGATTTCAGATGCAAGACTGTTTATTAACATATCAGTTATATTAACCAAAAAATTAAAATAAAAAGAGAGCCCTCTTTCTTCAGCAGCATCAAAATAATAGCACTTTTGTAAAATAACGTACGCTTCATAAAAATTATAAATTATAACAACAAAGTGGAGCAAAAAAAGAAGTCTTACCTTAAAAGTAGTGCAAAATGGCTCAAAGGAGCTAGCTTATGAACATCAACATCAGCAGAAGTTACAGATATTCAACCCGTGTATTCAGAAACCTGTGCTTCTTCTTCAAATAAAGTGGCAAGAGGAAGTGAAATGTAAAGGTAGTAAAAATAAATAATAATAATTAAAAAAAGTTTAAATTACCCTACATTTTCCTCATCAACAAAAGATGTCAAACTGGTTAAATTATTTTACATCTAGTCTGTAAACAACAGATAAGTAAAAAAGAGTGAACACCTTTTTTAATGGAACAAAGACATGTCAGGGTAAGGTGCCGATAAGAGATTTCAGGGTAAGGTGCAGAAGAACAACAACAAAAATCAATAAATCTTCCCCTTCATCCCTTCAGAGATTTTTGGCCAAGAAAACCAACATGTCAACCTTTGCTGGCTTCAGACTTGCACGCTGACATGTGACAATATTGCCACTGGCACTGAACAGTCTCTCTGATGGTGCACTTGTTGCTGGTATGCAAAGGTACTTACGAGCCAACTTGCTAAGCCATGGGAAGTTGACATTGTGCACTCTCCACCAGGCCAGTGGATCTTGCTCTCCATCAATGGTAGGAGTTATGAAGTAGTTGTCCAGTTCTGCTTTAATGGTATCCTCCAACTGCACAGTAGAGGAAGCAGGGACCGCCTTTGGTCTTGAAAAAGCTGCCCAGTGACCGCTTTCGCTTTGTAGAGGTGGATGGTGGTTCTTCTTCTGCACTCAGGGGCATGGGATGGGTTGTGACACAAGCCCTCTGCTCCTGCAACACACAGTAATAAGAGGCATCAATGTTTTGCTATCAGTTGTGATTAAGACCAACGAGGCATTTTGTCTAAAAGTTTAAAATGTCAGAGTATAGTTAAAAAAAACAAAAAAAACACAACTTTTTGTTTTATTTTGAAACAACAAAGAAAAAGGACAGCTTACCTTTTGTGCCACCTGTTCCATTTCCATCTTCACTCTGTCTTTGATGTATGGGACATTCTCTTCACTTATGTAGCTTGTCTTGAATCTTGGATCAAGGAAGGATGTGATGTCCAAGAGCTCCTGTGTCACTGGGTCGCTGTATTTCTCTTCGATGTAGTGGAGAGCTCTTGATTTGATATCCTTGGTGAGATTCGTGTCCTGGTCAGTTTCAGCAAGCGTTGCTGTTTTGAGGAGATGGAGCACTGGCTTCAGGTATGACACGCTTACGTAGTCCTCACCTGAGAGGGCGTCTGTGAACTCCTGAAGAGGACCGAGGGCATTGTTTACAGATTCAAGGACATCTGTGTCTTGCCAAGTGGGGACCAGGTGCAGCGTCTTCCTGTCTTCAGGCAGAACCTGGCACAGTGCCTTGCTCTGCTCCAACACCCTCCCAATCATTTTCTGCCGGGAGCCCCATCGTGTCGGACATTCAGTGACCAGTGACTGTTGAGGTAGGTTCAAGTCTTGCTGTGCCTGTTTTAGTGCCGCCTTCTTCTTCCAGCTGTGAGTGAAGACCGCAACCAGCTGCTTGCAAAGTCCTGTGGCCCGTTTGATTCTTTGCTCATCTTTGACAGCATTTTCTGGGGGAAATCATTACATGTATTACAAATTACAGTATGAAAAGCCATAAGGATAGCTCATAACACAGTATTCATAACATACCATTGATTACATCTGTTGTCATCTTGTATTAAGTTCAATGACGTTTTTTTTAGCAGCAGACGTCAGGTGGTACTACCACAGTAAGTTATTTCCCATAAATTAATTTGTCATTGGTAATTAATGTACAAGCAATTAATATGCTTCTTAGATATTCCACTAAAAACCAAAAAATCTTTTAATCCGTAATAAAACAACATAACTGTTGTGCCGCAGCTCATAGGCGTCCTAATGGTGGCAGCTATGGACTTTCATATGTATTTTACTGTTTTTAACTCTAGTGCTCATAACTACTGTCCTGTCCTCTTCATAATAACTCAGAAATGCGGCGTGCAAGTGGACCCGATACGGTCCGCATCGCGGATCCGTTCCGAAAGCCGCGATACTCCGCGGCGGATTTGCTGTGTGGGTTATTTACGTAGTTACGTAATTACGTTACGTTAGTTACATTATTAACTTAGTTACGTGTGATGTATGACATGAAGCAGTACATTCCCTTGCACTAATCATATACCAAATTATAGAATAATGGCGTATTACTATTATAGCCTAATGACATTTAAAAAGTCGAGTCCTCGTCTTAATCCTCAAGTCCCTAATGCTCGAGTCCAAGTCAAGTCACGAGTCTCTAAATTTAGCTCACGAGTCGGACTCGAGTCGGCCAAGCACTCCCTCAGCCCCATGGCAATATTCTCCCCGGTATGGTCAGTGGGGAAGTATGCTGTCTGCAGGCATCGGCTACACAACTCGAAGTTGGCGTTGACGAAATGCACGGTCAAACTCATGTAGGGCTCGGTCGTTCTGCTTGACCACAGATCTGTAGTTGACGCATAAAACTCTGTGTTTTCCAGCTCATTTACAACTTTGGCCTTACATTCTGCGTAGAGCTGTGGGATGGCAACTTGATTGAAGTATGTGCGGGAGGGCAGAACATACCTCTTATCCATTGCGCGTAGCAAACTTATAAATGCGTCTTTGGTCACTGTGTTTACAGACACCATGTTCTTCGATATGTAAGTCGTTACGGCAGCGGTAATCTCCTTGTGTCTTCAGCTAGTTCTTTCATAAGGCGTCACACTGGTGAACAATGATGTTATTGTTGGCTGTTTTGCCGAAGTATCGCTGCTGCTTGATGTTTCGCTGTTCTTTTTCGCCATGCACTCCTCGTACAAGTTCAGGTGGTGAACTCTCAAGTGGGGATATAAATTGGTGGTATTGCCAGCCGATGTAGCCACTTTTACACGACATGTTTGGCACATTACCTGTTTCTGGTGTTCATCAGTGGCCTCAAATCCAAAATACTGCCAAATGACCGACGTGCTGTTTTTCTTCGATATTAATTTCGTCGGCTCCGCTTCTGCTCCCGCTTCAGCCTTGCTTGAAATCGAATGACCAGACCACGTCATCTGGGCACGTGGAGAACACGTCATCTGGGTACGCGCAGCCTGCAGCTTTCAGATCGGTAGCTGACACAGAGCCTTGGGCATTCATGTGAAATTATTGACGGGATTATTATTATTATGCACCAAGAAAAACCGCAGCTTTGACGATCCCAAAATCGTGTTGTCTGAGATCGCGGTTTTCGGTCGAAAACGATAGATCGTTCAGCCCTAGTTGGTGTTGTGGTGCCGTTCCAGGTTTCCTCTTTTGGACAGTGCTTGTGTTTGGTGGCATAACATGCAAACACACTTGTCTTTCACCAAAGTAAAAATAAACTCCTCTTCCCATTCTGAATGGAAGTTGTACGTTTTCGTCTTCTTTCGTGGAGCCTCCGCCATGCTAGCTGTCACCAGAGAGCCGTAATCGTAGCAACAGGCCGATATTGCCGTTCGCGCCCCACGCCCCCCTTGTTTTATCTCATTGGTCACTTAAATCAGACAATGTTAAATGCAGACACCGTTAAATGCAGAAAAAAATAGTAGGCCTCCAGGGAGGGAGAGAGATGTGCTTGCAAAACGTATTATGAAAATGTATCATGCATAATATAGGATATTGTGTATTTATTTTTCTATTATCTTCGGGATCTACATGGAAAGCCTCAAAGATCGACGGGTTGGCGACCAATGGTCTAAGCTGTTATTTAACTATCTTTCTATTAGGCATTTTCTTTTATTTGTTTTATTCCTCTTTATTATTCGAGCTGATGTAGATTGAAGTGCAACTGTTGAGCACAGTAGAAATAATCTGTTAAAAGAATATATAACACTCTGACTCAAAAAATCGTTGTGTTCCAAAATAAATTAATGCTACAAGAAACCCCGAAAGTCATTGTGTCCTGTGTGGTATCCAATTCCACGGGCTACATAAGATTCAGATTTAGGATGTAGATTACGATTTGGAATTTGGATATACATTTAGCATTTGGATTTGGGATTTAGATTTAAGGTGTTGTGATTTAGATGTAAATATTTTGATTTATAAAGGCTATGAGATTTAGCTTCAGATTTAGCATTTCGAATTAGACATACAATTCTGAATTAGATCTAAAATAAAGATTTAGATTCAGGATGTCGATTTCGATTACATTACATATAATTTTATAAATGTGAAAATCTGCATTTAGGAAGGATGTGCTAAATCTGGGAAAAATGAAGCAAAACTCGAGCTAAATCTGAAACAATTGAATCAGGTTTTTGAGTAGCAAAAGTTTACAAAGGGAACCCCATAGACATGGGATTGGGAGTTGGGAGTTGGGAACCACAAGCACATCGTATGAGACTTCGTATAGACTTCCTGCATGAGATCCGTTTTCAAGAGAGGGGTCAAGCGTACGGAGCAGAGATAAAAAGGATAAAAAGAGTGAATTATTTTTATTCCCCTCGTTCTCCACCGGTAAGATGCCTGCTCCCGCGAGCTTCATCATTGTTGTTTAGCTCTCAATTGATTCGGTAATTGGCAAGTTACTGACGGCTGCAAATATATAATTTGATGAAATCACATCCCAATACCACACTGGGTGCAAAAGGAGCAAGAATTTAGTGCACATTTGGCCATTAACATTAAGGGCCCTATCTTGCATCCGGCGCAATTGACTTAATCACTGGCGCACGTGTCGTTGCTAGTTTGCAACTGGCGCAGAGCGTTCTTTTCCCTCCTGCGCCACGCGTTGGAAAATTAGGGAATGATCTTGCGCCCCAAGGGGCGGTTCGGCGAAAGGAGGAGGCGTGTTCTGGCGCAAACGTTCCCTGGTGCTATCGTGCGCCACAAACCAGGAAATACCTGGTTTAAAGTCAGTGGCGCGTTGTTCAGATGCTATTTTAAGGGCGCATGCAAAATGTTGCTTGTGCACCTCGCGCATACACTTTGCTTCTCTCATCTACCTAGCCACACATTCTTGGTAAATTATTTGGGAAGAACAGCTGATACAGCGGTAATAAATTGTACTTTTAAATCAATGCATCTGCAAACACCGTACAGCAAACACATATTTTCTTGACACAGACATCGTGTACATGCCCATAGCTTTTAGGATTGATGAGTATTTGATCGTGAGAAAACATTGCTATACCGCGAGTGAGTGTTAAAAAGAATGAATGAATGAATGCGGGCGCGCGTGTGTGTATGTGTAAAAGAATTAATGAATGCGGGCGCGCGTGTGTGCGTCCATCTGTTTAAACACACGCAAACTAAACACGTAACGCATAATACAGTCCATGGCAATGTATATCAACGGGGGGACACATGCATATTAGGAACACAAGTCGATACTGATAATGCAGGCAATACTGATAAGAAACAATGTTTATAATGTATTGCGTATATCATTAAATAGAACCACAGTTACCGCATAGCATATGTTATATCATATAAGTTTTCTTTGCCAAAATTTATTTGAGGACTCAGTATTTCTGAAGTTGTGGAAGCAAACCTTATTCCATGTGTGAATTAGGCATTTAAAGTTTGAAATTCATGTGCATCTGTCTCATCAGAGACTGCAGACGCGCTGTCAAAATATCAATTCGTCAGATTCAAATGCGCTCATGGCTCTTAAAGGGGATGGGAGATGGCACTCTCATTGGTTTATTGCACGTTACACCCAAACCACACCTACGGGTAATTAGGCTACTCTGGTAGGAGGTACAGGAGCCTGAAGAGCAGAACCAACAGACTGAACAACAGCTTCTTTCCTTGGCCAACCAGGACACTAAACACTCATAAAACATTAAACAGACACACATATACCTCACTTTCTATAAAGTGCAATATGCTTACGTCCTTTATATTTTATATTTATCATTCACCTCGCCTGTCCTTGTCTTGTTCCAAATGTTTTTCTTTTATTTCTGTCTTGTTTTTTTACATTTTTAACTGAAGTTGCTTGTTTGTTTTTTTGTATGTGTAATGCACCTTCAGTTGGCACTACCAATTTCGTCCGTATAGGCGACTGTACAATGACAATAAAGGCTTATCTTATGTTATCTTATCTTATCTAGAACCGCCCACAAAGCTACTTGCGCTTGGCGCTTCTCACTTGCTTCACTCATGCAGCTTTGTTCAGGAATTCTGTCATGCGTTTGTTCACACATGGCATAGCAGTGCTAGCTCGGGAGCCAGAAGAATCACGCAAGCTCCGTTTCATTTGCTCTGCAGCTAAGGTCTGGCTTCACTTCCATACAAAAAGATAGATGCCCAGTACGAGATTGACCGACCAATCACAACAGTTTATCTAATATGAGTGTGCAGTGGCGCTCCATTTTGAAATGACTGGATTTATTGAGCATTTCTTCTAATATGAAGTTATGTATTGCATGCCTTGGTTTGTCTTTAAAGATCCTATACTTCACTGATGCCTTTTTTGCATCAGTGCCAAAGGTTGCTTAACTTCTTTCTGGTAAATGGTACAGATGAGGAGTGTCCCTCTTCAGCAAGGGCAGGGTTCAGACAACAGAGGATGTGGCCAAGGGGGCGGATTGAGGGGAGAATAGAGTAGAACATAATAAAAAAACAGGATAACTGAGAGGACCACAGACTTCAGAGACAGCAGATCTGTGTTCAAGCGTGACGATGCATCCGGAAACACTTCCTCTGAGTGTGGCCTGTCTGGTCCTCTTCTTGTCTTATGTTGCTAACGGAGATCCATTGTGAGTATCCATTGACTAGAACAGGATTAGCCTTGATGTATTTCTGAACTGAATATATTTATATAGATATAGATAAGCCAGTGTACGGGTACCATCTCTACATTTCAATAAGCAGACATGCAAGGTATGGAGATATTCAAAAACAAGTCAATTTTTTATTATCTAGACATTCTGGTTGCTGAATGTCGATAATCAATGTTGACGCTGGGGTTATGATGAAGCCTTTTATTTATTTTGCATGCAGCTGAACTGTTATTTACTTTAGTTCAGCATTATCAAAGGTCACGCAGTGCAAAGTCCATACAATTACCTCATCAACATAATTACAACATATAATAAATAATGTGACTCATCTCTTTTTACATGTGATTTATTTTTCTATTGAAATCTTTTCCAGGAAGGTTTTGTCTGCTCCTAACTTGTTGCCTATTGGAGCAACAGAGAACATCTTTGTGGAGTGTTACGATTGCTCAGGTGCAGACATTAATGTTCAAATATTTGTGAAGACCTTCCCAACTGGAGCTCTTGAACTGGACTCCCAAACTGTGACCCTAACCGAAAATAATAAATTCCAGGCTTTTGGTGAAATTAAGGTATGGTGGTTACTCTGTTGGTTATATTAATTATATTCTGTAGTTATTCGGTTGGTTTGATAAATTGTTTGCATGACCATTTGGTCCTCCGGAATGCAGCGATCATTATGCTAAATAATTATTTTGTGATTTTAAAGTACCTAATAACCATATCTTTTAATATACAGTGGGGCAAAAAAGTATTTAGTCAGCCACCAATTGTGCAAGTTCTCCCACTTAAAAAGATGAGAGAGGCCTGTAATTTTCATCATAGGTATACCTAAGCTATGAGAGACAAAATGAAGAAAAAAAAATCTAGAAAATCACATTGTCTGATAGAATTTATTTGCAAATTATGGTGGAAAATAAGTATTTGGTCAATAACAAAAGGTCATCTCAATACTTTGTTACATGCCCTTTGTTGGCAATGACAGAGGTCAAACGTTTTCTGTAAGTCTTTACAAGGTTCTCACACACTGCTGCTGGTATTTTGGCCCATTCCTCCATGCAGATCTCCTCTAGAGCAGTGATGTTTTTGGGCCTTCGCTGGGCAACACAGACTTTCAACTCCCTCCAAAGATTTTCTATGGGGTTGAGATCTGGAGACTGGCTAGGCCACTCCAGGACCTTGAAATGCTTCTTACAAAGCCACTCCTTCGTTGCCCGGGCGGTGTGTTTGGGGTCATTGTCATGCTGAAAGACCCAGCCACGTTTCATCTTCAGTGCCCTTGCTGATGGAAGGAGGTTTTCACTCAAAATCTCACGATACATGGCCCCATTCATTCTTTCCGTCACACGGATCAGACGTCCTGGTCCCTTGGCAGGAAAACAGCCCCAAAGCATGATGTTTCCACCCCCATGCTTCACTGTAGGTATGGTGTTCTTTGGATGCAACTCAGCATTCTTTCTCCTCCAAACACGACGAGTTGAGTTTTTACCAAAAAGTTCTATTTTGGTTTCATCTGACCATATGACATTCTCCCAATCCTGTTCTGGATCATCCAAATGCTCTCTAGCAAACTTCAAACGGGCCCGGACATGCACTGGCTTTAGCAGGGGGACACGTCTGGCACTGCAGGATTTGAGTCCCTGGCGGCGTAGTGTGTTAGTGATGGTAGCCTTTGTTACTTTGGTCCCAGCTCTCTGGAGGTCATTCACTAGGTCCCCCCGTGTGGTTCTGGGATTTTTGTTCACCGTTCTTGTGATCATTTTGACCCCGCAGGGTGAGATCTTGCGTAGAGCCCCAGATCGAGGGAGATTATCAGTGGTCTTGTATGTATTCCATTTCCTAATAATTGCTCCCACAGTTGATTTCTTCACACCAAGCTGCTTACCTATTGCAGATTCAGACTTCCCAGCCTGGTGCAGGTCTACAATTGTGTTTCTGGTGTCCTTTGACAGCTCTTTGGTCTTGGCCATAGTGGAGTTTGGAGTGTGACTGTTTGAGGTTGTGGACAGGTGTCTTTTATACTGATAAGGAGTTCAAACAGGTGCCATTAATACAGGTAACAAGTGGAGGACAGAGGAGCCTCTTAAAGAAGAAGTTACAGGTCTGTGACAGCCAGAAATCTTGCTGGTTTGTAGGTGACCAAATATTTATTTACCACCATAATTTGCAAATAAATTCTTAAAAAATCAGACAATGTGATTTTCTGGATTATTTTTTTTTATTTTGTCTCTCATAGCTGAGGTTTACCTATGATGAGAATTACAGGCCTCTCTCGTCGTTTTAAGTGGGAGAACTTGCACAATTGGTGGCTGACTAAATACTTTCTTGCCCCACTGTATGTCCCTGTACAATGTGCCTGTTGCATGTTGAGTTAGATCCCGGCAGATGAATTTAGAGATGACCCTGACTTGAAGCAGCATGTGTCCCTGGAAGCAAGGTTTCCCGATGGAACCAGTCTGAAGAAAGTGGTCTTGGTCTCCTTCCAGTCAGGCTACATCTTCATTCAGACCGAAAAACCTCTATACACCCCAAACAGTAGAGGTAAACTTTATTACTGAAAATAGACAGCATTAAAATGTCTAATGTTGAAGTTTTAAAATTAGTACTGTTGGAACTTGGACTTGTGATATGGGACACTAAAGACAACCAAAATTGATTTGAGTTCTGAAATCTGTTGTGTGATATTTAGCCCTGAATGTAAACAGTCAGTGGGGGGTCCATTCCAACCACTTTCTACTTTCAGGGGATTGTACAACGATTTCGGTATGTTTTTTTTCTTATAATTGAGCAGTGAACATAGTTTTACTTCTATTTCTCTTTCTGCTTCATCCCGAACATCGTGGAATCCCTTTGATGCACCATGCACTACCTTCACTATGGTCTAGATCAGGAGTCTCCAAACTTTGTCTTAGGAGGGCCAGATCACTCTGCCTGTCTCTTTGGGAGGGCCGGAATATGTCAGTAACAGTTAGTAGTAACAGCAAATAGGCAGAGTTAATTTTGTTATGGAGATAGAGACAGACGAGAAACTTATTCACTCAAGTGCATTAAGCATTTTTAGTCAGTGTATTTCTACAGCGGCCAGTCTACATTGTGTAACAGACACTTTTTATAACATGGCGGTGTCTGGACAGGATGTTTCAGCTCTCTTCCCAGTTGCTGTTCATTGTCAGCCAAAAATGGGCTTGCAGATCCATTTCCAAAACCATGGAGTGTTTCTGGAAATGAAAAAAACATTTTTTTTTTTTAAATACATTAAAACGTCCTGTTCAGAGATTTGAGCTATGCTCTGCTATCACATTTTAGATTATTAAGCAGAGTCTGATTTGTAGGACTACTACTGGCTCCAATTGAACCAATTTGCTCCATAGCAACTTAATGTCTGGGCCACGGACAGACCCTGCCAAGTTCGAAGGAAGGCCGATCTCTATAGTCCGATGAGCCGCGAGCACAAGTCCACCCATGTAGACTCGAATAAGCTCTGTAAGGCACATTTGTATGATTTGAACAACTGCAGCTTGAACATTGAATCGGAATAAGTAAACATTGAGTACAACAAGTATTCTAAATCATGTTTTTGAAATGGCACCATTGAAAAACAATATTTGAATTTCAAAGAGGTTGATTTAAAAACGAATATATTCTGAAGACCCTGTTTTTAATATATATTATTTAAATTTTGTGAATTCAAAGGCGTTTAACACAAACAATAGGAAATGCAGATATAATAAAGATTGGGAAACTACTTATGAATGGCTGAAGCTGGTGCAAGGCGATTCTTAGTTTTATTGTCCATGATCACACTGGGGGGAAAACGACATGAGCACAATTGAGTGTTACTTTTTTAAGATAGAAAGACATAACATTTAAATACCTAATTATTGATAACATGTCCCACACAAACATACTCTTTGTCCTGTACTTGGTTGAGACTCTGGTCATCCTGGATGAAAATAACGTACCAACGTTGTCTTCCTGCTTGTTTCTCTTTCAGTTCATTATAGGTTGTTTGGTCTAACACCTGGTATGAAACCTATTGGATTAGCCGATGAGGAATCCAGCATCAACATTCATATTGTGGTACAGTTTCATTGTGTATTTTTAATACTATTATTGTTTTTAGGGTCAAAACATTTTAATTTCATAAAGGTATTACCTGCAGGCCAAAAATACTCACGCTAGATTAATTTAGGTTTTCTTTCTCATAAATGCATGTTAATCTCTTACATTTACATTACATTGTCTCTCATAAATGTATATGTTTTGTAACGACATATTCGTGTCTAATGGCATATTCATGTGTTCAACTATTGAATAATTTACTTGTACAGTAAAGGTATAGTCAATTATGGTGTATTTGCGCCACCTACTGGCGAGAGTTAGCCCCACTCCTTCTTTAGGATTTTATTTTGATATATTCAGCAACAGGAAGTTGGGTAAACAGTTCATTCCCAAAGACCGTTCGGTAAAGAAACCACATCGAGATAAACTCCTGTAAACTCCTGTTAACGTTCTCGCCTTGGAAGGCTTTTGCTTGTAAGTTGATGAAAACCAGTAGTATTAATGAAAGTTCATAACAGGATAATTAAGTTGTAACATTTCATGTTTATTGGACCACTTATATTTTCGTTTTATAAGTAAGCTACATGAAACAAAGGCCTAGCCACGTTAAGACCATAGACCTAAACAGCGTGGTTGTAATGCAGCGAGAGTAATATCAATGTTTGTATTCTTTCTGTGTTCTTCTAGTTTTACCACACACACATAATTCACAACTAACTTCACTAAAGAGAAGAAATCCAGCCCAAGGTGTCGTCTGTTTATTGAAGAAAAGTTCAATGGTTTAGCTGCCCGTCTTGTTACGGCTACAAGGACGGAACAGTAAAAAAGCAACCCGACATCGGTGGAACCACGAGGAGCCAGTCGACAGTTCATCCCGCTTGCCATCACTTCATCTGGTCACGCAAGGCCCGCACCAGCGCTGGAAGATGGAAGCAAACGCAACTGAAGACAGCCCAGGTACTCTCGGTAGCTTGGAAACAAGATCATGTGCCTCCATACAGTCAAGTCGAACATCAGCTAGCATGGCTGTCGCCGCTGCACGTGCTAAAGCAGAAGCAGCGCAGGCTCGTGCCAGTTATGTAAAGAAAGAGACTGAAATGATGCTTGAAAAGGCTAAGATTGAATGTGAGCTTAACAATTTAAGACATGAAATGGAAGTTGCAGCTGCCATAGCAGAAGCAGATGCACTTGAGGCAGCCACACAAGGGTCTGAAAAAAGTGAAAGACATTTAGTCATGATTGACACCAAAGAAAGGACAAGACAATATGTCGAGCAACAACAACAGGCTGCTGCTGAAATTGAAATGGCGAATGCCTACCATGTAGAGCCTATCGTGCACACAATGAAACCAGCCTCTCCATCAAGGCAGCGCCTCACTGCCACCACTAGAGAAACTCTCTTGCCAGAAATTGAAAACAATCAGACAAAACCAATCCCACGTCCACGGCTCGCTAAAACTCCACAAAATCAGACTCAATTCAAACCTGTCTTCAGGCAAGAGAAATTCTCAACCAGCAGCACAATTCCACCACGGCCACCAGATGGCAGCAAAGACACTTATGACATGGCCAAATTTCTTGCAAAAAGAGATCTCCTCACATCAGGCCTTACACAATTTGATGACACTCCAGAAAATTACCGGGCCTGGAAATCATCCTTCATTTCAGCCATTGAAGGACTAGATTTAAGACCAAATGAGGAGTTAGACATGCTAGCGAAATGGCTTGGGCCTGAGTCAGCAAAACACGTGAGACGACTGCGTGCAGTACACATCGGCCACCCATCACGCGGTTTGCATGATGCATGGGAGAGACTAGAGGAGTCTTTTGGGTCACCTGAAATGATTGAAAAGTCCCTTTTTGACAAGTTGACAAACTTTCCAAAGCTGAACGGCAAGGACCCAGTGAGACTTAGAGAGCTTAGCGATCTCTTACAAGAAATCAATGCTGCCAAAGAGGATGGTCTCTTACCTGGGTTGAGCTATCTAGATACAGCACGGGGAATTGCTCCAATCATTGACAAACTGCCTCACAATATCCAAGAGAAATGGATCGGCCATGGCTTTAGATACAAAACAAAAAATAAGGTCACCTTTCCACCATTCATCGTCCTGTGCGAATTCATCTGCAATGAAGCACGAGCACGCAATGACCCAGGGTTCAGACTGTCCAGCCCCACAGACCATTGCAGGCCAGACACAGCCTTCAAAAGACCACAGAGGAGCTTGGTCACAACGCATAAAACCGAGATTGTGCAGCGACATGACGAGTCAAGCTCTAACACAAATGACATTTCAAAGCAATGCCCTCTTCACAATAAACCACACCCTCTGAAGCAGTGTCGAGGCTTTCGCAACAAACCCATCTCAGAGCGTAAAGCCATCTTGAAAGAGAACAGAGTCTGCTTCAAATGCTGTGCTTCCACCACACACTTAGCCAAAGACTGCGCTGAAGCAATACAGTGTCAAGAGTGCAACAGTGACCAGCACGTTTCAGCACTTCATCCTGGCCCACCGCCTTCACCACCATTCTGGCATGGCGGGGAGGAAGCTGAAGCCACCACGACGCCTGCAGTGACTTCAAAGTGCACAGAGGTCTGTGGAGAGGGGCAGAGCTCACGATCTTGCTCCAAGATCTGCCTAGTTAATGTTTTTCCCAAAGCTCATCCAGAGCTAGCAAAAAGAGCCTATGTGGTGCTAGATGATCAAAGTAATAGGTCTCTTGCAAAATCTGAATTCTTCAATATGTTCAACATTGAGGGTGCAGACTCACCATTCACACTACGAACATGTGCCGGCACAACAGAAATGATTGGCAGAAGAGCCACAGGGTTCACAGTAGAGTCATTGGACGGAGGCACGTCACTCACACTGCCTACACTGATTGAGTGCAACAGTATCCCAAGTGACAGAACTGAAATACCAACCCCAGAAATCACAAGGCATCATCCTCACCTCAGGGCAATCACTCAGTCCATCCCACCACTCAACCCAGAGGCCAACATCCTTCTCTTGCTCGGGCGTGACATCCTGAGAGTGCACAAGGTCAGGCAGCAGTACAATGGTCCACAAGACGCCCCATACGCTCAGAGGCTAGACTTGGGGTGGGTGGTCATCGGACAGGTGTGCTTAGGTAAATCCCACAGCAATGTCAATGTGCATACTTACCACACAAGCATCCTCGAAAGCCAGCGTCCCTCAGTCTTCGGGACATGTCCAAGCAAGGTGTATGTCAAGGACAAGCATGGGCACAGGTGCATGCCCAGCACCTTTCCAGTACATCAGAGATCCACATGCAGTGACAGCAGTGTCGGAAACACCCTGTTCGAAACGTCTCCAGATGACAACAAGGTGGGGCTTTCCATCGAAGACAGGCTGTTCCTACAGATAATGGACAGAGAGGTGTACATGGACAGTGAGAACAGCTGGGTAGGGCCCCTTCCATTCAGAACTCCCAGGCAACGTCTGCCAGACAATCGGGAACATGCCAGCATGCGAATGGCCTCACTGCAGCGAACATTTGAGAGGAAGCCTGAAATTAAACAAGACTTCACCGCTTTCATGCAAAAAATCCTTGATCGTGACCACGCCGAGCTGGCTCCTGTACTGCCAGAGGGAAAAGAGAGATGGTACTTACCTTCATTCGGCGTATATCATCCGCAGAAGCCAGGTCAGATAAGGGTTGTATTTGATTCGAGTGCAAAGTACAATGGTGTTTCTCTCAATGACGTTCTGCTGTCTGGGCCCGATCTGAATAACAGCCTAATAGGAGTACTGATGCGATTCAGATGTGAAAGCATAGCGGTGACAGTGGACATTGAACAAATGTTTCACAGCTTTGTGGTGCATGAAGACCATAGAGACTTTCTGCGTTTCATCTGGCACAAAGACAACAACCCAGCAAATGATCTCTGCGACTATCGCATGAAAGTGCATGTATTCGGCAACAGCCCATCGCCCTCAGTTGCCATGTATGGCCTGCACAGAGCCGCAGCCTATGGAGAAACAGAGTTTGGGTCAGATGCACGTCACTTTGTCGAGAGAGGGTTCTACGTGGATGATGGGCTCTTGTCACAGCCCACAGCAAACCAAGCCATCGACTTGCTGAAGCGCACACAGAAAATGCTGGCGGTGTCCAACCTGCGCCTGCACAAAGTGGCTTCTAACAGCAAAGAGGTAATGGAAGCATTTCCTCCTGATGACCGTGCCAGTGCACTCAAAGAGCTGAACTTGGATGCAGACCCAATGCCAGTCCAGAGGAGTTTGGGTCTTAGATGGGACCTGACGAAGGACTCATTCACCTTTCACGTATCAGAGTGCACCAAGCCTTACACACGCAGAGGTGTGTTGTCCACCATCAATGGACTCTTCGACCCAATGGGATTTGCCGCACCAGTCACAATCCATGGAAAAATGTTACTCAGAGAGATCTCAAGTGAGGCACCAGATTGGGACTCTCCTCTACCTGCGGAACGAGAAGCAGAGTGGGATGAATGGAGAAGCGCTCTTCATGACCTGAAACAGCTACACGTTCAGAGACCATACGCCACGGCTACAGCGTCCACAGCGGTAAGAAAAGAACTCCATGTCTTCTCAGACGCTTCACTGAAAGCCATCGCAGCTGTCTCTTTCCTCAGAATAACAGACACAGAGCAAAATGTGCACGTCGGATTCGTGCTTGGCAAAGCAAAACTAGCTCCACAAGCTGCACACACAATTCCAAGGCTGGAGTTAGGAGCAGCAGTGTTGGCTGTCGAGATTGCTGACATTGTCACAAGTGAACTGGACATTTCACTAGATGCAGTTGAATTCTACACTGATAGCAAAGTAGTCCTCGGATACATCAGCAACCAAACAAAAAGGTTTTACATGTACGTGTGCAACAGAGTTCAACGCATTAGACGATCTTCAGAGCCAGCACAGTGGCACTACGTGTTCACCACCTGCAATCCAGCCGACATAGCCACACGTTTCATGCCTGCATCAATGCTGAGTGAAAGTTTGTGGTTAAAAGGACCTGCCTTCTTGTCACGGCCAAGCAGTACGCCAGATGCTGAAGTCTTCGACCTTGTCGACCCAGAGAAGGATGCTGAAGTGCGCACACATGTCACAGTGCTGCATGCTGATGAGTCACAACTTGGATCTCAGAGATTTGAGCGCTTTTCATCATGGAGAGCATTGTTGAGAGCGGTAAGCCTTCTCATTCACATCGCCCAAAACTTCAAAAACCCAGATCCACACCAGAGTTGTAGTTCATGGCACTACTGCTCACAATCACGCACTGTCAAAGAGATGGAAAAGGCAGAGATCGCTATCATCAAGAGCATTCAGCGAGATGTCTACAAGGATGAACTCACATGCATTGCTCAAGGGAAAAGCATCCCAAGTAACAGCCCACTGCACAAACTGAGCCCTTACTGTGATGAAGAGGGAGTCATGCGGATTGGAGGGAGGCTCAAACATGCTAAGCTGGAATACAAGGAGAAACATCCCAGCATCATCCCAACTGGCCATGTTGCAAACCTGCTTGTCGAACATCACCATCAGCGCGTGAGGCATCAAGGCCGAGTATTCACCGAAGGAGCTGTGCGCACAGCTGGATATTGGGTCATGAGCGCAAGACGAGTGGTGAAGCACATCATCCATGACTGCATAGCCTGTAAGAAGCTCCGTGGCAGAGCAAATGAACAGCGCATGGCAGACTTACCCCTTGACCGTACGAGCACTGAACCCCCCTTTACGTTCATTGGACTTGATGTCTTTGGTCCATGGCCTGTACTGGCCCGACGCACCAGAGGCGGCCAAGCAAACAGCAAAAGGTGGGCCGTTCTTTTCACCTGTCTCAGTACGCGTGCAGTTCACATTGAATTGATTGAAGCCATGGACACATCCAGTTTTATAAACGCATTACGCAGATTCTTCAGTCTGCGTGGGCCTGCCACGCAAATCAGATCAGACTGCGGAACCAACTTTGTTGGAGCCTGTGGTGAGCTGGGTTTCCTGTTGACTGAGCCGAACATGTCGCACATCAAAAGGTACCTATCAGAAGAAGGTTGTTCATGGGTTTTCAATCCGCCTCATTCTTCCCACATGGGAGGCAGCTGGGAAAGGATGATCGGCATATCCAGGCGCATTCTTGACGGCATGCTCCAACAGGCCAACCACACACGTCTGACACACGAAGCGTTGTCCACCTTTATGGCAGAAGTCACTGCAATCATCAATGCGCGCCCATTGACACCCATCACAATGGACCCTGACGCACCATTCCTTCTCACACCAGCAATGCTCCTTACACAGAAGCTGTACACCCCAGTTGCTCCTCCAGGTCAGGTCACTGAGAAAGATTTGCATAGACAACAATGGCGACAAGTGCAGCATCTTGCAGACACCTTTTGGGGCAGATGGAGACGGGAGTATTTGGCAACACTCCAAACAAGAAGAAAGTGGCAAGTCAACCGTCCAAATCTCAAAGCTGGAGATCTGGTGCTGATGAGAGACTCACAAGCGCATCGCAACGAGTGGCCCATGGGGGTCATCAACAGAACATTTCCGGATGGAGACGGGAATATCAGGAAGGTGGAGGTGAAGGTTTCCAAGCAGGGAGCCGTCAAGACTTACCTGCGACCTATAACAGAGACTGTCTTACTTATGTCCCCTAAGGACTGATTTCTGAAGTGCATTTTGTATAGAAGTTGGGAGTGGTATTTTATATACCAGACGGGGAGTGTAACGACATATTCGTGTCTAATGGCATATTCATGTGTTCAACTATTGAATAATTTACTTGTACAGTAAAGGTATAGTCAATTATGGTGTATTTGCGCCACCTACTGGCGAGAGTTAGCCCCACTCCTTCTTTAGGATTTTATTTTGATATATTCAGCAACAGGAAGTTGGGTAAACAGTTCATTCCCAAAGACCGTTCGGTAAAGAAACCACATCGAGATAAACTCCTGTAAACTCCTGTTAACGTTCTCGCCTTGGAAGGCTTTTGCTTGTAAGTTGATGAAAACCAGTAGTATTAATGAAAGTTCATAACAGGATAATTAAGTTGTAACATTTCATGTTTATTGGACCACTTATATTTTCGTTTTATAAGTAAGCTACATGAAACAAAGGCCTAGCCACGTTAAGACCATAGACCTAAACAGCGTGGTTGTAATGCAGCGAGAGTAATATCAATGTTTGTATTCTTTCTGTGTTCTTCTAGTTTTACCACACACACATAATTCACAACTAACTTCACTAAAGAGAAGAAATCCAGCCCAAGGTGTCGTCTGTTTATTGAAGAAAAGTTCAATGGTTTAGCTGCCCGTCTTGTTACGGCTACAAGGACGGAACATGTTTTGTTACAGATCTTTTGATACTTAACCTTTCTAAATGTCTGTGTGTGGTACATGTTGTTTTAACAGACTCCTGATGGTATTATTTTACCAGAGTACACTATTCAACTGAATTTAGGAATATTCTCTGGACAATACTTTCTTCCTCAAATAGTGAGGTGGGCCAATGTTTTTTTTGCTCATGATTATATATAAAAAAAAAATGGAACTAAATAATCTCACTGATTAAATGGGATGCGTGGGTGTTTTCTGTTATATTTGTAGCACTGGGGTGTGGAAAGTGGTAGCCACATTCCAGAACAACAAACATCAAAACTATTCTGCTGAGTTTGAGGTCAAAGAATATGGTAAGACGTTTACCATTTTGAAATATTTCAGGTTAATCTGATTGAATATTTTTAACACTGATCATTTTTTCTCAGTTTTACCTAGCTTTGAGGTTACAATTACCCCTGATAAACCATTCTTCTATGTTGATGATGAGAAGTTGACCGTAGACATCAGAGCCACGTGAGTTTAGGTCGACATTTTAGGGGATATTGTAGGATATAGAAACATATTTATAATTATCTGTTGATAATGAAGTTACTCAAGTGAAATATCTGTGCTTTCAGGTATCTGTTTGGGAAAGAGGTGGAAGGGAGCGCTTATGTGGTCTTTGAAATGTTTGATAAAACAAAGGAAAAACATAGTTTCCCAGGCTCCATTCAGCGAGTGATGGTCAGCATATTGAAGTAGTCACAACTTGATCAGGATTTATTGGTAACTACCAATAAATCAATTGTCATATGTTGTCAGGTAGTAAATGGTAAAGCACAAGCCACATTAACTAGGACACAAATCCAAGAAACCTATCCAGACATTGAGAAGGAGGAGAAGAGTTCCATATATGTTGCTGTTACTGTGTTGACGGAAACTGGTGAGTGTATTATGTTTGCATCTAAATTTAAATCAAAATATTGAGTCAGCATTTGTTCTTAAGAGTGTGTGTGTGCGTGTGTGTGTACTTTTTGTCCCACCAGGTAGTGAAGTAGTGGAAGCAGAGAGACAAGGCATCAATATTGTAGCATCTCCTTATACAATCCATTTGAAGAATACACCACAGTATTTCAAACCAACAATGTTCTTTGAAGTTTTGGTAAAGCACTTTCTTTTGTAATGTAATAACAACCATAACAACCATTGACTGTGGGTTGGGTTTTAGGATTTAAGCTGTCTTTCTCAAGTTAACTTCATTATCTTATGATGGCCTACAAGTTGATTAATTAATATACATTAATATGAATAGACCCAATATAAATCCATCCCAACACAAACACATCCCCACAAAAACTCCCCCTTATTCAAAGACATGAAAATGCAGATCCAGAGAAATATACCATGTGCAATCAGAATCCCTTTCTGGGCTTGGTTCATGAGATATTTAATTTGAATGCTGCAGGTGTACCACAGAGGGTCGGAGACAACTCTCTGTGGTACCCTATAAAATGGGTCGGTAGGTCTGACTGAAGTTTTTTTCTTCCACCGATTAGCCTGTGCTTTCAGTAACGTACAGACTTTACATATAGTGCATAGGCTTTGGTTACCTTAATTAAGCAAATATAGCCCGCATCATACGTAAGCCACACTTGCTTAAAACAAACAAAAAAAAACTCTAAAGAGTAGCTACATGTAGAGAAATCGAATCATATTCGAAGGCCTTCACGTGTTGCTGAAAGTGTCAACGACTCACAAATATACTCTTTTCATTGCAAAAAAACTAGAGTAGTAGAAAAGACAACACACGTCGGAAGATGCGATGGTCTTTTTATTATGTTTATTATACTAAGTGATATTGATGCTGTGATACACGGCGAGGTTTTGAGCAGTGTTGGAAGTCATAGGGAGGCTGTATGTCAGCGCTTTTGTGAGGCCTCTTTTTGGAATCACGACCCACTTAAGTTCCAGCAAAGTCACACTGCTTTGATCATAAAACTAAAAAGAGGTTGGTTCATTAAGTTAAGTTATCCTTTATTGTCCCTTTTTGGGGGAAATTCTTTCTCTGCTTTTGATCCATCCGGGAGCCGGTGAACACATACACACTTGCGCATACACACACAGAGGAGTGACCTTGTCAGAGGTCCACACACATGGGGGCACACCGACACACTCGGAGCAGTGGGCAGCCACACTGAAGCGAAGGCAACATTATGCAAAGTTTAAATGAAATTGCACCGCAGCACAAGCGTTATGGAAGAGCAGGCAAATAAATGAACTATTCTTGATTATGGGTCACCAGAAAAAGAAGGAAGTATGAGTATTTACCTAAGGTCATTTTGTCAACCAGTTTGTTACAGTAGGGGATTAACAATTAGCGAAGAGTGATCTTGTCACAATCTTTTCGAAAAGGTAAAATCACAGAGTGAAATCGTAGAGCGGCAAAAACTGTACCGAGCGATTGTGTTCATACACCTTTGTATATAGGCCTCACTCGTATATAAGCACCACAACTGTCATTTATCTGAAAAAATTGTGCATAAGCGGTGCTCTATATTTGTGTAATTATGGTACTTCATGCTAGAGGTTTTTCTTCTATTTAAAGATGCCTCACAACACGATTAGAGAACCGGGCTTAAAGTAAGCTTAGATTGTGTATGCTTGTTTTTTCGGGGGCTGAGTGTGTCTTGTTTGTCTCTTGCTAGGTACATGTTGAGTACCCTGACGGCTCTCCAGCCGCTGACGTACCAGTACGGGTGGACCCAGGTGACATTGAAGTCACAACGGACAATAATGGTTTTGCCAGGGCCTATATCAACCCATCAAGTTCCCTTCAATATCTGGATATTACTGTAAGTCACATGAGCGCTTTTAATGTGTATTTATTTTTCTGAAACATGCCCTATGTTCATCAGTGTTTGGTTAAGATGAAGTACCAGATAATTATTCACCAACTATATTCTAGATGCAAAGGACCACGGTTTTACTGGAAAGTGACCGTTGAATTCTATAAAGAGATGTTATAAAGGATAACATTTTTGGGATTTGTGGTTTGCCGAAATTGCATCTCTGTGCTATTGCGCTTATGTATTTGTATTTTTATATTTATGACAGGCAAGAACCGCTGATCCACAAGTTTCAGACAAAAGACAGACATCAGCAACTATGAGAGCACATCCTTACAACAGCCGGATCAGCAGCTACCTACAAATCAGTTAAGAACAAATTTACATGATGACATTGTTACATAAGCGGAACATCACTTGACGTAACGTTTTTTGATATTTGTGCCTTTCTTCATGTGTCATACACTATTTTGCAAAAGTTATACCTATAACGGTTAGAGCTTCTCTCTGTTATTGCCAATGCAGGTTTGAGCTCATCTGTAGTTAGATTAGGAGATAACCTCCTAATCGCCTTGAATCTCAATGCTCCAGCTAAAACTCGTGATATCACTTATCTGGTGAGTAAAGTTGAACATGTATCTAGCAGAAGACATAGTTGCCTCTTTCCATGCTTATGCCTTTGTTGGTTTATGTGGTTTAATGATGGCCCTCTGATGTATGAGCCTGTTTATGTATTCAGATCCAGAGCAAGGGCCAGCTGGTGAAACATGGCCGTTTCAGGGTGGCGTTGACGACAATAGCAATGACGTTACCAGTCACCAAAGAAATGCTGCCATCATTCCGCATTATTGCTTACCACCGCGATCGAGTTGAGGTGGTCTCCGACTCTGTCTGGGTGGACGTCATAGACTCCTGTATGGGCTCGGTGAGGAGAAGCTGACACCAGTACCGTGTTTAATTTCGTACAAACATAATCACCTCTCAAGTATCGGCTTCAAAGCATTCTCAATTATAAAATAAACCCCCTTTTATTTTGCCTCAAAACTGTTGTAGTTGAAGTTGGTTCCAGCCTCAGCCCTTCCCTCAGAGCCTCGGCAAACATTCCGCTACACCATCACAGGCGACCCAGGAGCCACCGTCGGCCTGGTAGCAGTGGACAAAGGAGTCTACGCCCTCAACAACAAACACCGCCTCACTCAGAGAAAGGCAATTTCTCCATGTTTTCTTTTATTTCTTTGTACTCAAAATTGAATGGTTGTTGATATGATTGTTTGATCTTTTTTATTTAATACCACTTAATGAAACAGGGATCTTGTTTGTTTAGACTTAAATTGTCTAAAGCGTGGCTCTTTTTAATATAAGACTGTACTGCCTCATACGTGTGGTGTGTACATTTACATTTTTATATATTTTTAAGTTTGGAGCATTGACTCTGGACTTTTCCACAGCATAGCAGTAAACATGTATCACTAAAGGCTCATGATATATTTTTGTATACTTATAATTCAAAACACCAATCCAAACAGTGAAACTGAGGGACATGAAGGTATATGTATATATCTGTATCTGATATAGATATAGATATATCAGACTGAAGTTATTGTTTATCTCCCCCCCTTCAGGTGTGGGATGTAGTGGAGAAGGAAGATACAGGATGCACACCTGGTGGAGGGAAGGACAGCATGAACGTGTTCTATGATGCAGGACTGTTGTTTCAGAGCGACCTTATCGGGACTGCGGACAGAGAAGGTACTCAAACACTCCAGTAATTGTCACTTTCTCTCCCATCATAGGTTTCTTCCTGTCGTTGTTTGGCTATTTGAAAGATAGTGGATAGCACTGCTGCCTCACAGCCAGAATGTCATTGGTTCCAACTCCAAGGGGGGGAACTGGCATCTAAAATCGCTGCTTATACTGTAATTATGCAACCTGTTGGATAAATAGGTCGACGGCAGTGTTTATTGATGCATTACATATACTAAACCACTAATTTTTTTTACTCATACGGTATCAGTGTTACCAGGTATTTATTCAGACCTGGATTAAAATTTATAGTTGTTTGTAGCACTTCGCTCATGCACGTAGCACATGCTGGTAGAGACAGGTGAAAGATGTTTAATGGGTGTGGCCGAGGGATTCAATGAGACCAATAGACCTCTGAAGAATAAGTCCCGCCTCCGAGGCTCCCGGTTCAATGTCTTTGGGAAATAACGTGCCATTTTTGAATGATCGTACATAACAAACTCTGTAGGTGGCAGAGAAGTAAAATAAGTAAAAGCTGTGTTTTGAACTATACACTTTTTTCCATCTAGTTTCCACTGGGGTTTTGGATTGTCTGTGCCGTTAAAGTAGCAAATGCTTATTAATGCTAACCGGGAGCTAGTTCCAAACTGCGCTGGTTTCATACGTCATGCTTGTTAGGGAGGAGGGAGTTGAGATGTCCTTTCTCGCAACCATTTCACGCGTGATTTCAGTGGTCTATAAAACTTAATTCAGCCTCTTTTCTCCACAAATTAACTTTTTGGTTTGACCATGATAAGAGTTTATTGGCTGTTATTGAGATATTGTGTCAAAACATGACGATTTCAGACATGAACAAGCAGCGTTGGTGCTTGTTCCACCTCCGTAGGCGACTCTGGTGCCACTGAAGTCCATTTCGGTGAGGCCAAACTATGAAGCATTGCCGTTGTGATGTAACCTTGACTGGGAGAAATCTAAATCTGCGCAGATCCGCGTTAACATAATGCTTCTTCATATCAGTTAACTTTAATAATTAGCAGTAATAATCATTTACTACTTTAACGGCAACGACAATCTGAAACCCCAGTGGAAAATAGGTGGAAAAAGTGTGTAGTTCCCCTAAGAGTTTGTTATGTACGATCATTCAAAAACGCCACTTGATTTTCCATAAACATTTCACCAAAGGAACCAGGAGCCTCAGAGGCAGGACTTATTCTTCAGAGGTCTATTTGACCGAGGGAACCGGGAGCTTCGGAGGCGGGACTTATTCTTCAGAGGTGTACAGACCAATACGAGAGAGATGCTTCAATCCAGAGTAATTTACAGTGAATACACAAACAGGTTATTAGGCAGTAGATAAGGTACAATTATCTAAGGACAATTGGGGTCCAAACACAGACTCTGACTCCTTTCAACAGTATATGCAAAAGAATCTCGTGATGGCACAGCTAACTATTATATATATTGTTTTTGTTGTTACTTTTAATTTCATTATTATGTTATGTTTAATATAATACATTGTTCTGTTCCAGTCCTCAAATGTGAGGTTTCAACAAGGATGAAGCGTGCCCCCGCTTCACTTGATGTTAGAACTACCCTCGGTGAGTAAAATGAAGCCACCAGACAAGATGTTTTGTATGTAGGGTACACAGCATAGTACTCTCTCATTAATACCGAGTTCCCTCTAGTTACACGATCAGCATTGCTGATATAAATATATGTATTCAGATGGGAAAAATCACTATCCTACTACTTTATATTTTTTTATAGTTCACCTCTGCTCTGTTTCCCTATCAGGGAGTGAATATGAAGGCCCAATCCCAAAGTCCAACTCACAGACTTTGTTGCGCGTTATCGCAAAATTAGTAAGGCTTTAGGGCTGTCCCAATGTCGAATTCCAATGGGCGTGAGGGTTGGAGTACACACTTACCGAGCCCTTTCCTTGAGTCTGCATCAGTGCAGACTTCACCTAAGGGAATTACCCACAGTTCAAAGCGTTGTGACGTTTACTGCGGAGACCATAGGGAAATACGGAAATAAGGAAGGTGAACAACAACACAACGCTTCTGTCAATGCATAACCAGATGGGAATTTAGGCTCTTTTTAGTGTGACGGCCCTCTGGCTATCTGTGTAACCTCTCCTTTAAGGTGGTTCCGGGTGGGTGGAGCCACACAATCAGCCCAATCAGTGCGTGGCAGATATAAGGCTCACCAGTCTGCCCATGGCTCTCTCCCTCTCCAGACATTAGTTGACTTTTGTTAAACCATTATTTTTGGTTACCTTTTGTTTATCAATAAATTATGATTACTTCTGCATTTAAACCTTGGTGTGTCGCCCTATTTGTTATGGCCAAGAGCCGGGCCGTGACAAATTGGGAGCTCGTCCGTAGGCCTATATATCACCTAAATTCGTCAATACATCCTTTGTACTGAAGTATTCAAAAGTAAAAATGACATTTTCTAATATCAATAAATTGCTGTAGCCGATTGTTTTCATTGCATTTACAAAAAAACTAAAAACAAACTCAAAATGAAGATTCTCAAACCAGCAAGTGTCAGCAACATCTTTGTCATTAAAGGTTGTCAAGGTAACATGTGCTCTCGATAAGTGCTGTCCCAATCCCATATATAACTATCTGATCCTATGTGGCCTCACACACTCACTCATTTAGGTTAATTAGCACCTGAGATCAATTAAGTCTGTGAGTCCTTAGTCCTAGTCCTCAGGGCTCACTTTGGGATTGGAACAGTTTGCAGCACCAATGTTTTTTGGATGGGATGAGGGAAACGCCGCTATCGTACAGCTGTGAGCGGCGCAGGGAGTACATCTCAGATGGGAAAGCCTGTGCTGATGCCTTCCTCAAGTGCTGCCAAGAGCTACCCCAACGACAAACTGAAAGTAAAATTGCTCTCACTAACTGCGAACAGCTTGCAGTAAGTATTAGGGATTAGGAGTATGGTTTCGATGGCATTGGGTAATTTTTGATAATAAGGGCAATGTAATAAAGACACAGGGCCTGAGGTCTTGTTCTAGACTGCCTTGACAAAACACATCATGGAAGGAAGAAAAATCTATTTGAAGAAGATTTCTAATGAAGATGCAATGAAAAAGATTTGGAAGGCAGGAATTAGCAGCAGAAATGTTGATATGACTATATCGTACCTTTTTCATCCCACACTTTAAGTGAGGAGGGGAATATTGTCTTCCATGACCGCCGGGAAATTGTTACTCGTACCAAATTTCCTGAAAGTTGGCTATGGGTAGATTACCAACTCCCTCTTTGCCCTCACGACAATCCTAACTGGTGGTGAGCAAACTGAATAAATTGCATAAAGATCTCTTTGACCAGGCCCTTGATCTTAGTTGTTCGTTTTTTTTTATTTTCAATTTAGATTTTGTCATTGAACCATTTAAGATTAAATATTTAATGCAAATTTGACGGAACATAAACTGATGTTTTTCTCATTCAGTAAGACATCTTTGAAAGGAATTACCTTTTTGAGAGACTCAATCACCACCTGGCATCTTACTGGAATCAGCCTGTCTCCGACCCATGGTGCCCATTCCTCTCTTTAGCCTGTGCATGTGCCTCGTATCAAACACATCTCATTTCCATGTAGTCTCATTAGCTTTTGTCCTTATTTCCTTATCTGATACATGCTCCCATTTTTTCTCTGGTTTCATTGTGGTCACATTACTCATTCCTGTCTCCTCCGTTCCTCTTAAAGGTATCTGTATAGATGACACATTAAAGACAATTGTCCAGAAGATTTTCTTCATTGATCTTAGACTACCCTATGCAGCTGTCCGTGGAGAACAAATTGAAATAAAGGCAATCCTTCATAACTATCTGTTGGAAGAAATCACAGTGAGTCTGAATATTATCGTTCTAATTGTTAACCAAGTTTCCAAAACCACTGTGGGGGTAAAAGGGAATTCTAATTCTAAGTACTAATATGATCATGCATCTTAATTTCCTTAACCATCCCTTTATACTCATGATGCTCTTTCAATTGTCATGTTTTTACTCTCAACCAAAGGTCCAGGTATATCTGAAAGAGGTAATGTATGTGTGCAGTTTAGCGTCAAAGCGAAAGGAGTACACCCAGACAGTCAGAATGGCTGCCGAGAGCACATCCTCCGTGTCTTTCATCATAATCCCTATGAAGCATGGCAAGTTTCCTATTGAGGTGAAGGCTTCTGTTGCGTATCCACAATTCGACGATGGCATAAGAAAGGAGCTGCTAGTAGTGGTGAGTAATATATATTTTTTCATTTTATTGTTTCCAACAATATACTCCTATTGCATTCCTGTGCTGATGACCTCGCTTGTATTTAATATAATTACATTGCAAGTTTGATGATTGCAATTCATCCAGACATTTTTATTTTCTACAAGTTGATCAATCTCATTGAACAATGTGTCAATAAAATCAAGTGTACTTTTTTGAAAGCCTAATGGAATAAAGAAAAAGGTCACAGTGAATAGAAACATAAGAGTTGAAAACAGAAGTAAGTTTACTTACCACATTCATATGGTACAAAACATAAATTAACTCCCAAATATTTGTAATCATGGTGATGAACCGTTTCCAAAACTTTATTCAACTTCCAGGACAGTCTGAGATTATTACAAATCAAATTGACCCAAGATATATGGTTCCAAACACACCTCAGGCTTCACAAATATTTATTACAGGTAAGATGCATTATTAATCAATTCATTTATAATTGGTCAAATAAGGGCTGGGCAAGTTAACACGTTAATTACGCGTTAACGCAATCTTGTTTGAACGCGATAAATACAAATAGTGTTGTCCGATTCCGATACCAGTATCGGAAGGAGATCCGATCCAGCACTAAAATGGTGGTATCGGAATCGGCGAGTACCAACAAATGGTGCACCGATACCATTTTGATACTTGTATGTCACTTAAACGCAGCCTTCTCTCTCCCGACACTCACTATCGCTATTGGCCTGCTCCAGACCAATGAGAGCGGGCCAATAGCCGCTCTTAACCGTCTTTTTCATGCGGCGGGAAAACAAACCAGGAGAAGAAAATGTCTGCAGTGTGGAATTATTTCATTATAGAAACGCCGGCGAGTACATTGGCTAAATGCAAGATTTGCGACCTGAAAGTTTCGAGAGGTGGAGTTAAACGGGGCAGTTTCAATACCTCGAACATGATAAAACATTTGAAGTCGAAACATGTGAACGAACACAAAGAGTTCGTGACTGAGGCAACTGCAGCTAGCAAGAGAAAGCGGGATGGACCGCAGCAACGATCCCTGGTCAGTTCACTTCGTGCGAAAGAGCAGTGGGACGAGAAGAGCGAAGCAGCAAGACAGATGTCCGAGAAAATAACCGAGATGACTGTTCTCTGTAACCTGCCCCTCTCCTTCGTTGAAAGCGTGGGCTTCCGGCTTTTTATGGCTCACGCAGTACCTAAGTTTAAGGTCCCAAGTCGCAAATACATCACGGGGATGACTATCCCTGCACTGAAACATAAAGTAACGGAGCATGTTTTAGGAAAGCTAGGGGAGGCAGGGACCATAAGCTTTTCAACGGACATCTGGAGCAGCCAAGTCTCCCCACTTTCCCTGCTTAGCTTGACAGCCCACTGGGTAAACTTGGAAACATTCACTCCAGAAAGCGTCATACTTCATGCGAATGAATTCAAGGGATCACACACGGGCGAAGCTATTGCAGGAGCAATAGAGCGCATGCTGCTCAACTGGAGCATCCCGAAGTCAAAGGTAACGTATCTTTTCTAGTCTAGACTTTGAAAGAAATGCCGCAGTAATTTGCCGCAGTAATTTTAGCCGTAAAGGGGTGTGTGTGTGTGTGTGTGTGTGTGTGTGTGTGTGTGTGTGTGTGTGGTGCTCTCTATTGCGACTTGTCTATTTAAGCAATATAGCACTCGTGGGAGTGGGGTAGGTAAGGGATTATCCCTTACCTACCCCACTCGCACGAGTGCTATATTGCTTTTATCAAACAATTCTACCGTCAACAAATTAACATTTCAACACAAAGCTTTGGTTAATTTTTATTATTATAATTACATTATTATTAATAATATTCTTATTATTATTATTATTATTATTAAAGGTCCATGCCATTCTTCGGGACAATGCAAGCAATATGAAGAAGGCAATGAGGGACCTGGGAGTCTCCAGCCTGGGATGTTTCTCGCACATGATTCAACTCGTGGTGCACGATGGACTGCTGTCCCAGCGAAGTGTGAGCGATGCGCTGGCCAGTGGGAGAAAAATAATTGGGCACTTCAAACATTCCCCATTGGCCACATCAAGACTTGAAACTGTCCAGACGGGACTGGGAATGCCAGTCAAACGTCTGATCCAAGATGTTCCCACCCGCTGGAACAGCACCTTTTATATGACTGCGAGCCTGCTGGAGCAAAAGAGTGCCATCTCACTCTATGCTGCAGACCATCAGCTCCCAGCAACACTGACAGCAAGTGACTGGACCTTGCTGGAGAAAATCAACACTCTTCTGGCTCCATTTGAAGAGATCACAAAACAGATCAGCTTCGCCACCTCCACCACTTCAGAGGTCATCCCCTCAGTCATCGTCCTGAAGCGTCTGTTGGCCAAACAGACCACAGAGGACAGCGGGATAAAAACAATGAAGGCGACACTTCTAGCAGCTATGGGCACAAGATTCCAGACCGTTGAGGCGGAGCCCTTGTACTCTGTTTCAACCATATTGGACCCACGTTACAAAGACAGGTATGTTAATTTAATTGTGAGCTGTATAGTGTAAAGTTTAAACATCTTGTGTTAGTGTGTAATTAAATGCAGTGCTAAATAAATAACAGCATATGAGCTAACAGCTATATTATGCCATTCTGTTTACTTTGTTACTGAAGATACTTCACAAGTGCAGAGAGCAGCAAGCTTGCAAGAAGTGCACTGACCCAAGAGGTGGAGAAAAATGAGGAGTCATCACTGCAGACAACCACCACCGAGGCAGCAGACCCAGCCAGTAAGACCCCACGGATGACAGCAGAGCCCAACACAAGCAGCTGCTTTAAGGGGCTGTATGAGGAATTCCTGCAAGAGCATGCTGCTGAACAAGGTGGGGCCAGCAGCACAGTTACACAGGTGCAGATAGAGACATATCTGGCTGAGAAAACAATCCACCGCACTGAGAGCCCATTCGAGTACTGGGGAAAGAATAAAGAACGGTTCCCCTCCCTGGCTACTACAGCTGCAAAGTTTCTCTCCGCTCCCTCCACCAGCGTAGATAGTGAGAGGCTTTTTAGCACGGCTTCTAACATACTTGATGAGAAGAGGAATAGGCTGTCAGGAGATCATGTAGAAACACTAATCTTCCTCAAGAAAAATCTTCCAATGTACCTGAGCTTGAACCCCAAAGACTTGAATCCTCAAAAGTAAACAAGAGTAAACACTACTAGGTGTTGTGTGACAGATCTGTCACTGATTAATGCAATTTGTTCTTACCTCATATACGTTAAATGAATGCAGCTATCTCTCAAATGTACCTCATATGTATATTATTTCTTATTTTAATACAATTTAACGTTCTACTTCTTACTGTTGCACTAGTTTTATACACTAGTATTATGTTATAATTTTATGAAAGTTGCACTATTTTGGCATTTGAGAGCCAAAACTCAGGGTTTTAAAGAGTTTGTAATGTATTTTTAATGTAATGAAATTTTAATGTATTTTACTTTCTTACTGTTGCACTGTTCACTTCTATTATACATGTTCTAATTTCATGAATGTTGCACTATGTTGGCCTTTGAGAGCCAAAAGTTTATTCAGCTATTGTTGTCACCCATACCAGGTAGGCAATAAAAAGTTCTACTGGATTCACTTTGTATTAGTCTTCCTGCTTCACAAAGGTAGGCAGCAGCTTGACAAAGCCATGATGGCAATGATTTTACATCCAAGTAGTATGCAGCTCTTCATATATACACACACACACGCATCAATTTCAAACAGTGGTATCGGTATGGTATCGGTATCGGCCGATACTGCACAGCCAGGTATCGGTATCGGTATCGGAGCCAAAAAATGGCATCGGTGCAACACTAAATACAAATTGACGCATTCTCTTTTTCTTATTTTTTTCACTTTGATTTTGAAAGGTTTTGCACTCTGAATGTCAACATTCATATAAGAAATCATTTTTGTTTTTAGTTCCACTTACTTAACATTCAATTACACTTGCAGTAAGTGACAGCCTGTTTTAGATTCCCAAATCTGTGGTGCTACTTATTTGAATTTAACTACACTTGTAGCAACTGTTGTTTTACAATTGTACTAATTAACTGCCTGTTTACAATTCCCAAATCAGTTTTGCTTCATATTCATCCCACACTGAGTGAGTCAATGAAACTCCCTCAAGATCACTTGGCCTAGTTTTAGCTTATTAAGAACATTTGGTATGAATGATAATTTGTCATTCCATTTGATAATCTCGTTTAACTTCAATTGGAGTGGATTTAAAATAGAACTTTAAAAGTGTGATTAATTGTGAGTTAACTCACCATACTATGCGATTAATTGCGATTAAAACTCTTAATCGTTGCCCAGCCTTATTAGATTGTGTGCACTATCCTATTGGATAAGCACAATGTTGTGATCGACCTTCTTCTAATCTTTTCTCATCCTTAATGTCTGTAATTGTTCTGTGTGTGTGGCTTTATATTCATGTGTAGGAGGATCGCAGATGAACGCTAAAGAGCAACAATACTCAATGGATATAGAAATTCAGCTGGAAGGCCATTCACTGCTGCATACCTTCAGAATCAACAATGAAAACGCCTGTCAAACTAGAACAATTAAGGTAGGCATACATTGGCAAATTATGAATTGTTATCACTGCTGGCAAAGAATGGTGAACCTCTGTAGAAGATCTTAACTCGATTGGTAACGTCAGTGATGCTACGTTCATATTTTCTATCATTCTATCTATACAGCAGCAGAACAAGAAAACTAAAAAACAATATAAAATGACGAGTAAACGTGCAATAGCATTCAATCAAATGTTAGTATATTTATACAGTGTTGTATGTGCTGCATTAAGCAATCTTTTTCTCTGTGAGGACATTTGACGTGTGTGTGTGTGTGTGTGTGTATATATGTCTGAATTTTAACAGTACAATGGCCTTAACAAGCAAGTGAACGTCACTGCCACGGGTACCGGAGAAGCTACTGTCTCAGTGCGTATTTTTATATTTATGTTGACATATTCACTATTTGTTTAATTTTATTTCCATTACGAGGTACGTATTATGTGCAAATATTTGTTAAATGAATCCCACATGGATTAAAGGGATAGGGTTATACAGTAAATCATTGGAATTGCTGTTTCAGCATTGAGATGTAGTTGTTGGATGTATAAATAAATATTGAGAACTGAGTGTCCTGTACCCTGTTTTTTTCAACAGGTAGTGTCAGTGTATTATGCAATAGCTGCGAACGATCAAGCAAATGACTGTGCTAAATTTGAACTGAATGTGACACTTTCCCAAGGTAAACTCGTCAATGTCTGGCATTCAGTATTGTTACCTAGCTTTGCCGGTGCTGAGCAACCTCCGGTTCTGATTTTACGGCTAGCCCTGGTTTATTCCATACATCAGGAAGGATCAAAACCGACCCGACGTTGTCGATCAGACTCAGCACCCACTCCTAGCCTAGACTAGTTTTAAACGAAGGCCGAGCATACACTTCACTATTTCAGAGCAGAATTGCGACGCAGACTGGTTTTACAGATCGGGAGGAACCCGCAATGTCGCAAACTCTGATTTGTTAATATCGTGTGAGAGGGTCAAAAAGTCCCGATAATTGCATCACCGTCGCCCCGATCCGGTCTACGACATCCAATTATTTTCAAACATGTTTGATCATTTCGGGCCTGTGTATGCATGCGTGTGTGCATTCCCTAATCTAAAAGCCATAGGGAATGCTTTTAGATTAGGGCAGGGCCACAGAAATATATATATATATATATATATATTTTTATAGTTACAAAAAATAACTGAATGTGGCATAGGTGGTTTTCAACAGTTGACAAAACATCTCTTTACATCCAGAACTGGCAACTGATTTCAAATCAGCCATATAAGTTTGCAATCATTTCTTGTGGGCTGATTATAAAACAGCTCTCGTGGCATCCGTCTTGTTGACAAATCATGGTCCTTTTAAGATAAGGTGCTGTAAATGTGTTACATATAGCTCCTTAAAGGGACGATAGCGGCAATCATAACATTGGAGTCATCAGGTGGGCAGTTTCCTCACAGAAGTGTCATTTGTAGGTCCTCAATAACTGGGGGCTCAATGGTAACCCCTTATGTCCCAGGTGCGCCCCCTCTGCCTTTACCAATTCTGCTGGTTCATGGTGTTTTGCAGCTCCATTGATATCCCCCTCGCTAGCTGATCCAGTAGCTACTGCAGCATCCCGGGTTGGGGGTTACATTATACATGTATCTCTTTTCTTTTTTTCATTCTAGCATTTTAATGTTCTGTTCATGCTCTTGTCTTCCAGGAGCAGAAGTGGATGACCTAAACACATATTTGCTTAAAATAGAGGTCTTGTAAGTAGACAACATGAAATATAACACATGTCAACTGTGTTTTTTATTACTTTTCACATTTCACATGTACAAAAAATATCTGAAAATTCTGAAATCAAATCAATCAATCGTTTGTTCAAATCATGAACAAACTTTCTTTTTCCAACCCTAAATGATGTCTTACCTAAACTGATAATCCATTGTTTGGGCACCATTTTGCAACTGAACATGGTGATTACCATCATTGTATAGTAGCTAAGAGGATTTAAACTAAATGAGTAAATAGCCTTTAATCAGTAAACACGTTGTCCGTCAGCAAATGGCCGTATTTTTCAATTGCAATTGTTTTGGCTTGATTTCATTGAATTATATTTGCCCTAACCTTTCAGTAGAGGAATCAAGTTTCAAAATTGTACAATGGTTTCTCATGACATCTACCTGTTAGCTTCTAATCAAATTTATATTTTCAATTTTGCATTGGATTATTGATTTATTTGGAGATTTTGCCTAAACCTACCTCTAATAAAACCTCCCTGTCATATGTAGAAAAGTTTGAATATTGCCAATATTTTTGAATGAATTATTGACCAAGTTACTCATCAGATGTGCTATTGCCCTATAGTACCATAGGGCTACCAAGAGGTCATGCACTAGGTGGTATTGAATCTTAAGAAATTAAATCTTCCACTTATGCTGTATTCTAGCTATTGGTCCATCTATTGGTCCTGCATAATTAATAAGCATAGCCATTGGTCTCCCAGCATTTCATGTTGAGTTAAATGTGTTTTCCTTTTTAATGAGTGCTCTTTAGCAGAGGGCCAATGCCCATATTAGTTTGGGCTCTTGACATGGATTCATGGATCAATATATATCATAACACTTCTTGCAGGTATAAGGATATGGACAAAGATGCAGGCATGACCATCTTGGATATTGGTTTGCTTACTGGTTACACCCCTGATGTAGACAATCTCAACCAAGTGAGTACAGTTTTGTATTTGTTAAACAATGACAAGACCTGTGAATACATTTCATTTACCTGTTTGTGTGCCTGTAGTTGTCGAAAAACAAGAACAGAACGATCAGAAAGTATGAAATGGACAAAGTGCTGTCAGAGAAAGGTTCCCTTATCCTTTACCTGGACAAGGTAGGCCACTTAACTTTCCCCATTCTGCAACAGAACACCCAGATTTCTCCCATCTACATAACTACCTAGTTACAACCTTTCTGTTTGCCATCTTCAGGTGTCTCACACACAGCCAGAGGAAGTGGTTTTCAATATCAGACAGACAATGAAAGTTGGTGTCTTACAACCAGCAACTGTATCTGTCTATGAGTACTATAATGGTGAGCACGAAAAATCCTGTTCCTTGATGAATATGTGCAAAGTTGGGATCTCTTGAAAAACTTCCACTACGTATAAAGTAGCTGAGACGGTTGTGTGCCATGCCTTTAGCAACAGATTTTGTTTATCAAAATACAATCTAGTTTGAACAAGGGTTGTAGAATCCACATATTCCTCTTGTGTAAACAGGGCCTATATTATAGCATCCATCTTTGAACATAACTATTTATTATCATAGTTATTTAATGGTAATAGTTATTTCAATGTTGTCATTTATGTATTTGTATGCCAGATTGTTTTTTATATATGTTAACGAAGCCATGTTTCAACTCAGTGGCATCTAACAGAATGGACTTGGCAGAAATGTAATATAACTAGAGTTTTCACGCACGTGTTGTGCGCGCTTAACCTCTAGTAGTAATTAACAGGGGTAATTGTTCAAAAACATAACGTCTTACCTGGGCGAGTGTCGCTGCGGTGTGTGCGCGTGCGTGTGGTCTTACCTGCGCGTGTGCCGATGGCGGAGCTGTTAAACATCTTACGTGTGTGTGTGTGTGTGTGTTTGTGCGCTTCTGTGTATGTGTCGCTGCCTTTGTGTTGACGTGCAGTATGTGCGCGTGCTTGTGTGTGTGTAGTGTGTGCGTTTCCGTGTATGTTTGTGCACATGTGCGTGCTTGCGGTGTATATATGCGTTCGCTCTTGGCACATGCGCACCTGAGTAACTTGAGTAACTGGTGCGACAGGCCTGCTATTATAGTAGTAAGATATTCAGCAGTATCTTTAATCAGTGTACATCCCATTACAATGTGACCTGTGAATGGGCCCTTTATATCCAGTGACCGGGTTCTCCATGTGGCACTGCTATTATTCTACAGTAGCACAGAAATTACAAAAGGCTCCAGAGAGGATCCTTTTATTTCTTTCTCATAAATCTATGGCTTATATTTTTACAGACTAAATAATACAATTTATAAATCAGACACAATAAGGGAGGTACCCACTGGTACCTCACAGGCCAAAACAGGCCTCCGTAGCTCCTCCTACACATTGGAGAGGAGCGGTGGGAGGGGGATATTCAATTGGTATCAATCTGCAACTTCACAGCTCGATACCACTAAAACAGAACTTCACCTTTAAAACATGTTTTCCCAATAACAAAAACTGCCTTTTGTTTTTTTCCTTGCAGAGAAACCTTGTGTGAAATTCTATCATCCAGCTCGGGAAGATGGAAAACTACTTCAACTCTGTCGAGGGGATCTATGCAAATGTGCTGAAGGTAAAAAAAAAAGGTCTTATTTACCCCCAATAACCTCCCGCTTCACAGGAGCAATTACAAGTACATGGCTTGATTTAATGAGCAACTTTGCTAGCCATCCAGCAGAACCTTTCAAACAACTGGTTATATTAGAATACCTAATGGACACACACATGTCATTTCACATAAAGCTGAATATCTTTGTACTGAATTTGTTTTTCCAGAGGAATGCAGTATGCAGAAGAAGGGTGAAATCGGCAATACCGAACGAAATGAGAAGGCCTGTGATGCTGACGGAAATATAAATTATGGTAATTTGGTAGTTTATGTTAATGTATGTTTGAATAATAAAAACATATACATGTGCTTGGGGGGGAGGGGGAGACCAGAATATCAACAGTTTGCTACCCCTCTGTTCTCAGTGTATAAAGTTAACATTGAAGGCTATGACAATCACCAAACCACCGATTTTTACAAGATGTGGATAGTGCAGGTGATCAAGGAAGGTACGTCTTTATCTCCTTTTTACTACAAGATTTGAATTGTGGAGCTCGATGCCGCTTGCCCTATTGCCATTTAAAAAATATGAGACTTTTAACACAGACACGTTCCCTGTGCTTTTCCAAATTACATGCAGAAAGAAATGTTGTAGTGGCACGTCACTCATTAGCAATGAGATAGTTGTCCCCAGCAATTTGGAGTCAGTCAAAGTCAATTGCAAATGCGGCACATGACTTTCCATTTACATGTGATTTTGAGCCTAGCGCTTAACCTAGTAAAATTGACACTGTGAATACATTTTTTAAGCTATTGACCCCTAACATTGCACACTTTTTAAGGGGGATGACCCCCATGTGCCTACTTAGTATCGAGGCCCTGGCTTATTGGAAGTTGGATTGTGAATAATTGATTATTCCTTTCCCAGATTTAATCACAAATGTCCTTATAGCATGTTGACCAAATATCGTTTTTATATTTTCTCTGTACTGTAGCAGAAAACAGAGCTGATTTCTAGGCGTTCCATTTAGTTTGGTCAGCAAACAAGTTGGCCGGATTATCTCACTAGGCTGCTGTTCAGCCGGCAGCCAGGGTTTATGGAACTCTCGTGTGGACGTGTGGAGCTCTGTCTGGGCAGTGGTTGACTGAGGCGCCCGGGAGAAAGTTGAGCTTTTCAGCCGCACAATTAGGGCTGGGTATTGTCAAGGACTTTGCGATACGATACGTATGATACACTGGTCACGATGCGATATATCGCGTATCGCGATATATCACGATGTATTGCGATATTCCACATACACAAATTGAGTCAAAACAACTTCATTCAAAACTTCCTTTCCATGAACTGCATTGATTTACAATGCACGAAAGCCATACGTCTGCAAAACATGTGAAATCAGCTTCCAGTCCTCACTGATGTGGTGTGACGAGATCGTAACATACGACTTAGTGGCTGTGGACGTCCAGCCATCACTCGTAAGGGCCACTCTTTCGGCTAAGCCAAGAGATGTTTTTATTGCTTGCTTCACCTCTTCACACATCCTGGGCACAGCTACCTCCGTAATGTGTTTGCGAGTTTGGATTATATAGCGCGGTTCCATAGTGCTCACCATATGCCTGAAGCAACTGTTCTCAACCACGCAATAAGGGCGCAAATCTTCACATATAAAATGCATGACCGACTCCATTATCTTCTGAGCTCTAGATGAGGTGGATGGAAGATTATTACTCTCCGTATTAAACGTTGTTTGAATCGCGGTCCGTTGCTGCTGCTGTGACGTTGCTGTGTCGTCCTTGGGGTGTCTTGTTAAGTGGGCTCATAAGTTTGTTGTGTTGCCTGAGAACTTTACAGCAGTGTTACAAAGTTTGCAAACTGCATTTGATTTATCCAGATCCCAACTCTCGAGTTTGCTTTTAAAGCCGAAGTGCACTCACACATCGGATTTGTATAGGGAAGGGGCAGCTCTAATGCTATCCTCGCTGTTAGCCATGTTGTTTGTAGCTAAGCCATAAACATGAGAAGAAGGATTCAAGCCGATTCCAGTTCTCACTCTGTCACACATGCGACACCTACTGGAGCGGAGTTCGATTTCACGTTTACAACAAAGAATTACCTTGAAAGCAATGTGTTTATTTCTCAGTTGCTGTTTTGTTTTGCTTATTCCTTCACAGGATCTTCTGATAAATCTCCATTGGGTAAACAACGCATCTTCCTTGGTTACTCCCATTGCAGAGAGTCTATAGATCTGAGCCCTGGCAAGAGCTATCTCATCATGGGCACATTGGATAATACAGAGAAAATTGACGATGAGTATGTTTTGTGTTTTTATTTGTTTTAGACATTAATGGAATTTGAATGGTTAACCTGGTTGAAATGTATTGAGCGTTAGCCGAGGTGTTTTCAACAATGTGTTCAATAACATGTGCAGCTACGAGAGTTAACCAAAAGAGGAAGGTGGTCCCCACATATATATTATTAATTGAATCTATTCTGTTGAGCTTTTTTCCTGCAGTAGCTAGTCACCATAACTGCTTTTGTTGAACCATATGTTGTCCCCAAAATATTTGCGATAGCTATATTATAATTTCAATACAATTTTGTGCCACTGATATAACTGAAGCACAAGACAACTGCGGAGAGTGGCTCATAATTTGAAATGTACTCAATAAATAAATTAAAAGATTGCATCCTCATGCACACCATTGCAGCAGCAGTGCCCATTACCTAACATATGCATTAGACAGAAATATTAAAGCTTTCCACTTTCCTTCCTTTTAGGTATTGGTATGTGCTAGGGGAGACGACATGGATAGAATACTGGCCAACAGAATCAGAGTGTGCTGAAGAATTTCAAAATACCTGTCAAGGCCTGGAAGAGCTAGTTTTTACATTTGAATATGAAGGATGTGGGGATTAGTGTGAAGCCCAGGCAACAGAATCTGTGATCTGCTTTTCAATGCGAATATGACCAAATTATTTCTGTACTTGATTAAGTGTATTGATGGAGATATTGTGTTTCAAAGCTTTCGATTTCTTCTGTGATATAAATTAAATAGTATCCGGTTAAATCATATCAGATAATTTTGTTAAATTGGGTGAACTTAGTTGACTTGGCGATGAATAACAAAGTTAAATACCGAACCTATCTGGATCTGCTTTTAATTGAACATAATTCCTAGTCAGACTCAATAGGGTATTATTGAATACTGCTATGGGTTCATTTTTGGTATAACTAATTTCCAGGATTATGAAATGGACTAATAAATTGACACAATAAAAAAAGATGTTAACAGTGGATTTTCATGTAATCTATCTGAATAAAGACAAGTCATGATGAAACCAATTGGATTATATTATTCAGCCTATGCTACACTACGCAACATGCTGTAAAGTTTCCCTGTGTTTCCCTGTTCAATAATTAAAATAGGCTATCACCCTCAGAAAATTGGTAACAAAAACGAAACTGTTGCGATACAACTGCAGACCTTCATGTTATTAAAAGCAACCTATTTTCACTTAGTGCATTGCAAGTAAACTGCCTTGTAGCGCCGACTGCTATTGACATGAATGATCAAAACATATAACAGATAATTGATAATTATAGGTCCATGATTGTAGTTTACCACTTTGGATGGAGTCAGAACACTGTTGAGAAACATCAATAGGCTGTTACCTCCACAATGGCCTACAACTTGAACAGTGTCCATCCTTTTGTGATCGGTAAAACAGTTCTCGCTGGTGAGAGCCATAAACAATAAACCTTGGTGCGAATACATTTGTCATCTTTTTCGCAAAAGGAAACTACATTGTGTGTGTTCAGTCCATGTCAACTTAATGATTTGTAATTGAATTGTTTGAAAAAAATCAAAACCAACAATCAAGTTCAATTCAAAAGGACCCTACCATGCGAGTCGTGAGTCAGTGCTTTCTATCGTGGCTAATTATATTAACGTTGTCGAGAGGCAATTTTAATATAATATCCTTTTGCCCCTATTATTTACTTGGCAAGAAAGAAATGTTTCAGAATGACCACTATTTGACTGTCAAGGTTGAACTAAGGATGGAGATCTGCAGTTAGACACTTCTGGACCTGTCTAGTAAACATTAAAATGTTTACTAGAGCACCAAATCTTTGACAAGAGCATAAAGTTCTTCATAGATCTAGCCTTTTAATTTTGCACTCAAATTGCACCAGACTGATGCATTTAATGAATATGAATTAAGTCAAGAGCAGTAGCAGTAGAACAGAATCATAGTGCATAGGTATACAACTGCATGTCATGATCCGCCCCTGGTTTTCTCATTCACCTGCCTGCCACCCTGATCACTCCCAATTAACCCAACCACCTTCACCTGTGTTTCCCCTATATCAGTCCTTTCCTCCCAAACATTCCCTGCCAGATTGTCTCTTGTGTTTCACAGTGCTTTCCCGCGATTCTAATCCTGACCTATACCACCTATCCTGCCTGCTCTCTGATCCCTGCCTGCCTGACTCTTCTGCCGGTTCCTGTTCCCCGCCTGTCTGACTATCCTGCCTGCTCCTGATCCCCGCCTGTCTGACTATTCTGCCGGTTCCTGATCCCCGCCTGTCTGACTATCCTGCCTGCTCCTGATCCCCGCCTGTCTGACTATCCTGCCTGCTCCTGATCCCCGCCTGTCTGACTATCCTGCCTGCTCCTGATCCCCGCCTGTCTGACTATTCTGCCGGTTCCTGATCCCCGCCTGTCTGACTATCCTGCCTGCTCCTGATCCCCGCCTGTCTGACTATCCTGCCTGCTCCTGATCCCCGCCTGTCTGACTATTCTGCCTGCCGATCCTGAATCCGAATAAACGATTGACACTGTTCCACGCTCTTCGCCAGTCTGTGCACTTGGGTTCAGCCAAACACCCACGTTACACTGCAACTGAGACCAATGAGAGTGAAAAGACTGAACTCGTGAAAAACATATTATAAAAAATATATATATTTAATTTTAGTATGAGTATTAACAACAAAGAACTGTTCACAATGCTAGATACAAATGTATAATGTACACCAAACAGTCTACTGCTTCACAGGAGCACAACAACCTTGCTTGATTTAATTAGTAATCTAACTATCCTTGTCTTTTGTCATTTTGTCTTTCCAAAGGAATGCAGCATGCAGAAAAAGGGTGAAATCAGCAAGAAGGAATGAATCGAGAAGGCCTGTGATCCTGAAGCAAGAATAGATTATGGTCAGAATGTGTGTTTTAGTTTTTGTATGTATGCAAGTGAGAGAGATACCAAGGGTCAAGCAGGATAAATGTGTGCAACCCCTCTGTCCTTAGTGTATAAAGTTACGATGGAATGCTATGAAGACCAGAACTCCACTGATGTTTATAAGATGCGGATAAATCAGGTGATCAAGGAAGGTAAGCATTTGCTGCTTTAAACTTCAAGATCGTTCAACAGCCAGAGTATATCTGCTGCTCCTGAGATTCACATAATTGGCTCTAAATCTCACAATTCATATAATAACAAATGCTTCTTCTGTTTTGCCCATCTACATACAGGATCATTTATCACGGAAGGGAGTTTGTAATGATTAATTCTGGGACCACTTTTCAAGTACGTAAACTCCAGCAAGAGAGTGGACGCAGACACAGGGAACAGTTCTTGTTGATTCAATGATCTGCATCAAAACAGACTACTCTTCAGCACAATGTTCAAATATTGCATGAATAGCGAATCAATTACTGAAGGATGATTGAATGAATCAAGGGATAAATTTATGTTTCTGGAAGATAGAAGAAATGAATAATTATTGCTATATTTAAATGCCAAACACACCAGGCTTTAGTACCCATAGCAAAAGTGCCATGAATGTAAGATAACATACTGTAGATGGCTAATAGAATAGCTTAACTAGCATTCCACACACCTAAACTCGTTGTGCTATAACAAAATCGCCACAGCGGCGAGACAGAGTGACGGAATATCATTGTAATATGCCGACAGATGCAGGCATATGGTGCGTTCAGATCAAAAAAGATGGGGCAGTGTGAATCCCTACAAAGTCAATGCGAAGACGCGTTTAGAGGCGAATATTTCGCCAGAGAAATCTGCGGCACGAATTGATGAATGGTGCAGTGCAAACACCTTGGTTCACGCCGATTTCATGTGATTCTACTCGCGTGTACATTTCGCTCGAATTGAAATACTTGACCTTTTACGCAAATTTCGCCGTCCTCCCATTGACTTCCATTGTAAATAATTATATTTTAAAAGTAGAATATCTTAAGAGGTTTAAAATATTTTAAAGATTTGAATGGAAGAGTGCTATTCTAGTCTAATCTGAACATTTTAAAATTGGAATGGAGTCTATAGGTGAAAGGATAAGAAAGGAATAAAACTTAAGAACAATAGTTGAGCGCTGCATGCAGCAGTCACCTAATTATCTATAGCATAATACGCCAAGGCTGCTCCCCGCTAATTCCTTCTGCTTCATGTGAAACTATTTGGCTGCTCCGCTGCTTTTATGGAGGATGAGTGAGAACGATTTCCAAAATAATGCTGTCCCTAAAGGACATACTCAAAGTGTTACGTAGTCATTACATTGTGTGCTGCCCGATTAGTTCCATTCAAATTTTGAAGTACTACCATAGGCAGGCTATATAAATAAATGTAAAACTGTATACACTTCCTTTGCATGCTAGTATTTTAATTTAAATGTAATCATCCCACTGAAACATTTATAAAATTGTTTCCATGTGTGCTTAACTTCTTAAAAAAAAATCACAATAAAAAAAATAATAAAATGGTGCTTTGTGAAACTTAAATACATTTTCCAGTTCTCTGCTAAAACACTGCTATTTTTACTGGGGGACATCAAAACCTGCTCACCCTAAACACCCTAGGTTTTTTGCCACATACTTGCATGCTTTAACCCATCATTTACCCATCATTTTGAAGTGTATTATTCTAGGTTTCAAACATATCAAACTTAAGACCATAACCTGGAATGAACCCTATTCCTATGAAATTTGATCTAAAAAATAAGATTAAAATTAAATAAAATTACAGATCAAAATGTAGTTCTATATAATGAGATACAGATTAGATAGAAATGTGCCATCTGATAACATGATGATTATTTGTGGCAGTATCAATGACAAATGTGTTTTTCCCTTTTACTTTTATACCCAGGCATGAGTATGTGCTATGGGAGAAGACATGGATAGAGTACTGGCCAACTGACTAAAGTATAGACGTACCTGTGGGAAATAACACCCAGGCCACCAAATCTGTGATTTGCCTTCAGCTCTGTAAATTTGTCTTTTTGATATCTAGTTATGCATGATACAATCATTATAACCTATAGCTGTAAAGTGTGCGTTAAGTTCAGTCTAGCCATTGTCCCAATCTGAATGTTAATTAAAACAGATAATATCAGCACTTGCTTTAGTGTAATTGTTATGTTAGGTTCTGTGTTAGGCTGTGGCCCATATCTAAATGCCCTCATATACTTTTGCTACATGGAAGACAGTATTTGAAAGCTACTTGACAATAACCAATGCAACCAACTATGCATGGAACAATGCTTTTCATAAGGCCCTATGAAATGCATCATTTTCTCTGGACTGAGGACACCCTTTTACGGTCTTCCAAACGCAACTGGGCCCATAGTTATAAAGCCTCTCAGTTACTCCTAAGAACTGCGCTAAAAGTAAATTTAGGACAAAGGATATCCACAGCTTAATGTAGGACCTTGAAGTACATTCTCGAGGTTCCTGCACGGGCCCGTTTCTTGCTATGACGTTGCCTTGGTTTCCTACAGGTTTATGATTTGCATTTTTTCCTACAACAGTGGCGGCTGGCCAACACAGATACGGATATTATTATTGTGAATTATTGTTTATAGCCTTTAAAGTTTTAAGGCTATAAGAAATAACAGTAATATAACAAGTTACAATAATAATAGATTCATAAATAATTAATAAAACATGTAATTAAGTAATGATTACTTATTTGATTAATTTTGTGTTGAGAATGCACAGTAACGTGTAATATATTAAATATAAAGCATTACATTTAGGGCAAAATGACATGTTCATCCCCTCCCTCTCCATATCTATTCTGAGCCGAAAGAAACATCGCCTGGTCAGTGCAGCAGCGCAGCCAATAGCTGACACAAGATATGCACATAGCAACATCAATTAAGCCAATCAGCATCCTCAAATCTGAATCAGTTTAAGGGCTCTAAGCAGAGTCAGTTGGTGGTGGAGTAGGGACACCTGACGCCAGGGGATGGACTGGGACAAAAATTTGGCCCGGGACTTTGGGATGGAGAGGCCTCTAATGAGACAGAATTTTGCCACTGTGTAAAATAATAAAAACTATTCCTTACCCGTGGATATGTGCATTGCAAATACATGTCAATGTTGGGATGTGCTTGTGGTTTGTGAAGATAACAGGCAAATATTTTATAAGCAATCTTGTCCATGTACAACATCTTAGAAATTGGGTTGCATGTTCCTAGAAAGGTAAATCAAGGGTGAAAAGGTTCAAAATAGTGCAAGATGAAAGTATTTTAGTGGAGTGAAAAAAGTGGGAGGCATAAATAGTCATATCTAGCAGCATACAACGACGATGTCACATTGTTTGCCCCTCACTGCTGGATAATGCTCCACAAAAATCACAAATCAAGCTTTTTTTTTAATGTTTGCAATGACCAATGAGAAAAATGGCTCTGTCAGTCTCTGGCCAGGTATATAATTAGGGGCCATGTGACATTTCAGAGTGATAAGTCAAGCCGTTGAGGAGAAAAATGAGGACACACACACGGACGTTGCATCTCGTAAACACCAACTAACTAACTAACTTCAGAGGGAGGTAAACGGGAAGTAAGTGCCCAGCCTGAGATCAGATTTGACAGGTCGCGGAGCAGTCTAAGTTGGGAGGGGCCGTTCGGCCACTCGCTTTGCACCCATACACTGTGTTTAAAAGTTATCCCCCTCTAAATTGACAGTAACCTAATACATCGGCTCTGTTTTACCGCCAGGCTACAGCTCCGTTTCGCGCAGTTTGCAAATATCCTGCAGGCCAGCCAAGTCACGGCTTACTCTACTTTTGTATTTTTTTTATTGATTATTATTTTGTGAATTGAAAAATGACCGCCAGCCTACTCGGCCTGAATAAAATATAATATTAATAGTAATACTATAAGTGTCAGAGAAGCTTTACCCTCTCTCGGACATGGACATCAAAATAAACGGCTGCCCAGACAGAGCTCCACACATCCAGACACCTCGCCACCGGTGTCGGCACAATACCCACGTCCTAGTGAGGTACACCTATCGCTACGGTGTGTGGTGAATTTCATACATGATCGCTTATTATAACACTCATAACAGTTAAACAACGATGGTACTAAAAAAGTATCATGAAGTTGGCATGGGTCGTTATCAAGGGGATAACACCCCCCCCCTTCCCTAAAGCTATCGGCCCGAAAGGCATTTTTTTAATCACATAGTGTTCGGATTCCGTCTGAAACAGTGACTTTACTGGGTCTTTAATGAGGGTCGCTCATTAAAGCCCTCATTAATGCCGGCGATTAATGCCGGCAATTTATTTTTTCTTAGCATACCTTAAACACGTATAAAAACTGCATATAACACTGGAAGGGAAAAGCCGAAAAAGCATAATATCCACCCCTTTAAATTGTGACGAATTTAATGGACGAAATAAAGGTTGTGGAAGGAGGCCGGATATTAGTAGAATAATTTGGCTTTGTTTTTTCTTTGGTCTATTTTGAATCTTTCAAAGTGTTTGAGATTCTATTGTTTTATATCATATTTATTAATATTTATTGATTTCTATTAAATTGTGAATCACTTTATGGACAAAGCAAAGGTTGTGCAAGGATGATATATGTTTTTAGAACAATAATAATCATGTCTTTATTATATATTTTTTCAAAACAATTTAAATTGTACGGTGGCGCTGAGCATTCACAAAAAAAAAAAAAGTAAGTTTCACACCGTTAGCACACCAGGATCTCGTAATTACGAGAAAAGATCTCGTAATTACGACATCAGGATCTCGTAATTATGAGAAAAGATCTAGTATTTACGACATCAGGATCTCGAAATTACGAGAAAAGATCTCGTAATTACGAGATATTTTCTCGTAATTACGACATCAGGATCACCCCTCTCATTCATCAATAACATGGATGGCTGGCTGCAGGACGGCAACGATGACGCTATCCGACGCTATTGTATTTTATTTCTTGCTCGGATTGAGGCATTGGGAAATATTGATGTTCCTTAAAAGTGAGGAGGGCATTTATATGAGTATGTCAACATTGCGCAGACATCTGAAGTCATTGGGACTGTTCAGGAGAAAAGCCAAGTCGGACGTGCTACAAGTGGCTCTCTTCCTGCACGAGCAGTTGAACCAGTACGGGATGCTTCACGGATACAAATTTATGCATCTGAAATGCATCCAAGCAGGCTTGGTAGTTACTCAAACAACGATAAGGCACCTGCTCTTAATCCTAGATCCTCGAGGAGTACAACTGAGGAAACGGAATCGTCTAAGACGTCGTCTTTACATAAACCCAGGTCCAAACTTTTTGTGGCTCGTCGATTCATACGACAAACTTAAACCCTATGGCATATGTATTAATGGTGCTGTCGATGGATTTTCCCGTATGGTCATATGGCTACATGCTTACACAACAAATAGAAATCCCCGTGTTATTGCTTGCCTCGTAATTACGAGATCCTGATTTCGTAGTTACGAGATCTTTTCTCGTAATTACGACATCAGGATCTCGTAATTACGAGATCCTGATGTCGTAATTACGAGATCTTTTCTCGTAATTACGAGATCCTGGTGTGCTAACGGTGTGAAACTTACTTCTTTTTTTTGTGAATGCTCAGCGCCACTGTATAAAAGTTACATTTCCTCCAACATTAAAAAAATAGTCTTGTCTTGATAATGAAAGTACCTTTACCTAGTTCCCTAATGAGCCCTTCCAAGAATGTTGAATATCAAAAGTATATCCAATATGAAACTTACTTTACCTCGGTGGTTCTGTTTCTATATAGCCAGTAGTTGAAGCACTTGCATACAATTTGTAATGTAATACAGTTGTATCATATTTAATAACATTTCAGTTTCAAAGTGTGACCTTATTCCTGTAACATAATACTATCCGCCATACAATCCCAAACTGCTGCTAGATCGTTTGCAGGCGATCAATAATCTTTTGTTTGGTTCGACGGTTTGATTATTGTTTTTTAAGACACACATATATATATATAGACCCATTAGACCTACTGACCCACTACTAGAACCACTAGACCTACTGACCCATTACTAGACTCACTAGACCCACTACTAGACCTACTGACCCACTACTGACCCATTAGACCTACTGACCCACTACTAGACCTACTGACCCATTAGACCTACTGACCCACTACTAGAACCACTAGACCTACTGACCCACTACTAGACCTGCTGACCCATTACTAGACTCACTAGACCTACTGACCCATTAGACCTACTGACCCATTACTAGACTCACTAGACCTACTGACCCACTACTGACCCATTAGACCTACTGACCCACTACTAGAACCACTAGACCTACTGACCCATTACTAGACTCACTAGACCCACTACTAGACCTACTGACCCACTACTGACCCATTAGACCTACTGACCCACTACTAGACCTACTGACCCATTAGACCTACTGACCCACTACTAGACCTACTGACCCAGAACTAGACCCACTAGACCTACTGACCCACTACTAGAACCACTAGACCTACTGACCCACTACTAGACTCACTAGACCTACTGACCCACTACTAGACCTACTGACCCACTACTAGACCTACTGACCCACTACTGACCCATTAGACCTACTGACCCACTACTAGACCTACTGACCCACTACTAGACCTACTGACCCACTACTAGACTCACTAGACCCACTCCTAGACTCACTAGACCTACTGAACCACTACTAGACCTACTGACCCACTACTAGACCTACTGACCCACTACTAGACTCACTAGACCCACTACTAGACCTACTGACCCACTACTGACCCATTAGACCTACTGACCCACTACTAGACCTACTGACCCACTACTAGACGTACTGACCCACTACTAGACCTACTGACCCACTACTAGACCCACTAGACCTACTGACCCAGAACTAGACCCACTAGACCTACTGACCCACTACAGGACAGTTAGCCAATTGGGTTTCTATCTGGGGGTGTACCCAGTAGGGTTTCTATCTGGGGGTGTACCCATAGGGCTTCTATCTGGGGGTGTACCCATAGGGTTTCTGTCTGGGACTGTACCCATAGGGTTTCTATCTGGGGGTGTACCCAGTAGAGTTTCTATCTGGGGGTGTACCCATAGGGCTTCTATCTGGGGGTGTACCCATAGGGTTTCTGTCTGGGGCTGTACCCATAGGGTTTCTATCTGGGGGTGTACCCGACAGGGTTTCTATCTGGGGGTGTACCATGGGGTTTCTATCTGGGGGTGTACCATAGGGTTTCTATCTGGGGGTGTAGACGAGGCAGCTCTACGATCACGTGACATTTCCTGTTTAGCTGAAGCGAAGGAGATCAACCAGAAATATTAAGGTATCTTTAAGGTAAGACCAAATCATATTTCTTTAATATCAATACTAGGTAAGTTAATGTTTGGCGAGGAAAAATAGACCTCACGGAACCTACGTAGTTCGTTATTGTCCGGGAAAACGGAAAACGCTTTGTCGTACGACATATTTGGTCCGTAACATTATAACATTTAGCAACAAAAAACCGTTTCCAGCCTTAGAAATGCATGATTCGATTATTCTATTATTATTGGTCATGGATAGATTAGGGGGCTGTCGGGGTTGACTTTGTTTTGACGACACAGATGACCTATATTATAGATACGTTTAGTCGTTAAGGCCTTTGTTTATCATTTATAAGTAGCCGCAGTTTGGTTGAACAGGTTTGTGGCATTTTAACAACACTAGACCCAAGTGGCTCGAATTGTTGTTGTCGACTAGTATTTATATCATATAGTTCACCGCTTTGATGTTTGGTTTTCTATTAAAGTGACATAAGTGTTTTACTGAAGATCGTCTTAATGCTGTTTTTTATTTGAAGAGGGTTAAGGCTATGCTTATTCAGTCGTCCTCTTCTTACCTTCTCTGTCTCTCTGCCTCTGTTTCTCTGTCTGTGACTCTGTTTGTCGGTGCTTCTGTCTGTCTGTCTGTATCTGCCACTGTCTGTCTGTGCGTCTGTCTGTCTCTCTCTGCCTGTCTCTCTCTCTGGCGTTGTCTTTCACTCTCTGGCTATGCCTGTCGGTGCGTCTGTCTGTCTGCAGCATCGATGGCTCTCATCTCTCTCGAGGACCTCGATGGATTGGACGATGAACAAATAGCAGAGGACACGGATGACGGGTCTGAGGCAAGAGAGGAGATGGAGGGCCAGCGCCTCCTCAACCACTGGCAGGCAGTGGGTCGTACTCATCACGTGTCTGTCCCTACAGGTGAAGGCCTGTCCCACACGCCTGTTCATCAAACTGAAATCAAAGTAGCCAGGGCAAGTTTTTTGATTTCTTGTCTTGACAGAAATGACTGGACCGATCCAGGAGATGACCCGCCAGAACCAGCAGAGGGAACAGATTCCGTTCACAACCATCTCCTGCCAGGACAAGGTCCTAATATAACCCAATCAGAAACTATAGAAACACTCTAGTACTTCTAAACGTTAATATTCTACCAGTACTTCTAGATGTTAGCATAATAGTATCAGTCATAGTACTTCTATATGTTAATATAATACTATCGGTCATAGTACTTCTAGATGTTAATATAATACTATCAGTCATAGTACTTCTAGATGTTAATTTAATACTATCGGTCATAGTACTTCTTGATGTTAGCATAATAGTATCAGTCATAGTACTTCTATATGTTAATATAATACTATCGGTCATAGTACTTCTAGATGTTAATATAATACTATCAGTCATAGTACTTCTAGATGTTAGTAATACTATCAGTCATAGAACCTCTACTTGTTAATATAAAGATACTTTCAGTCATAGTACCTCTAGATGTTTATATAATACTATCTTTGTTAAGGGTTATCTTTGCCCTGATGTCTATAAACAGATATCTGCATATGATTGCAGAATATTTAGGCAACGGGACAAGATTCGGGCATTGGAAACTGGTTTCCATTTGTAGTCCCGAGTATATTATTGACCAATCACGTTTGAGCAGGCTTTGACTGCATGCAGGTTAACAGTCTGTGTGGAGGGCAACAATCTCGGAACCCAACCACTGTCGTCTCACGACAATTAAGGTTTTTGCTAGCTTTGATATCTGTTCATAGTGATTAGCCCGAAATGTCGTCTGGACTTGAAACTCCTTCAAAGATAATGGTATATCCTTTATTCAGTCCCAGAAATATTGCCTGCACTCAGAGGTAAATCGGCTTAAGACGATGGAATGTGTCTGTGTCTGAGATTGGCTTTGCCCTAACCTTAACCTCTAGACATCAGAATGTCCTACAAATGCCATTGTGCTTGGTTGTTTTTCATGTTTTTTACAGATTGCGTGTGTGCATGCCTGTGTGTGTAGCTAGGGGAGGGGCTGATTGAAGAGAAGGTGTGTCCAGGAGGGATGTGGGCGTGTGTCACGCAGAGGGAGGAGATGTATGAGCAGAGCATCTCCAACGCCTTCATGAAGCTCATGCGTTTCATCTGCAGGGAGAACTCCGCAGGTAGACCACATGCAGAGGGGGTCACCATTCACAATAACGATTCAGATCAATACGATTTGATGGAGTCATACTTCGATACGACTTTGATATTGTTTCGTTTTGATGTGGTTTAGATATGGCTTGATACGGCTCGATATGGTTTTGATATGGCTGAATACGGTTTTGATACTGCTTGATAAGGCTGGACATCGTTTTGATACGGTTTTGATACTGCTTGATAAGGCTTGATATGGTTTTGATACTGCTTGATACGGCCTTCAATACAGTCTTGATATGTTTTTCATATGGCTTGAAACGGTTTTGATACATCCATAAATAATTTGCATATGTTAGAGCAGATACTGCTTGGTTTTGATACTGCTTGATACGGTCTTCAATACAGTCTTGATATGTTTTTCATATGGCTTGAATCGGTTTTGATACATCCATACATAATTTGCATATGTTAGAGCAGCAACCTATACCAGTTAATATGTAACCATTTCACTGTAGAAGGCCTGGCTTTTAATTTATTTCAAGCAAATAATCGCCCAAGATGATGTCACATCTATTCATATTCCTAGGAATGACAATCGGTACCAGTTTGTAATTTACCTTTTAAATATGAGTACCTTGTAGGTTGACATAAAAAATGATGCAAGTATTTAAATAATGCAATCACATTGAACTATTTGGACCTAACAGGCCGCTACCTGGGAATGACTATACCTATAGTCAACATCATCCACCTGATGCAGGACGGCAGCACATTTGAGAAGGACGTGGTAACTGCTTATTACCTGCAGTCTGAGTTCCAAGCCGACCCTCCCGAGCCTGCAGACCCGGAGGTGACCATCGTCTTCAGACCTCCCTTCCCGGTCCTGGCCAGGTCAGTTCCGTCTTTGCGGCTGCATAAGGCGCAACATTGGGAGGTGAGAACAGCTAACAACGGTAAAGTAACGCTGTACAGGGTTGTATTATCAAATAGGCTGGGTTTACCAGCCTATTTGATAATACAACCCTGTACAGCGTACAGGGTTGTATGTATAAAACTGATGGGCAATCAGTAGCTTTTGCACTGATTGCCCATCAGTTTTTATAGGCCATCAGAGAATTGACATCAGTGAACCAATCAGGACTGAGACTCACAAACAGCCAATAATATGGGTGGATAGCGTGAGCCACATCTGATTAATGGAAGATAAACAACAACAGAAGGGACGAGCAGAGGAATCTGGTGGCCGAAGGAGCATTCTGCTGTTAAAATAGTAACACAGTTGTAAATTTCAGCCAATTATATAAGTCTGATTATGCTCGGTCACTGTTAAACATTTACAACACCCCACCAGCATTTGGGACAGGCTATTTATTTTACCTCCAGTGTAACAATAGCAAAGATGAATATATTTCAGATAATGCTTTCAACAATACACAAAAACACAATCAAAACATGAACAAATGATTGATTATTGTGAGCCGTCCCTAATAGAAACACATCCCGCACTATCTAACCCATCCCTCCCTTAACTCCCTGTAGCACAAGATGCTGAGCCCTCATCTCTTCCCGCCCTGATTCAGGACATTCTCCGGAACCACGACGGAGGAAACGTTGTCCCATCAGATCCACCAGCTGTGGGAGCATCTGGGCCCGTCTGCAGACTTCCAGCGGGACAGTTATATGGTGGCCGTGTACAACAACCCTGGGGTGGCTCAGCGGCGCAACGAGATCTGGTTCCTCCGTCGAGACCCCTAGGAGCTTCTGTCATGTATATACCTGTGCACTGTGTACTCTGCACTGCACACTGTGCCCCTACTGTGCACTCTTTACTTACTGTACACTGTACAGGGCATACTGTTGAATGTGTTCCTACTGTGTACTGTGTACCTACTGTAAAATGTTTACTTACTGTATACGGTGTACTGTGTATTGTACACCTCATTGTACAGTATAGTGTACTTAATTTATACAGTGTACTTATTGTATACAGTGTACTGTGTAGCTGCTATACACTCTGTATTGTGTAGCTACTATACACTCTGTATTGTGTACCTACTATACACTGTGTACTGTATACAGTGAATCATTGTACACGGTGTACTTACTGTACACTCGGTGCTGTACAGTGTACTTACTGTATACTGTGTACATCTCCTCTGCACCCCCTCACACCGTCTGCCCGTCCCATGTTCAGGTGGAGTCGTCTGGGAAGACAAGGGGGGGTTCTCATGGTGGCTTAGGGTTCTCAAGGTAGTTTAGGGTTATCTGGGGTTCTCAAGGTGACTTAGGGTTCTCTGGGGTTCTCAAGGTGTCTTAGGGTTCTCTGGGGTTCTCAAGGTAGCTTAGGGTTATCTGGGGTTCTCAAGGTATCTTAGGGTTATCTGGGGTTCTCAAGGTAGCTTAGGGTTATCTGGGGTGCTCAAGGTGTCTTAGGGTTCTCTGTGGTTCTCAAGGTGGATTAGGGTTCTCTGGGGTTCTCAAGGTAGCTTAGGGTTCTCTGGGGTTCTCAAGGTGGATTAGGTTTCTCTTGGGTTCCCAAGGCGGTTTAGGATTCTCTGGGGTTCTCATGGCGGTTTTGGGTTCTCTAAGGTTCTCATGGTGGGTTAGGGTTTTGGGGGGTTCTCATGGTGTCTTAGGGTTCTCTAGGGTTCTCATGGTTGTTAAGGGTTCTCTGGTGTTCTCATGGAGGTTTAGGGTTCTCTTAGGTTTATCATGGTGGCTAAAGGTCCTCTGGGGTTTTCATGGTGGTTCAGGGTTCTCTGGGGTTCTTAGGTTCTCAGGGGTTATCATGGTGGATTGGGGTTCTTAAGGTGGCTGAGGGGTTATCTTGGGTTCTCAAGGTGGGTTAGGGTTCCCTTGCATTCTCATTGTGGGTTAGGGTTCCAAAACGTATCCTATTCTGTTCATTTGAGAAAATCTAAGAAATCGTGCTGCCTGTTTATTCACCTTTGAATAGAAAGCAGAGGTAAGATTCAGGACTGTTTTTAAACTCTTGAGATTTGCCGAGATATATTTTTGCTGCCATTTGCATCCTGCCTCATCTCTTAGAGGGAAAGGACAGATACAGACCCTGATTGATAAACAACCACTCCAGATAGAGGTTAGCAACAATTAAAATTCTCTATAAAACTTACATATTTTACGACATGTTTTGCTGTTCATTGTAACTTCGAAGTATGTTTCTTACCTGCTTGTTCTAAAAAATATTCACAGTTGTAAAATTAACATTACATCATAGTTTTAAATAAATCATCATGATAAAGTATATAAATGTGGGTGTCACATTATTAAAGCCTTCTTACACTGACTTGATGATTTCACTCTTCATGTTGGACCCCCTGACATGATGCTTAAGCTTACAGGCTTAGGGTTAGGTATTGCATTAAGCTTACAGGGTCAGGGGTAAGTATTGTATGAAGCTTACAGAGTTGGGTATTTTATTAAGCTTACAGGGTTAGGAAAATCTTCATAAGATCTTGTCATCCGTTATTATTTCACAATACAAGTGTAATACACGGGCCTGCATTTTTAAATAAATAAAGCATGCTTTTATATTATTAATTATAAGATGTTTTTATAAAGAAACGATTCAGTCTTTGTAATTTAAAAAATAAATATGAGATGATGCAGCAATTGCGCCAGGGGGCAGTCGTCTACAGCTCGAAATAAATTCACAGGCGCCGAAGAAAAAGTGTGTGCGTGTGTGTGAGTGAGTGTGCGTGCGCGCGCGCGTTTGTGTGCGTGTGTGCGTGCATTTGGGTGTGGGTGTGGGCGAGCGAGCGCATGTGTGTGTGTTTGTGTGTGTGTGTGTGTGTGTGTGGATGCTGATGCTGGGAAGACGAATGGCTCCGAGGAAAAGGAGGATGCCGTGAAAATGGAGGAGCGCGAGTGGATGTGACTGTCCGCATCTTGGCTCCGATAATCAGGTATTGAGCACATTTATGTGATTTATATATTCACTTACCCTAACCCTCTCATACCTTTATAATGATAAATTGGAAATCCCGTCCTGAAAGTCATTGTTTAAGTCAGACTATTCGCAAGGCCGACACTAAACATAGGTGCGATTATATTTTAAAATAACGACGAAATCCTATCTCCCATAAATCGGTATGTGTTCTATAATACCAACATTGACATGATGCCAATGTAATAATATGGGGTAAGGCAACCTTACAGTCTAAATGTGGTTTAGGCCTAGTCTACGTGTTATATTATAGGCTACTGTTCATTAGCCTACCTAGATACCTGTATGGTATTTAGGCTGCAAGTCATCTCGACGCTTTAAGCTCCCCTATATCTCTTATTATGTATACTTCTGGGCCGTGTAGTCCTATATAGGCTGTATATGCTGTATATATGTATGTATATACATGCACACACACATATATATTGTATATGTAGTCTTCTTGTGTATCCAGACGAGGCCTATAGGGCTGGTGATGTGTTAGATGTAAACTACTCCCCCTGTTGGCGGAAAAGGGGTAGGACTAGGTGGGTCTCGGCAGTAGGAGCGCCTCGCTGCACTGCGGAGCATCTCTGATCCGGGACATCATGACTTAGTCTGCAAAGGACGGATTGTTGTCTTCAAATAAACGGACTTATTGCGTCGAGTCGAAACGATATTCACCAACCAGGAATATGTGACTGGATGGGAACTTGTCATGCAGACTATTGATGCGTCTGTTAGGTCTAGGCTTGAACACAACTCATGTTGGCGTTTGGTCACTATCCAGAATTGAAATACGCATGTTATAAATAAAAACAACATGCTATCTGAAACTGTGTAAATACAAGGCACTTTTAAACTCGACTAGCAGCCACGTGTTTTGGTAGACCATTTATGCGACATTAGTTATTTCACTTGGAATTCTTTCTTATTTGTGGTTGTTGAGGCCATAGTGGGCCGTTTTGTGTCTAACTAAAACTACAAATGAAGATCCCCAAAAGACGGAAAAGGTGCCGTCCTTTTGGCAGGTAGGTCGTTTCTGACCGTTTACTTCTGTGCCACTCATTCCTGTAGTCATTCCGATTGAAACTTTATCTTGATAAATGAAATGCCTAATATTGATCCGATGATCAGTTTCTACTGCAAACTCGTTAAACAAGAATTAGTTCTACTACGCATGCGTATCGAGAAGCTATGACTTTGCACTGCAGTCTGTGCGGCCTGTGTTTGACCGACACCGTAGTTCTCTTTGTACATCCCTTCATATGTAACCCTACATATCAACAAATTCTTTGTGATTCATATTTATATATCCACACATACCTTATGATTCATATATATATAAAGTCATATTCCTTATGATTCATATTTATTTCCCCACACATTTCTTATGATTCATATTTATCTATCCACAATTACTTATTATTCATCTATATACATATATACCTCACACATTCCTTATTATTCATATTTATATATCACACATTCCTTATTGTATATATGTATGTATCTCACATATTCCTTATAATCCATATTCATGTATGTCTCTATAGATTCCTTATTGTTCTATCATTCAATCAACATGTTGTTTTTGAAGTACACTTATAGTTGATTGGGGTCTGGTCAAGGACTGGAACATGAAATGTAATTTAGGAAAGGCCATTCTCTCCACCAAATAGCCCCTAACGTGGAGCCTCTTGTGATGTTGCTGGTATGTTTGCATAGTAGAGAGTAATGTTTGACTTTGTTTGGCTTGTAGGCTAACAGAGTGAGTTTGTCCGGCTGTGGCTTTGTTCTCAGACGTCAGGTGTTGAAGGAGCTTGTAACTATGGTGAGGTCACACTGGCTGCAGTCGCTTCCTGGGTGTTCCCCAGTACCTCCCACTGCTGCACTTCCCCTCAAGTGTCCCCTCACATGTGTGGAGACATGTGTTGATCAGATAGCCTACACCCCATGCTGTTCGGGTGTCCACGCATGTTCTGAAGAACAGATCTGCTGCACAGCCTATAGATATCATGACCCTCACCCTACCAGAGTACATATACACGTAACATAACACTAGCCCTACCAGAATACATATATACATAACATAACATTAGCCCTACCAGAGTAAATATACACATAACAAAACACTAGCCCTACCAGAATACATATATGCATAACATAACACTAGCCTTAGCAGGAGACATATAGACGTTGCATAACACTAGCCCTACCAGAATACATATAGCAAAAAAATATAAACATAATATACACCAGAATGTATAACACCACAATATATATACACATAATATATACTATCATGTGTGCCACAATATATATACACATAATATATACTAGAAAATGTACTAGAAAATATGTAGACATCATATAAACCATCATGTATAATACCTCATCATGTGTAACATGATAGTAAATTGTGTAGCTGTAAGCCTTCTAACTACTAAACTCTTGTAAAGGCCTGCTCTGGTAAAACAAGATTAAAGGTATATTTATACATTCCAACTACTAAAACCAGCAGTTAAATAACGATCTGATATCCATACTCCAATATCCTAAAGGTCCAATATCCTAAAGTTATAATATAATGCTCTCATATTATAAAGCTCTAATATAATAAAGGACATACATCATGAAAGTTATCATAGCAGTAAAGCTCTAAAAACATAATGGTGTAATACCAGTAAAGCAGTAATCATCATAGAGCAGTAATATGAGTAATCTTCCAATATCATAAAGCTCTACTGTCATAAAGCTCTAATATCATGAAGCTATGACATCATAAAGCGCTATTATCATAAAGCCATTATATCATGATGCTCTAATATCTTTTAAGCTGTCATAACCTTAAGCTCGAAAATCATAAGGCTCTAATATCTAAGTCTCTGATATCATCAGGCTCTAATATTTAAAGCTCGGATATCATAAAGCTCTATTGACTTAAGCTTTGATATCATAAGGCTCTATTATCTAAAGCTCTGATATCACAAGGCTCTATTACCATATGCTCTGATATCATAAGGCTCTAATATCTAATGCTCTGATATCATCAGGCTCTAATGTCTAAAGCTCTGATATCATTTGGCTCGATTACCTAAAGCTCTGTTATCATAAGGCTCTATTATCTAAAGCTCTGATATCATAAGGCTCTAATATCGAAAGCTCTGATATCATAAGGCTCTATTACCTAAAGCTCTGATATCATAAGGTTATATTATCTAAAGCTCTGATAACATAAGGCTCTAATATCTAAAGCTGTGATATCATAAAGCTATTATCTAATGCTCTGATATCATAAGGCTCTATTATCATAAGATCTGATATCATAAAGCTCTATTATCTAAAGCAGGGATATCACAAAGCTCTAATGTCATGAGGCTCTAATTTTATAAAGCTCTTATCTCTGTAAAACTCATATCATAAAGTTATAATATCAAATAGCTTTCATATCATGAAACTAATACCATACAGCTCTAATCTCTGTAAATCTCTCATATCATAAAACTTCACTGTGGTCTGCGCTGGATTTAAAAACTGACGAGGAACAAGTTTATAGTTCTTAGTGGTGGTATGTTAATGTTAAATCATATATATTTAATCTCTTACTAGGGCATAGTAGGGAGGGTTTCAACATGAGCAGCAGATCTTTCTTCATAGACTCCGACAGACTGATCCCTGTCAACACTGCCAGCCAAACCATGACTGTACTGGATGGCCTGGTGCATTGGACAGTCTCAGACCAACAAGGACCGATCACAGAGTGAATGTTTAAATGCTGGGCCAGGCATGATGATGTGCAGCTAAGCTCTGCATGCACAGTGGATGGCTAGCTAACCCTAGCCCTAATGCATGCAGGCTAGCATGGTTTGGGGACTTTCCGTGAGAAATATATTGAGTATTTTTTACATAAATTAATTATTAATCATTATTGAGGACAGAAAGATACCCCCTGCATGGTGATAGGGTTAGGGTTAACCCTACGACTGTATTCAATGTCCTCGGGGTAGAGAAACCAGACTACATGTATACATGTAGGTAAGGGATAGAGATACCTTAGACTACATGTTTACATGTAGTTTAGGGTGAGAGATACCAGTAGACTACATGTATACATGTAGGTTAGGGTTAGAGATACCGTAGACTACATGTATGCATGTAGTTTAGGGTGAGAGATACCAGTAGACTACATGTATACTTGTAGGTTAGGGTGAGAGATACAAATAGATTACATGTAGGTTAGGGTTAGGGATCCCATTAGACTACATGTATACATGTAGGTTAGGGTTAGAGATACCAGTAGACTACATGTATATATGTAGGTTAGGGTGAGAGATACCAGTAGACTACATGTATACATGTAGGTTGGGGTAGGCCATACCACTATAGTTGGACGTTTCAGATTGCAGAATGAAGTAGTATTTTTCTTTGTATTGACCTATTTGTTTTTAGAAGTAATAAACCATGTACAGTTGGTTACATAGCAACTAGTCCCCTTGAAATGAGGTAAGAGAAAGACAATATTCAGTTTCAGAATCAAATTGTTTCCTCCAATTCTTGAAAAAAGCTCTTGAAAAAAGTCTTTCTCTGTTTAGTAAAACATGCTTATATTGTACTTCCCTCTGGATCTAAGGTTTAATGCTAGGTATGTTTAGCTACTATATTATGGGATTGTACTATATAAAGCATGGCTAACCATGCTAGGTATGGTAAACCACTACAGAATGTGTGTATAAGACTGCTCAGATTGGATGCTGTTCATAGTCCAACAGTAGAAGGCTCTGGATGTAGTTGACAGCGCCCAGTAGAATCAGTAGTAGGCTGTGGTTATACTGGGCAACTACCATTAGAACCAGTAGTAGAAAATGGTTGCATCGGGCAGCTCCCAGTTTAACCAGTGGGAGGCTGTAGAAGTACTCAGCAGCTCCCAGTGGAACCGATACGAGGCTGTGCTTATTCTGGGAAGCTCCCAGTATAACCAGCAGCAGACCATAGTTGCTCTGGGCTGCTCTTAGTGTCCACCAGTAGCTGACAGGTTGTACTGGGTGGCTGCTAGTATAACCAGTAGCAGACTTTGGTTGTACTGGGCACCTCCCAGCAGAACCAGTAGTAGACCTTGGTTGTACTAGGCTGCTCCTAGTGTCCACCAGAAGCAGATCAGGTTTGTACTGGGCAGTTTCCTGGATGACCAGTAGCAGACTGTGGTTGTACTGGGTGGCTTCCACTATAACCTGTGGGACACTGTGGTTGTACTGGTCAAGTAGAACTAGTAGAAGACTATTTTTTATACTGGGCAGCTCACAGCAGAACCAATACAATATTTTTATTGGACTGGGCAGCTCCTGGTTCTCACTGGGTTGTGGCGGTATGGGGCAGCTCCCAGAATACAACTGGAGGAGGTAAAGAGTAAGGACAGATGAGGAAGAGGAAGGGTAGGTCTACACGGCAAGGGGAGAAAAGAGTCCAGTCCTGTCGTTAAACAACGGCCCTCCGCTTCCTTCTTCAGATAAATGGCTCTTTCAAACTGGGAGCTGCACGCGTGCTGTCCAGCTGGCAGATGCAGTGCTTAGTGCCAGGGGACAACGGCAACATGAACGGGACCAGTGAGCAGGTGGACATCCTGCCCCCCAACTGCATGGTCAAAGACCGGTGGAAAGTGGTGAGTCCTCCTCAGCACTTCCACACCAACCGTACGGATGACACACTGCTATCCTGTACAGAATACTGTATGTGTGTTTAATACTGAATATGTATGTTTAATACAGTATATGTATATACAGTATAATACTTTACATGTATATGTAATACTGTATATGATGTGTAATACTGTATATGTATATGTAATACTGTATATGTAATACAGTATATGTATATATAATACAGTAAATGATAAATAGTACTTTATATGTATAATACTGTCTATTTCTGTAATACAGTTTATGTATATGTAACACAGTATATGTAATGCTGTATAGGTATATGAAATACAATATATGTATATATAATGCTGTATATGAAATATATAATACTGTATATGTATATGTAATGCTGTGTATATGTATATGTTACACAGTATATGTAATGCTGTATATGAGTACTATATGGAGCCATGTCTGAAGGAGAACCTAACCATCCTGATGAATGCAGCTCAAGAAGATCGGTGGTGGGGGGTTTGGAGAGATCTACGAGGCCTTGGACCTGCTGACGCGGGAGAACGTGGCGCTGAAGGTGGAGTCGGCTCAACAACCCAAACAGGTTCTGAAGATGGAGGTTGCGGTCCTCAAGAAGCTGCAGGGTAAAACTAACTATCTTTTCTTTCGTAATCTCCCTGTCCGTCCGTCTGTCTGTCTGTCTGTCCGTCCGTCTCTCTGTTTCTCTATCTATCTCTCTGTCTTTCTATCCATTTCTCTGTCTGTCTGTCTTTCTGTCTGTCTGTCTGTCTTCCTCGCTGTTTGCTCTCTCTCTTTCTCTCACTCTGCCTGTCTGTCTTTCTGTCCATCTCTCTGTCCATTTGTCTGTCCATCTATCTCTCTATCTCTCTGTCTGTCTGTCGCTGGCTGTCTAGCTCTACACACTGCTGACACGCCATAACAACACTCCAATAGTTATAATAATATGGAATTATTACTTATGTTTTCATCGAAATGGCTAGTTGGCCAGCCAAATGAAGGGAACACTAGATTCAAATCCTTTTTTCTTAGTAAAGCTTAAACAAAAAGATGTTTGATCTCTGACCCCTCGACTTCAATGTCTACCTTTCCAGGTAAAAACCATGTGTGCAAATTCATCGGCTGTGGGAGAAATGACAAGTTCAACTACGTAGTGATGCAACTGCAGGTGAGACCAGACGTTGGCCCTAGGTCCTGACTCCCAGACATTGGCCCTAGGTCCTGACTCCCGGTTGTGACTCCAGACGTTGGCCCTAGGTCCTGACTCCCAATGGTGACTCCAGATGTTGGCCCTAGGTCCTGACTCCCGGTTGTGACTCCAGACGTTGGCCCTAGGTCCTGACTCCCAATGGTGACTCCAGATGTTGGCCCTAGGTCCTGACTCCCTGACGTAGGCCCCAGGTCCTGACTCCCTGACGTAGGCCCCAGCTCCTGACTCCCTGTGGTGACTCCAGATGTTGGCCCTAGGTCCTGACTCCCAGACGTTGGCCCTAGGTCCTGACTCCCAGACGTTGGCCCTAGGTCCTGACTCCCTGTGGTGAAGTTGGCCCTAGGTCCTGACTCCCAGACGTTGGCCCTAGGTCCAGACTCCATGTGGTGACGTTGGCCCTAGGTCCTGACTCCCAGTGGTGACGTTGGCCCTAGGTCCTGACTCCCAGACATTGGCCCTAGGTCCTGACTCCCTGTGGTGACGTAGGCCCGAGGTCCTGACTCCCTGTGGTGACGTTGGCCCTAGGTCCAGACTCCCTGTGGTGACGTTGGCCCTAGGTCCTGACTCCCAGACGTTGGCCCTAGGTCCTGACTCCCTGTGGTGACGTAGGCCCGAGGTCCTGACTCCCTGTGATGACCATGATCAAGACGTTGGCTGACGCGGCAGATTGCGGCCCACTTTAAATTGAAGCTCTGCTGTAACCGAGTCAAAAATAAAATTACAATTGATGGGCTTTTCCAAAAAACATATACAGTATTTGCAGTTAATTATAATCTAGTTGTAGAATATTTGGGGGTAACTCCAGTTGTTGTATTCTAGGGCCGTAACTTGGCTGACCTGAGAAGAAGCCAACCACGGGGAACGTTCACGATGAGTACGACTCTACGGCTGGGGAAACAGATCCTGGAGTCCATCGAGGCCATTCACTCTGTGGGCTTTCTTCACCGTGACATCAAACCGGTACGTCCTTCTCTGTTCTAGTGCCAGGTAGGTGTGAATCTACCAAACCACATGTACGCCAGGTTGAAATCTACCAAACCAAATGTCCTCCAGGTCTGAATCTACCAAACCATATATTCTCCAAGTTGGAATCTACCAAACCACATGTCCTCCAAGTTGAAACGCCTAACCCTAAGCCTAACCCTCACACATATCCAGTGTTGGTTTGGGGCGACATAAATGAACTAAATGTAAATTCTTTTTCCACAGTCCAACTTTGCGATGGGCCGGCTTCCTTCCACCTACAGAAAGTGTTTCATGCTGGATTTTGGTCTGGCGCGACAGTATACCAACACGACCGGTGACGTTCGACCAGTGAGTTAAAGATGCTATGGAAGGAGTACTTGGTCAACATACTCATAGTCGTGAGAACTACATTATGTGATAGTGGTTGGCAAGGTTGCCTTAGGTTTAGCGAGTTAATGAATATCGGGTTAATATGGGACTGACTAAAAAGGGTTAGTCTTAAAAAAAACAGAGTATTAATACTGAAGAAGGGCTAGGGTTAGTAAGTTAAAGCTGTTACAAAATAATTAGGGTTAGTGAGTGTCCACCTAGATTTATGGCTTGTAATAGCTTATCACACTCATACCTGGTGGTATTGTAAGGGCCCTTTAAAGAAGAGTTAGGGTTAGTCAATTAAAGAGGTTAAGAAGTGTTAGAGTTAGTAACTAGAATATGTAAAAAAAGAATATTTAATCAGCTGTAGATGTTGCAGAAGGGTCGGGGCTAGGGTTAAGGCCCTGATATACTTTCAGAAATCTTGACAGGGTACAATATGGGCACCGTGATGTTTGTTTAAAGATTTGGATTTGTTTATTGTTCAACATTTTACATTTCCATCATCTCTGTGTCCTTGTTGTCCCTGCTTGAGTTGTCATACAAATGTGCATAGTCCCTCACATTCTCAGCATGACTTGCTTCAAACTGGTTCATCCAGTACAGATACCAGGATCAACCTTATCCTTCCTTTGGAATTGTTGAGTGATCGCAGCTCAATGTGTGCGTGTGGAAGAGTACTCTGCAGGGATAGAAGCCCAGTGCGGCACATCATGAGACTTACAGAACTCCCTTTTGGCTAGTGAAGAGGGTGGATCTGGTCAACTTATTGATCCCATGGGGAAATTCATCCTCTGCATTTAACCTATCCTAGCTAGGATCTAGGAGCAGTTCTTGTGTGTCATGGTTTGGCACACAAGAACCGACTCCAGTTGTAGAGCCCTTGCTTAGCTTATGGGCAGGTCAGGAGCGTTAACTAGCATGTTTTATGTGTCGTGGGAGGAAATCTGAGCACCTGGAGTAAACCCATGTGAACCTTGGCAGAACATTACATCCCTAGCGATGAGCCATGGTTAGGGTTTGGTACCCTTAGCTAAGCCTAACCATGTGAGGCAGCAGCGCTAACCACTATGCTACCCCTAGCTAGTTAGGGTTAGGGTTAGGTACCATAAGCAAACCCTCGCCCGAACCTGCTAGAGAATTAAAATTAACAGAATAAAATGTAAACGGTTTCAGAAGTAGCATGTGGGTGGATTCCCTGAACCAATCAGGGAGGACATACCCTGAAAGGTCATAAATGAGATGGGAGTGGTCTCTCAATGTTCTCAGAAGAGGCAGCGCAGGCAACCGGAACAGATATTCTCACTTACTCACTAATGGATGACAGACGGGCTATGTCTAACAAGTTACACTCAAATTATTAAGGTATTTAGGGATTCGTCTTGCCTACAGCACATTTCAGCATTTAAGTTTCATCACATTGTTTGGTCTTTTTGATTTAGTTGTTGTTTTTTATTGCTTTCATTTGTTTTTCTTCCAGTTCCTTTGGATTTTATGATTTTGACCCGCATGCTGCCCCATTTCTCCATCAGCTACCAATGGTAACCAGCTGTTCCCATGGGAACCCCAGGAAGTGAGTGTTCTTCTACAGTAACAGAGGAATCCAATTCACACTTCCAGGACTGGGATGGGTTCCTAATTTACCACCAGGTTCAGGGTTAAGGTAAAGTGGTTAGGGTTAGGAGTAGGCCCAGGGTTAAGGTAAAGGGGATAGGGTTAGGACTAGGGTTAAGAGATTAGGGCTAGGCCCAGGGTTAAGGTAAATAGGTTGGGGCTAGGCCCAGGGTTAAGAGGTAAGGGTTAGGCCCAGGGTTAAGAGGTTAGGGTTAAGGATGAAGACGCCAAGTCATTAGTCACCAAAGATGGTAAATAGACTCCACCCATTAAATCTACCAAAAGGAGCAGAAGGTTGAAATTACTTGAGATCGGATAAGATTGAACAGTAATCCACATTTTGATAACCCTTGAGAACATAATCGGATGTGTTATTGCCAAACACTTTAAGATTAGAAAGTTAAAGGGCTCATGTCATTCCACCAGGTGTGGGTGTGATTAGCTGGTACAAGCCGTTTGGCACAGGGAAGGAATGATTTTCATAGTGACATCACAAGTGGGCGTGTCCACCTAGATGTCCTGGATAGGATTGTAGCAAATGTTGCTCATCTATCTTCTATCTATCTATCTTCATATATCTGGGTGGACACACCCACATGTGATCTCTATGAAAATCATTCCTTCCCTGTGCCAAACGGCTTGTACCAGCTAATCAAACCCACACCTGGGGGCACAAGATGAGCCCTTTAAGGTTAATGTTAAAATTAGGTTAGGGTTAGAGGTTAGGGAGACATTGCCTTTCTGACATCACATATTTCCACGGCATTAAGATATCAGATCATCCCAACAAAACAGCTATCAACTTATATAATATTTACACCTCACTAAGTGAACCACATACTCCCTAGCTTTAGCGAGGTCATTGTTATGGTTAGCGTTAGGGTGAGGGGTATTGGGGTAACCCTCCATCATTCACTTTATGTTGAGATCTGAGACCTGTTTTGTGCCTATCTTCAGCCCAGAACGGTGGCAGGCTTCAGAGGAACGGTCCGTTATGCATCTGTCAATGCTCATAAGAACAAGGTGAGTTCCTCCTTATTAACCCCAACCCTCCCTCTCACACTAGAACCACACTAACTAACCTCCCTCTCACACTAGAACCACACAAACTACCTTCCATCTCACATTAGAAACATACTAACTACCCTCCATCTCAGACTAGAACCACACTTACTACCCTCTATCTCACACTAGAAACCATACTTACTAACCCTCCATCTCACTCTTGAAACCATTCTTATATTGATGTGTTGTATCTTTTCTAGGAAATGGGTCGCCATGACGATCTGTGGTCATTATTTTACATGTTGGTGGAGTTTGCTGTTGGCCAGTTGCCATGGCGAAAAATCAAGGATAAGGTGAGATATAAGATGTAATTTTAATTTTACATTGAGATAACAAACATATATATGTTATGTTCATCATATATATATATATATATATATATATATATATATATATATATATATATATATACTGCACACATTGATGACTTTAACTGTGAATTCTAACAGTGACTTTGTTTTTTTAATGCTGTGTTCCAGGAACAAGTGGGTCAGATCAAAGAGCGCTACGATCACCGCATGTTGCTCAAACACATGCCCTCGGAGTTCAACATCTTCCTGGAACACGTCCTGGCCCTGGACTACTACACCAAACCTGACTACCAGGTCTGTACATTACTACACCAAACCTAAGAAGCGAATACCAAACCCCCTGTTCTATAGGCATTAAATGTTAGCCTTGTCTTGTCCTATAGACATTACCCATTATTTGTAGCTATGTCTTGTCCTATAGACATTTGCCTTTTGTTTTAGCTATGTCTTCTCCTAAATATATTAGCCTTTAGCTTTAGCTTTTTCTTGCCCTGTAGACATTAGCTGCTATCTTTGGCTTTGTCTTCTCCTAAATATGTTAGCTGTTATCTGAAGCTTTATCTTGTCCTGTGTTCTAGCTGCTGATGTCAGTGTTTGAGAATAGCATGAAGGAACGCATCATCACAGAGAACGAGCCCTTTGATTGGGAGAAGGGAGGAAGTGATGTCACGTTGTCTACCAGCACCTCAACCCAACCACAGCACAATACGCGACCCACTGCCGCAGTCTTGGGGTAAGGACCAAAACATCTTCAGTCATCAAACAGTAAAACTCGTAATGTCATGTAACACTTATTCCACACTTTAACAATTCATAAACACAGTACCGTATTTTCCGCACTATAAGGCGCACTTAAAAGCCGGTAATTTTCTCAAAAAACGACAGTGCGCCTTATAATCCGGAGCGCCTTATATGGATCAATTGGTTAATTGGTTGATCCATACTGGTTGTAAACGGCGCTCTGTCAAAATGTTTCAGTATGAAAAACCAATAAAAACAATTTAATAATAATAATAAAATGTTTCACTACGACTACGATAAAGCCACGCCGCTTGCAGCATTACGGCTATCGTAGTCAGTGCACACAGCATTTTACTGCGCTTACTCACAGTCCCAGTATGTCACAGTATCACACTCACAGTATCTTCTATGCTATGCGCCTTATAATCCGGTGCGCCCTATTTATGAAAAAAGTTCTAAAATAGGTCATTCATTGAAGGTGCGCCTTATAATCCGGTGCGCGTTATAGTGCGGGAAATACGGTACATATGTGTATACTGCTCCTTGCTGAACAAACTTTATGTAGACTCATTTTATGAATGAAAGCTGACCTAACCTAGCCAAGATCGCGAGACCAATTTGCAAATGTATAATAGTGTAGCAAGGGCCGGGTGTAGACTAAATTGTGTAGAACAATGTTATGAATGAAAATTGAACTAAACATGTGTAGAACCGTTTTATGCATGAAAAAAACTTTTTCTGTTGAAGTTGAGGGTCAAGCTAGCACCCAGCCCCTGGGAAAGAGTCAGAACAGGTTTAGGGTCAGAGCAGGGTAAGGGTTAGGGTCAGAGCAGGGTAAGGGTTAGGGTCAGAGCAGGGTAAGGGATAGGGTCAGAGAAGGGTAAGGGTTAGGGCCAGAGAAGGGTAAGGGTTAGGGCCAGAGAAGGGTAAGGGTTAGGGCCAGAGAAGGGTAAGGGTTAGGGCCAGAGAAGGGTAAGGGTTAGGGCCAGAGAAGGGTAAGGGCTAGGGTCAGAGCAGGGTAAAGGTAAGGGTCAGAGACGGGTTAGGGTCAGAGCAAGTTAAGGGTTAGGGTCAGGGTCGACTACAGTCCTGGGTGAAGTCGACCCTGACCCTCAAAAGGTTTATTAATGAATGTGATGATGATGAGTGTAGTGTTCTGGAGTGTAACGACACTACGCTCTTCTCTTGACATCATGTTGGTCCAGGGCTGTGGTCAGTTCGGTCCCAGGAGGAGACGTACTGAGAGAGAACACGGATGATGTTCTTCAGGACGAGCACCTGAGTGACCAGGAGAACGCCCCCCCCGCTGCCCCCCAGCCCGGCCGGCCCAGCGGGGAGCCGGCCCCCCAGGCCCCCGGGGACGGAGGGGAGGGCTGGGAGGACACGGACTTCAACCGCAACAAGCTGAGGATCAGCCTCACCAAGGTATCGTGTGTTCATAGTGTGTTAGTCATGTATCAACACAGTATTAATACTCTGTTAATATTGTATTAATCATGTATCAACACTGTATTAATACTCTGTTAATACTATGTTAATATTATATTAATCATGTATCAACACAGTATTAATACCCTGTTAATGTGTTAACACTATGTTAAGTGTATTAATCATGTATCAACACAGTATTAATACCCTGTTAATGTGTTAACACTATGTTAATAGTGTATTAGTCATGTATCAACACAGTATTAATACTCTGTTAATATTGTATTAATCATGTATCAACACTGTATTAATACTCTGTTGATACTATATTAATATTATATTAATCATGTATCAACACAGTATTAATACTCTGTTAAATTGTATAAATCATGTATCAACACTGTATTAATACTCTGTTAATACTATGTTAATATTATATTAATCATGTATCAACACAGTATTAATACCCTGTTAATGTGTTAACACTATGTTAATAGTGTATTAGTCATGTATCAACACAGTATTAATACTCTGTTAATATTGAATTAATCATGTATCAACACTGTATTAATACTCTGTTGATACTATATTAATATTATATTAATCATGTATCAACACAGTATTAATACTCTGTTAAATTGTATAAATCATGTATCAACACTGTATTAATACTCTGTTAATACTATGTTAATATTATATTAATCATGTATCAACACAGTATTAATACCCTGTTAATGTGTTAACACTATGTTAATAGTGTATTAGTCATGTATCAACACAGTATTAATACTCTGTTAATATTGTGTTACTGTCTAAATACTATGTTAGTATTGTATTAATCATGTATCAACACAGTATTAATACTCTGTTAATACTATGTTAATATTATATTAATCATGTATGAACACAGTATTAATACCCTGTTAATATGTTAACACTATGTTAATCAACACATTATTAATACTCTGATAATATTGTGTTACTATGTTACTAATAAATTAATCCTTTATCAACACAGGATTAATACTCTGTTTACATTGTGTTAATGTGTTAATATGTTAGGGAAAAAAAAATGGGTTTGGGAAAAATAAAGGGGTGGGGGGGGGATAAGGCCGTTTTAGGGAGGGTTAGGGTTTCAAAGAGTTAGGGTTATGAGTTAGGGGATAGGAGTTAAGAGTCAGGGTGAAGAGGTAGGGGTTAGGAGTGATCAGCTCTGCTTGAAGGACCCTCCGTCCCCAGGGAGCTGGTGAGGAGGAGGCGAGTCGGGGAGCGTGCCCAGTGTCCCCTGGGAGAGGCGGGGCTGTAGAGTCACCTGGTGCGCAGGTGCGTTCCCTGCGCTACCGTCGCATCAACAGCCCCGAGTCGGACCGCGTCTCGGCTGCAGACGGACGCGCGGACGTCAACGGCCAGAGGTCAGCTCACTCACTGTATCTGCACCTGACAGATCAGCTCACTTACTGTACCTTTACCTGATAGGTGAGCTCTCTGCCTGCACCTCTACCTCAGAGGACAGCTCTATGACTTCAGCTCTAAGTCGGATGGTTACTGTACCTTCTTATTATTCATAGATACTAGTTAACATGTAAAGAACTGAACACGCGTATTAACTGTGTGCGTGTGTTTTTGTGTGCTTTTGTGTGTTTGTGTGTGTGTGTATTAATGCCTGCGTGTGTGTGTGTATGAATATGTGTGTGCTTGTGTGTGTGTGTGTGTGTGTGTGTGTGTGTGTGTGTGTGTGTGAATGTTTGTGTGTGTGAATGGTTTTATGAGAGTGTGTGTGCGTGCGCGTGCGTGCGCGTGTGTCCATGTGTGTGTGTGTGTCGGATGTCCAACAGGTCTAGGATGGACATCCTGGGCTCTCCGTCCCGCCACGTTTACTCCTCCCAGCCGGCCCAGATGTTGTCCATCGACGGTTGCCGTGGCGACCGGCAGGCGAGCGGGCGCCAGGACGGCTCGGTGGCGTCCGGCGACCAGGAGGCCCACAGCAACGCCTTCATCCGCTCGGTGCCGCTGGCCGAGGAGGAGGACTTCGACAGCAAGGAGTGGGTGATCATCGACAAGGAGACGGAGCTCCGCGACTTCCAGCCCACCACCTCGGGCACCACGGACGAAGAACCGGAGGAGCTCAGACCCCTGGAGGAGCAGGAGGAGAAGAGGCGCCTGAGGACTGCAGGTCAGGGTCCGGGTTCATTAAGGTTCCTTAGGGTTCGTTAGGGTTAGATAGGGTTATGCTCTCTCGCCATCCAGCCGTCAGCCATCTGGCCTGCCAATCCATCCTTCTGGTTTGTTGCTAGACAGACAGACAGGTTAGGTAATGTACTGGTTTTGTTCGGGTAATGTACATGTTTTGTTTAGGTAATGTACTTGTTTTGTTTGGGTAATAAACTAGTTTGGTCGGGGTAATGTACTGTTTTGGTTTAGGTAGAGAACAGGTTTTGTTTGGGTTATTACTGGTATAGTTTAGGTAATGTACGGATTTGGTTTGGTTAAATTGCAGATTCGGTTTTGGAATTATACAGGTTTGGGGAGGGTCAAGCACATGTTTGGTTTGGGTAATGTACAGGTTTGGAAGAGTAATGAACAGGTTTGGAAGAGTAATGTACAGGTTAGGAAGAGTAATGTACAGGGTTGGTTTGTGTAATGTACAGGTTAGGAAGAGTCATGTACAGGGTTGGTTTGGGAATTGTACCGTTTTTTGGGGGTTAATGTACAGATTTGGTCTAGGTTAAAGTCTGGTTTGGTTAGGGTAAAGTAGAGGTTTGATTTGAAGGATTTTTGGTTAGGGTTGGTTTGGTTTGGGTACTGACTGGTTAGGGTTTAATAATGTACAGGTTTGATTTGGCTGACATACAAGATTTGGTGTACGTTGTAGCAATGTCCACGCTACACGCTACATGCTACATGCAACGGGACTCTATGGGACTCCTCGGGACAAAGGACCAAGGGTGGTGATGTTTGAAGACCATTTTTTGTAAAGGTTTGACAATGATACATGGCCTGGTGTTGTTGCCGTCCCGGAGAACTCCATGAGTCCTCCGAGTCTGATTGGACTCTTTGCCAGAGTCAAATCAGACTCAGCAATGTGAGGCGGCTTAACCAGCCGTTACCCACCCACACTCACTCCCACATAGGTAATGACTGGTTTGTAAAGCTCGATTTACAGTTAGTGTACATGTTAGTGTATGTCAGTAGTTAATGTAAGTGAGAGGGAAACGGAAATGAGTAACTCTGGCTAAGAGGAGATGTATGTTTGTCTGAACAATGCATTCACAGTGTGTTTCTCTTCAGCTGGGGAGCTGGTAGTCCGTCCAAAGACACATGGGAGGGACAGCAGTCGTGGGATGCTGACGCTCACCGAGGAAGAGGCTTCCAGAAGGAGTGGGGGCAGCCCGGCCCAGTCGCCGTGCCACTCGCTCCCTTCAGGACGCCCCCGCAGGAGAGAGTCGGACCCCATCGGACCCCACAGACCGGTAAGAGCCTCGCAACGACCTCACCAGGCCTAGCTAGAGCTAGACCAGCTGATACCACTTGACCAGCTGGTCTAGCTATAACTAGTCCTCCTTATTCCACTAAACCAGCTGTTCTAGCTATAACTAGTCCTCCTGATAGCATTTGACCAGCTGGTCTAGATATAACTAGTCCTCCTTATACCTCTTGACAAGCTGGTCTACTTATAAATAGTCCTCCTGATAGCAATTGACCAGCCATTCTAGCTATAACTAGACCTGCTGATATACCTTGACTAGCTGGTCTACCTATAACTAGTCCTCCTGATACAGCTTGACCAGTTGGTCTAGCTATAACTAGACTTGCTGATACACCTTGACCAGCTGGTCTAGCTATAACTAGTCCTCCTGATACCCCTTGACCAGCTGGTCTAGCTATAACTTGACCTCCTGATACAACTAGCTATAACTAGTCCTCCTGGTACCACTAAACCAGCATGTCTAGCTACAGCTTGAACTCCTGGTGCCTTGGACGATGTTTTGTAATTTTTCTTAATTTCCTACATTTAGCACTTACTTACTATCCACACATTGTTTTGTCCAAAAGTGTAACATTTAGAATGTTGTATTGATTGAACAAACCTGATATCTGATGAGATGACAGAGGCACCATCTTGGTTCACCTTAAGTATGGCAGTTGTCTTCCTCCACTAAAGGTGTGATTGAAATGCAGACAATCATGGTGCTATGCAGGTTTGGTTTAGGGATATGAGAAGGGTTAGGTTAGGGTTTATTATATAGGGTTAGGATTGGGTTAAGGTTAGGGTGTATCATTTAGGGTTACATTAGGGTTTATCATGTACGGTTAGGATTAAGGTTGCTGTTAGGTTAGGGTTTATCATTAAGGGTTAGATTAGGGTTTATCATTTAGGGTTGGATTATAGTTTATTGTGAGGGTAAGGATTAAGGTTAGGAATAGGTTAGGGTTAATACTATTTTGGGTTAGGATTAAGGTTTGGGTTAGGTTAGGGTATATTATTAAGGGTTAGCAGGGTGTGCAGGGTTGGGTTAGCAGCATAGACACTGAGCTATGGTTAGTGTTAGCAGGGTTAGGTAAGGATTGGCAGGGTTAAAGGAGACATATTATACCACCAGGTGTGAGTGTGATTAGCCGTTACAAGCCGTTTTGAAAATGTGCAGCTTCTGACATCACAAGTGGGCGTGTCCAGCTAGATGTGTGCTGGATAGATCAGTCTACCAGCCTACCCAGTGGACTGGAGCAAACGTTGCTCATCTATCCTTCACACATCTAGGTGGACACGCCCACCTGTGATGTCAGAAGCTGCACATTTTCAAAACAGCTTGTAATGGCTAATCACAATCACACCTGGTGGTATAATATGTCCCTTTTAAGGTAATCATTTTTGGCTTAATATTTTATCTTTATTGCTTGATAAATAAACATTTCCAATACCCTAAATACTGGGTATCATCACCAGCAAAGCTCATCCATGGTAGAAACAAATGGTTGCTAATGATATGTACACTGTCGACACACTGCAGTGGTGACTCAACACAGCTATATCAGACTGCAAGGGACCTAGTATACCAGAGTCAAAGCTGACATCCTCTGCCTGTCTGGATTGGGCGTTAGTGTTTGAGTTAGGGTTAGGTTCGGGTTTATTATGTGAAGAACGTTTTCATTGGTTTGCTCAAGGTTATCTTACCACTTTTATTGGACGGGCCCGAATGCAATATTAATAGTTGTAATACTTAATATTTAAATGAGCTTGTAGCTTGAAATGACCTGGAAATATCTGTAGTCATGCTTATCGATAGAGATTCAAATAATTGTATCAATCAAAATCATCACATCCTGTAACTGATAACTTCTGCAGGTGGCCAGCACATGCCTTTCTCTCCTTTCCACTTTAGGTAATTAACTATAATATAAAAAGCAAGATATATTTATTGATTAAACAGTAGCGTTGAATATTGACTGCCCAATAACATGTCCTTTATCGCAGATTAAACCATTCAAAGTGTCCAATTCTTGTAACTTTGTCTCGGCTGTAGCACCATATTATTTTCCTATAAGAGGACGTCTTATTGGAAAATAATCTTGGTTTATACCTAACATTTAGTCCATAATATAGTATTAAACCTGTAGTATTATAAAGTTAACAGTATATAATATAATGAGTGGTTTAGGCCTTACATATAGTACATATAATATTAAACCTGTAGTATTAAATAGTATACTGTATATATAATATAATATCTGGACATAATTACATATAATGCCTGACTTTTTTGGGGTTTTGGGGAAGAGAAGGAAAGGTTAGGGTTAGATTTACTAAGGTCTCCAGAATGCAACCAAGATGGTGTTTCACAAGCAGTACCTTTCATATATTTATATATAGCTATATGTGTATGTGTGTGTGTGTGTGTGTGTGTGTGTGTGTGTGTGTGTGTGTGTGTGTGTGTGTGTGTGTGTGTGTGGTGTGCGTGTTTTTGTGTATGTATGTGTATGCATACCGAAAACCATTGCTTAGTTATTCATATATTGCAGTATTGTATGCATTTCATGTCCATGATGTAAACCTTGTGTGTATATTTGGTAAAGACAATCAAACTAGATAAGGTACGCTATTAGTTAGGGTTAGGGTTAGTTTTGATGGTGCTTCTGTTTGAATTAATCATCAAAAGGCTGTTTGATGTTGTGTTGACATGTGCACCACCTTCATGAGAGTTGAGGACAGATTACTCATTCCACTGGCCAGACAGACTCTTTTGTCTTTCTATGAATTATGCTTAAGAACAACTCATCAATAATCAGTTCCACCTGTTTGTCTTGCTCAAGACCTCAATCTGGTACCCAACATAATTCATTTAAGGTTTTAACCGTGATTCGGTTGAGTGTGTGTGATACCGAAGAGGAAATGATTGTATTTATTAATTCTGAATATCATCAAATGTCATCTAGGAGGAAAAATATGGCAAATATTTGTGCATAACTCTGCTGATCATGTTTTATTCATTTGTTGACTGATGATCATTACAGGCCTCATACTGCTTGATGCTCTGCAAAACACTAGAACATGTCCACATCCTAACACTATATGACACTAGAACATGTCTGGATGTTCTCCAGAGCAGGCTGAGCCTTAAAGGGGTACACACATCATTTCTCTAAAGTCTATTTTGATGGTGGATTCTGACACTATATACGTTAGTAACATGCTTGGTGATTATTTTGAGATGTTTACTTCCAGTAAACCTGTTTTTTAGGCATACAAATGCCATTTTACCATACCTTCCAAGCTCAACAATTCCTATACATATGGAAGACTGCTACTTTTCAAAATATTGTTGCATCTGCTCTTGGTTTTATACATGTGGTGTAGTGGTACAGTGTAGGGAACATGACCATGGGGTAGTCGGTTTGAGTCTGAGCTCAACCAAACATATTGTCAGACACGGAATGAAATCAAATGATGGCTAATATGATGTGTTCATTAGGCCATGGCCACCATATGTTAGGATCCTATTGACCCTATACCCAATGTTCACGTCACCTAGATATTTGGACTCAGCATGACGTTTTACCTTGAGAACACTGCTTTTGGTAGAGGAAAGACAGGGCATTAGAAGGAAAAACATGCCAAAACATTTATTGAACAGAGGGTAAAGGGTGAGGAAGCAGAGAAACGTTCTTCCTGTCCATGGTACACATCATCCTTTGCAGCCACAAAGAGCAAAAACGTGACACTTTCGAACATTCAGTTATTTTAAATGTACTTCTTTACTTGGAGAGTGCTTCAGTCTTGTCTTTCTTGTATCTCACCTGCCCCTATCTCCTTCTATATTTATGTTGCTTCTCTTCAAGCCATTTATTGGTTATAGGGCTAGGTGATTGCCTATTGCCTATAGAGGTTCAAGGCTTTGTGGAGTACTATTAATCTCAAACTCTTACACCATGTCACTGGTGATGTGATGATCTGACGATCCCCTTTTTAGCTCATTGTTAGAATGGTTTTTCCCTATTGACGCTTCTTGCTTGACACTGATTATTGCTGCAGTGCAGGTATATATATTATTATTTTAACACATTTTTTGGGGAAAGTAATTAAGGGAAAGCAGTTCGTTGCTAAATATACTTTATTTGTCAATTAAGTAGATCAGAAAGAAGTGGAGAATTTTGTCATTTCTTATAGTTTTGAATGCGTATGTTTATAAGCGCAATACAAAAATGAAAATATGAATAATGTTGTTCCTTCTCATTCATGCTGCACATTTTTAACCATAGTCAATAGCAAGGTTGAAAGGTTGCTTTGACAACCAATCTTTCTCTGTTATTATTGGGAGGTGGGGAGGCTTTGCATGTAATTTCAGTGTCGACCAGACATTGGAAAATGTTGAAGTACGAGCTGGATTGAAGTGAGTGAGAAGGATTTATTGGAACCCACATTACCCTAGAAGGCAGAAAAGATATAGTGCTATTGCTACAGACTCTGGGGGCTCAGTGTTAGTGGTCTAGGGGTGACTCTAGGGGCTCAGTGTTAGTGGTCTAGGGGTGACTCTCGGGGCTCAGTGTTAGTGGTGTAGGGGTGACTTTAGGGGCTCAGTGTTAGTGGTATAGGGTGACTCTAGAGTTTCAGTGTTAGTGGTCTAGGGTGACTCTAGAGGCTCAGTGTTAGTGGTCTAGGGGTGACTCTAGAGACTTACTGTTAGTGGTCTAGGGGTGACTCTAGAGACTTACTGTTAGTGGTCTAGGGGTGACTCTAGAGACTTACTGTTAGTGGTCTAGGGTGACTCTAGAGACTTACTGTTAGTGGTCTAGGGTCGACTCTAGAGACTTACTGTTAGTGGTCTAGGGGTGACTCTAGAGACTTACTGTTAGTGGTCTAGGGTCGACTCTAGAGACATCCTGTTAGTGGTCTAGGGTCGACTCTAGAGACTTACTGTTAGTGGTCTAGGGGTGACTCTAGGGACTTACTGTTAATGGTCTAGGGGTGACTCCAGAGACTTACTGTTAGTGGTCTAGGGGTGACTCTAGGGACTTACTGTTAGTGGTCTAGGGGTGACTCTAGAGACTTACTGTTAGTGGTCTAGGGGTGACTCTAGAGACTTACTGTTAGTGGTCTATGGGTCGACTCTAGGGACTTACTGTTAGTGGTCTATGGGTCGACCCTAGAGACTTACTGTTAGTGGTCTAGGGTCGACCCTAGAGACTTACTGTTAGTGGTCTAGAGGTGACAAGAGGGTTGGGGTTAGTATTGGCGTGAGGGTTTGTTTTGTACGGGCGGCTCTACATGGTAAGGGTTAGTGTTGGCTGAGGGTTTGTTTTGTAGGGTTGTCTCTAGATGGTTAGGCTTAGTGTTGCCGTGAGGGTTTGTTTTGTAGGGGTGTCTCTAGAGGGCCTTGTGGGAAAGTAGATTACTTTGATTAAATTTTAAATGACTTATTAACAACCTAAACTGATACTTGCTGAAATTAGTGCTGACTGATTGTTGGTCCTTCAGTTCATTAAGCCGTACTTGTTGGTTATCAGAAATATAGGACAGCCGTTACAGAAACCAGGCCTGCAAATGTGCAGCATGTTGCTTTATAATGCTGTTACCGACAAACAGAAAAACATCAACACCTGACATATCTGCCTCGCTCAGAGAAGATAAGATGTACTTTACGAACCCAAGACATGCTTAGACTGAAGACCTGATGCTCATCGTGAGCAGATGTCAGTTCAGGATTCCCTTCCTTGTGAGCAGCACGGTGGTGCTCAATCCCCTGCTGTCGCTCTCTCCAAGCACCTTACTGCTCTTATTTCAGTGCATCAAGGAGACGCTACTCTTGGTCAAGGAGTGTCATTCTCCTCTGCGATCCTTTTCCATTGACGTAACCACCACTGCCTTTGCAAAACTTGCCACTTAAAAGTACAGTATGTGAAGTGTGACTCACCTGTGGAGACAGAGACAGAGCGAGGGTGCCATTGAAGAACAGAAGAAGAAATAAAGAGGTGTTTTGGGGTAAGCACAGTTTAGGCTAGTCCTCTACCTCTCTTGTTACTATCTCAACCCTTTGTTGTGTTCAGCCATGCTCCTTACCTTTCTCCAATGTGTCTGTTTTGTGTGCTTGATGACTCCATGTCTTTCTTCTGTTGTGTGTCTTCTTAACCTCAACGTGTAAACAGTCAGCAGTCTACAGGTGCAAGGCCTTCTGTAGACTAGTGAGCTATGTGCTTGTGTTGGTCATTCGTTCTTTCCAAGTGCTTTGTGGGAACATGTTTGCCCTGTCTTTTCCGGCAAGAAGGATGCTAGTCTGAATAATCAGTATTCCCAAACAGCTATCAGTCTGTTGGGTGTAGAATATTACACATTGCTAAATATCTCCGGTTTTCCCCTCAGTGTAAGAGTGGACGGTCGTAGAAAGCCTTCCTCTTACCCTTTTAAAAACTTGATAGAAAGGCATGTTTGTGCAACCATAGTTACTGGCATTGGAACCCTCGTCCTCTCCTTAACGTCCTGCCCTCCCTCCTCTGATTGGTCCCTATACAGTTGGAGGAAGACAGGCCCCACCCACGGCCCAATCAGCTGAGGAGGCTGGCCTCCTATGTCTTCTCGTCGTCCACTCTGGAGACGGAACAGTATCCCCACGGCACAGGGAGCTTCATCCAGCGCAGCCGCTCGGCCGAGAGCAGCCCGGCACACCTCACGGCGTCCCCGCGGCGCCGCCACGGTCCCCTGCAGAGCCCGGGTAGCCCCCGGAGCAGACACTCGGTGCTGAACGTGTCCCGGACACAGCTCCAGCAGATGCTGGCCAAGCTGATGAACAAGAACTCGAGCTAAGCTTACAGGCTAAAAGGGGACTGGTGCATGCTGGGACACACCAATACACTGACCACAACAAGCCATGCTTATCACAAGGTAGGACACACCCACCGCTGTTGAAGTAGATGAACACATGCTTGCCCACAGAGCTCCAGCTACTGGCGCTGTCCGGACTCCGGAGAAATGTTTTTTCCCATGCAATAATCTCTTGAAGCAGATGACATGTTGCACATGCCAGACAGCTGGCACAAGTTTTGAAAGGACCTCGGGATTAAGAGATGCTTGCCGAGGCGACTGAAACAGAGCGACACGGCGAGGTAGCATCTTTTCTTGGTCATGATGGCAGCCAATCACATCATTTCTAGAATGTCATGCCAGCACCTTCTGATCTCCTCTTCTACAGAGCAATACAAAGACCCTATGGTCTCCTCCGAACATCAGTAGTGTTTAAGGTTGGAGAAGAAGGCCATAAGCTCAAGCGATGAATGCACTAATGCAAGTTGTCATTGATGCTTCTTTGTCTTGATGCATAAATAGGTTTGTCTTCTCTCTGCTTGATGCTAGCCTCACACAACCAGACCACATTCCCTTTGCTCATGAGGTCTGGAAAGTTGAGTGGTTTGTGGAGGGGCGTCAAACTTTACTTTGCCAACCATTCTGATCCCCCAATCCCCATGAACTATATTGAAATGCCATATTTCCATAGCAAACACCAATAGCGAAAGTTAAAGCTACCATTTCCATTGAAGTCAAATGGAATTGCATTCAAACTAATTCCAAGGAGCATTAATATGCTCCTTGGAATGACCCAATTGTAGAATTGTCCAAAGCGGTACTTCCCACTTTCCTCACCATCTACATCACTCGCTGGGATTCGCTGATTGGCCGACGGAATGTTGTTCGGAGCCTAGCTGGTGGATTGTGGTTAGGGTCAGGATGCGTGGTTGTAGGTCTGTCAATTATGGTTAGGGTCAGGATGCGTGGTTGGAGGTTTGTGGATTGTGGTTAGGGTCAGGATGTGTGGTTGGAGGTTTGTGGATTGTGGTTAGGGTCAGGATGCTGCTTAGATGTTTGTATGAGCTAGCTTGAAGCAGCTTGCTGCTTTTTCAGAGATCATGAAAACAAGGACAGACAGGTGCTGTAAAAAAGACGCGTGCTTCCCGAAAGATACATTGACAAGTATCTTATGTTCGAGTGTTCAGTTTGGGAATATTTCCCGCAAGGCCTGCTACATTACCTGTTGTTCCCAGTCTGTTGTTCTTCAGCTGACAGTATTAATATTTGCTGCAACTTGTTTGGCCTTCTGTTGCACTTTATAATTGAATATATCAGCAAAGGATTCAACAAAATGAATGTTTGGGTGCAAACCAGAGTTGCAATAAGTAAGATGTTCATCAAACTATATCATAGTATTTAGACGCCTAGATTGTCTACACACTTTCCTATTCAGATCACAAATAAATATTATGCCATTCACAAATGGAGATGGTTTATCCTTAAATAGATATTATACCATACACAAACAGAGATAGTTACTCCCTAAATGAACATTAGGACATTCACAAACTGAGATATGACCTTGTTCTGGTTGCTCTTTCAAGATGGTAAAGGGCTACATGAAGTAAAAGTAGCAATCAATGGGTTAGAATGAATGGTCAAGCTCCTCATATAAACGCATGATATCATGATTTAATGAAGTTTCCTAATGCTTAATGGCTCAACGTATCAGATAAGAGATGGGGGGGGTTAGGGTTATGTAGGGTAAAATAAACTAAGGGTTATGTAGGTTTTAGGGGGGTTAGGGTTAGGTGGGGTGAGATAGGTTAGGGTTAAGGGAGTTAGGATTATTTAGGGTGAGATAGTTTTAGGGATATGTAGGGTTAAGGGGGGTTAGGGTTATGTGGGGTGAGATAGGTTAGGGTTAAGGGGGTTGGGATTATTTAGGGTGAGATAGGATTAGGGTTAAGGGGGGTGAGGGTAATGTAGGGTGAGATAAGGAAAGGGTTAAGGAGGGTAAGGGTATGTAGAGTGAGATAAGGTTATGTAGGGTTAAGTATGGTTATGCAGGGATATGTAGGTTTATAGGTATGTGGGGTAAGATTGTGATGCAATGCATCAGAAAAGGGCCTATGTGGATCTAGCTGCTTAATCCTGACTTATTTTGCACAGGAGAAGAATAATGCTGTAAATGATTGTCATCTTGTCTGTATGTAATGTCACCCACTTTAAAAGGAATTCACATGGGAAATAAAAATATATTGTAACCATAGACTGATGACTGGAGATTGCATGTGAACTGCTGTACGTACGACACACAACTCTGATTCTAAAGATGAACTATGATATGATTATGAACACAAACCTCTGTAAGACTGTAAAGACCCTGTGATATTGTATATAGTCAAAAGTGTAGAGAAGATACTCACGGATCAAAGTAGCTCACAGATGACATGCATCATTACAGTCACAATGCTCTTCAAACCATCATAGAATTAAATCAGTGCTAGCATCATTTACTGTAGGTACTTGCTGTCATGTACTTAATATGGCGCTATGTATCTATCATTGGCGGTAACATTCATAATATGCACATCAAAAAACTCCACCATCATCATCTCCTCAAACACTTAGAAGGTGCCTTTATCAGAACTCTGGATACCTTTAGAAACTCTAACATTGTGTCCTTTTACCAAATCAATGTTGTATGCGTAATGTGCATTATTTCTATTTGATGGATTTAAAGTCCATTCATTCCTAGGTGTCATGCGTGTTTGTGTCTGTTCCCTTTATAAAAAGGGAACAGGGTTTGCCCTTGAGTCAGGGTAAGGACACGTTTGGTCTTATTCTTGAGTCAGGGTTAGGTTGGTCTGGTCCGTGAGTTAGAATTAGGTTTGTCTGATCTGTGAGTCAGGATTAGGGAAGGTTTGGTCTGACTCTTGATTCAGGGTTAGGTTGGTCGGATCCTTGAGTCAGGGTTAGGGCTAGGTTTGTCTGATCCTTGAGTTAGGGCTAGGTTGGTGTAATTATTGAGTCAGGGTTAGGGCAGGTTTGTTCTGATTCTTGAGTCAGGGTTAGGGCAGGTTTGGTCTGATTCCTGAGTCAGGGTTAGGGCAGGTTTGGTCTGATTCTTGAGTCAGGGTTAGGGCAGGTTTGGTCTGATTCTTGAGTCAGGATTAGGGCAGGTTTGGTCTGATTCTTGAATCAGGATTAGGGCAGGTTTGGTCTGATTCTTGAGTCAGGGTTAGGGCAGGTTTGGTCTGATTATTGAGTCAGGGTTAGGGCAAGTTTGGTCTGATTCTTGAGTCAGGATTAGGGCAGGTTTGGTCTGATTCTTGTGTCAGGGTGAGGGCTAGGTTGGTCTGATCCTTGAGTCAGGGTTAGGGCAGGTTTGGTCTTATTCATTTGTCAGGGTTAGGTTGGTCTGATTCTTGAGTCAGGGTTAGGTTGGTCTGATCCTTGAGTCAGGTTTAGGGCTAGGTTTGTCTAATTCTTGAGTCACGGTTAGGTTGGTCTGATCCTTGAGTCAGGGTTAGGGCAGGTTTGGTCTGATTCTTGTGTCAGGGTGAGGGCTTGTTTGGACTGTTCCTCGGGTCAGGGTTAGGGCTAGGTTGGGCTGATCCGTGAGTCAGGGCTAATGATAGGTTTGACTGATCCGTGAGTGTCCTCCACAGGTAGAATATATAGTATATGTTACGGTATATATATATATATATAATAGTATATATAATTATATCTATATAATGTTATACATAATAGTGTATCTAATATTATATGTAATAATATATATAACATATATTATAGTATATATAATAAAATATCTGATAGTATATAGACTAATATATATATGATATATATGTTGTATATATAATAATATATAAAATAGTACAGATAATATAAAATATAATTGGATATCAAATAAATAGTCTTTTTTTATCACAACATAATTGTACAGTTACTGCTTGTGTAATTTACAGGTCCAGCATGTATTTTAAACCTTTTTTTAAATGAATAAAAGAATACTGTGTACATATATACAGAAAGGTAGATAATACTGTGTGTACATATATACAGAAAGATAGATAATACTGTGTGTACATATATACAGAAAGGTAGAGGATGGTCATCTCTAAAAGCATGCTTGTTGATGGTCCTAGTATGTACAGGGTGTATGCTATCTTTATAAAGGGAAACACTTGAAAATCACCAGGTATCAGACTGTCAAAGAAGAAACTGCAATGCATTTTTGTGCCTTTTATATCAATGTATGTAATCAAGACAATCTTGAAATGCTTGTGTACAACCAAAATTACATTAAATGGTTTGGCGGCAAATGCTTACATTGTTGTCTTTCTTCCTTCAATGTGAGTGTGATGTAATACAGTGTGATTGTGATTTGAGAACGTGAGTGAGATAGACACATTCAAATGTTTGGGTGTTTTTTTTTTTTTTGGAATGATCTGACCGCTTATCATGTCCTTTTAGGTGATGTCCCCGACAGAGCCAGCCTCGCCGGACTATCGCACCAAGAGACAAAATGGAGAGAGGGAACACTTCCACATCCTGCCTCAGCTCCAGGCCAAGAGAAGCGATTTCCTCACGGTCATCCTGACCGGCACCTTGCCCCAGCGCCGAGGCATCTCCGTCCCTCCTACGGATCGCTGGGAACCCCCGGGGCCTGGGGAGGATGACGTCACCAAGAGTGAGTCCCGCAGCGAGGCCAGTCAGAGGAGCACCGAGCGCAGCCAGGAGGCGGCACCGTCCACCCTCATGGCTGAAGACCAAAGAGTCAGGGAGCCCATGTCGGCTGGGGACATAGACCCGGACCTGGAGGATGGCTCCAAGACCCTGGTCCTCTTTTCGCCGGGAGACACACGCAAGTCTCCCTCTGGGGGAGACCAGCTCCTGGAAGCTGGTTTAGCCACTCCCTGTGCCCTCACTCCCTGTGCCCTTACTCCCTGTGCCCTCACTCCCTCTGCCCTCGCTCCCTCTGCCCTCGCTCCCTCTGCCCTTACTCCCTGTGCCCTCACTCCCTGTGCCCTCACTCTTTCTGCCCTCACTCCCTGTGCCCTCACTCCCTGTGCCCTTGCTCCCTCTGCCCTCGCTCCCCGTGCCCTTACTCCCTGTGTCCTTGCTCCCTCTGCCCTCGCTCCTCGTGCCCTTACTCCCTGTGCCCTTACTCTCTGCGCTCTCAGTCCATGTGCCCAAGCTAGCTGTGCTGCTGCTCCCCAGACAGACAGGCCCCTGGACAAACTGGGACCCCCTGCACAAGCAGAGTGTGCTGAGACTGGCAGGTTATCGCCGGCTCTTCGGTTTGAACTGCGACCGTCCGCCCAGATCACTCCAGCATCCCCACCCTTTACCAAAGTTGAACGCACTTTCATTCATATTGCTGAGACCTCACACCTAAACGTCATGTCTTCTAGCACTCAGTCCGTCAGAGAGGGCGACCAGGATGTATTATCTCAACCTAAGGAAGGCACAATCGAGCTGCAAATTCACACAAAGAGAGAAAAACCCCAGCAGGGGCTGCGTACTCAAGCACCGCCGGAGGAGCCCTCTCTGACAGATCCCAAATGCCATGACATGACTACCCCGAACCAATCATCGGAGCCTGTGCCAGAAGCAATCTTGGAAGAGTCGGACGTTAAACAGTCAGTAGCCAGTAAGGAAGAACCTGCAATGGAACCACAAGAGTCCATCAGGCCCAAAGCTCGCAGTCGCATCCCTGTGCTTGCTTCTGGAGAAGATTCTGGCTCGGACAGGTCTTCCTCCACCTCTGCCCGGGCCCATCTTCAGAAGCGAGCCAGACAGGGGGATCTGGCCCGCTTGCTAGTGCAGAAGCAGCAGGGCCGTTGGATCAGGAAGAGGTTGATCTCTGGAACGTCCTCCTCACTCTCCTCAATGGACGAGGAAAGACAGAAGGCTTCAGAATCTCTCTCCGCCACCGGCTCAGAAGAGGACACTCATACCTCGGAAGAATCCAGAAGGGGTCCCTGTCTTCGGCCGACTGAGGAGCACGGCTCCATGGAGGGGCGGAGCAGGATCCCCAGGCCCCAAACCCCCCGGCCCCAAACCTCCAGGACCCTAACCCCCAGGACCCAAACACCCCGGCCCCAAACCCCCCGGCCCCAAACCACCAGGAACCTAAGCACCAGGACCCTAACCCCCAGGCTTCTAACCCCTGTTAAGGGGCCCTCAGATGAGCTTCCTGCTACACGACCCTCCCAGCGATTGCCGCCAGGAACCAGCTCTAGCAAAGGAGTAGCAGCTCCAACTAATAGGTATGTGGACTTAACTGCGTGTTGGCTTGGCTAGATGTTTTCTATTTGAAACACGCAGTCAAAAGAAGTGCAAAAACAAGCAATCAGTTTTATACTTAAATCAAAGAACTTGATTTGAGTTGTGTGTCTTGAATGTATCTATAAATCTGACAAATTGGCATCTGGATTAGTAAGGTTAGGGTTAGTAATTATCTGAGTTAGCTAAGGGTGAGGGCAACTTGACTATATAAATGTATGAGTTGGGTTAGTGTGAAGGTAACATGAATAAAATAAATATGAGGGTTATTTATTATGAGGGTTAAGGTAACTTCAATATATAAATATATGAGTAGGATTATGTTAACTTGAATATATAAATATATGAGTTGGATTAGGGTAATTTGAATGTTTAAATATATGAGTTAGATTAGGGTAATTTGAATGTTTAAATATATGAATTTGGTTAGAGTAACTAGAATATTAAAAAATATGAGTTAGAATAGGGTAACTTGAATATTTAAATAAACGAGTAAGGGTGAAGGTAAATTGAATATATAAATATATGTGTTATGTTGAGGGTAACTTGAATGCAACTTTTGCTCTCTACTCAGGCTCCAGAAGTTTGGCATGAGAAACAAACCACTTCCTGTCAGGTCTGGCTCTGCCTCCTGTCCCCGCCCCCCTGCTGGCCCCGCCCAGGCACCGCCACTACGCACCATCTTTGGAACCCGGCGCAGTCTCAGCTCCTCCCACTGCAGGACTGACAGTCCCTCCCCTCACAGGCTCCTCCCCACCAGAACACCCCTCTCCGTCAGGACTCCACCCCAGACGCCGCCCCGATCTTCGGCTCCCCTGGAGCGGGGACGCAGCCGCCCCAAAGCAGCCTCGGGTGGTGCTAGATAATAAGAGAAAGTCCATGTGGTCAAGATGTGTCGATGTTAATGAGGAACTACACGCTAGTTACAGCTCCAGCCCAATACCGGGGTGCAGCCAGGGAAGTCCACCAGGGACATGACTTACTCTTTAAAGCTCCTTGGTCTGATTATAACCCTCTTTTCTTTAGCATGATTCTGTTCATGGGGTATAATTTCCTTTATAACCCTCTATTCTTTAGCATGATTTTGTTCATGGGGTATCATTTTATTTACAACCGTCTATTCTTTGGCATGATTCGGGTCATGGGGTATGATTTCATTTATAACCCTCTATTCTTTAGCATGATTCTGTTCAGGGGCTTCCAGTAGTGAAGAGCAATGCTGCCATGGTGCTATGGAACCATTAGCTGCCAGGGTTAGGTTCAGGGTTAATGTGAGGGTAAGGGTTAGTGTGAGGGAAATGTAAGTGTCAGGGTTATGTTAGTGTCAGGGCTAGTGTGAGTGTCAGGGCTAGTGTTAGTGTCAGGGTTATGTTAGTGTCAGGGCTAGTGTTAGTGTCAGGGTTATGTTAGTGTCAGGTTAATGTGAGTGTCAGGGTTATGTTAGTGTCAGGGTTATGTTAGCGTGAGTGTCAGGGCTAGTGTTAGTGTCAGGGTTATGTTAGTGTCAGGGCTAGTGTTAGTGTCAGGGTTATGTTAGTGTCAGGTTAATGTGAGTGTCAGGGTTATGTTAGTGTCAGGGTTATGTAAGTGTGAGTGTCAGGGTTATGTTAGTGTCAGGGTTATGTTAGTGTGAGTGTCAGGGTTATGTTAGTGTCAGAGCTAGTGTTAGTGTCAGGGTTATGTTAGTGTCAGGTTAATGTGAGTGTCAGGGTTATGTTAGTGTCAGGGTTATGTTAGTGTGAGTGTCAGGGTTATGTTAGTGTCAGGGCTAGTGTTAGTGTCAGGGTTATGTTAGTGTCAGGTTAATGTGAGTGTCAGGGTTATGTTAGTGTCAGGGTTATGTTAGTGTGAGTGTCAGGGTTATGTTAGTGTCAGGGTTAGTGTGAGTGTCAGGGTTATGTTAGTGTCAGGGTTAGTGTGAGTGTCAGGGTTATGTTAGTGTCAGGTTAATGTGACTGTCAGGGTTATGGTAGTGTCAGGGTTATGTTAGTGTGAGTGTCAGGGTTATGTTAATGTCAGGGTTATGTTAGTGTCAGGGTTATGTTAGTGTGAGTGTCAGGGTTATGTTAGTGTCAGGGTTAGTGTGAGTGTCAGGGTTATGTTAGTGTGAGTTTCTGGGTTATGTTAGTGTCAGGGTTATGTTAGTGTGAGTGTTAGGGTTATGTTATTATGAGTATCAGGGTTATGTTAGTGCCAGGGTTAGTGTGCGTGTCAGCGTTATGTTATTGTCAGGGTTATGACAGTGTCAGGGTTAGCGTTAGATAATGTGTTATAGTGTTTGTGTTGGTTAATGTGTGTTAGGGTTATGTTAGTGTCAGGGTTATTTTTAGGGTTAAGGAGCTGTTTCTCTGGCATCCTCGCTTCACAGCCTGTGCATAGATACACACATAATTCAGTGTATACTGCAATATACCACAATTTATTTAGTGGTGAGGGGCAAATAATTGTATGTATGAAAGACTACCTTTAAATGATTGTGTTCTCTCCATTCAATCCCATAGTGTCAGTGGTTGAAGTGAATGCTTGGCTATGCTTATGATAAAAGATTCTACCCTTGGAGGGAGCATGTGACCATCCTCTTGTATATAACAGAAGCATTTCTCATTAAGACATCTTTATTTTTATCTTGCAAAGCAAATTGTAAGCCTGCTGTGTTGGCTCTGCCTGTTTATATTCGCATGATAAAACAGACTTCACCACTGAGTCAGCTCTGACCTAAAGAGGCTTCACTACTGAGTCAGCTCTGACCTGAACAGGCTTCACCACTGAGTCAGCTCTGACCTGAACAGGCTTCACCACTGAGTCAGCTCTGACCTGAACAGGCTTCACCACTGAGTCAGCTCTGACCTGAACAGGCTTCACCACTGAGTCAGCTCTGACCCAAGGAGGCTTTCCCACTGAGTCAACTCTGACATGAACAGACTTCACCACTGAGTCAGCTCTGAACTGAACAGGCTTCACCACTGAGTCCGCTCTGAACTGAACAGGCTTCACCACTGAGTCAGCTCTGACCTGAACAGACTTCACCACTGAGTCAGCTCTGAACTGAAGAGGCTCCACTACAGAGTCAGCGCTGACCTGAACAGACGTTACCACTGAGTCAGCTCTGACCTGAAGAGGCTTCACTTCTGAGTCAGCTCTGAACTGAACAGGCTTCACCACTGAGTCCAATATGTGATGGATTGCTGCTCTTGTGGCCGATGTAGTTGGTGACTCTTGATTGTCAAGTAAAGTACTGGTCATGTGGAAATCTGTGTCTTCACTTGTTCTCTCCCACTCTTATGCTGTACTGTAAAATGATCTATAAATCATCATTTTCAGACCAGAATGACCTATTTATCCGGTCCCGTCAGAATCCAATGAAGGAATATTGAAGTGAGATTTTAAACGTGAAGATGACAACATTATTAGTTATACACCCTGTCTGGTAGTTATGGTTACAACATTACAGATTGTACACTCTGTGGTGGTCATGGTAACAACATTACAGATTTTACACCCTGTGTGGTGGTCATGGTTACAACATTACAGATTGACATGACCTGTGTGGTTGTCATGTCAATTCATATTAAGGGGTATTTAATCATTCAGCATTACATTTATCCAAAGCCACTGACATAAAATCACTATGTCATTATAGGGTTACAACTCTAACCCCAATCTCTATATAAGGATAAACAACGATAGGGTGTCCCTCAATTGAAAACAATGTAATAAACAAAAAAATATCTTAAACATGAATCAAATTGGCTGCTGTTTTTTGTTGACAGCTGCTTTTAAAAATACAATTCTACAGTGCAACTAGCTTGTTGTTTTTGCTTTTAAATTAAACATCTGGTCCCTAGTAGGCCTACAGTAGTATTAGACCGTTGTTGTAGCGCATTGATTCAGCAATTATTATACAAAAGTATTGCACAGCATTGGAATGTTATTGACCAATCAGAATCAAGTATTCATCTATACTATGGTATAAATCATTGTAAAGTTAGAACCCTACCCCGATCACAGCATCATTATAGGGTTACAACCCAAACCCCCATCAATACATCATCATAGGGTAACACCCCTAACCCCGATCGATACATCATTATAGGGTTACAACCCAAACCCCCATCAATACATCATCATAGGGTAACACCCCTAACCCCGATCGATACATCATTATAGGGTTACAACCCAAACCCCCATCACCACATCATTATAGGGTTACAACCCTTAAATGACCCCGATCACTACATCATCAAAGGGTTGCAACCCTTTCCCTGATCACTACATCATCACAGGGTTACAACCCTTACCCTGATCACTACATCATCATAGGGTAACACCCCTAACCCCGATCAATACATCATTATAGGGTTATAACCCTAAGCCTGTTGGATCGGCTATGAGGGGCAAGCGAGGACTCTGACAGCAACGCATCAGCCTCACAAATCCGAAGTGAGGTGCCACAGTACAACCGACCGCTCGCTAACTCTCCAATACGTACAGCATGGGATGCCCTCTGTTCAATTCTCTGTCCTACAAAGCAACTCCAACTGGTCCGCCAGACAGAGGGAACAAGCAGAGACCGGATGGATCACCCGTTTAGGTACCCTAACCCCTGGGAGTCTGAATAAGCCACCGTGATAGAGCCACAATGGACTTCCAATCTACTTCCATTTGGGACCAAACTTTAGGAACAAGGACTTCTGGCTGCTCTTGCATGGAAGTGGTGAGTGCAGTGTTCCACCGTTCTGGTAAGCTTTGTTTCAAAACACCTAACCCTAAAGGAGTACACATACAATGCATTAAAAAGATGTAGTCACCTTTTGAAATAACAACAGCAGACGTCCGTTGACCAAATGCTTTTCCTTTTATTAGTGAATCCTTTGATGCTGGTGAGTCATATGTTCCTATACCTGCAGCTCGACCCATGGATGTATGATGACCACTTAGCCTTTAAGGAGACGAACACCGAATACAGCTGGAAGGAGATAAGTTGAGGACCTTTGTCGCCCCCTACGGATCATGTGGGGAGGTGTCATAGTGATACCTAGACCAAGGCCTAGGTGGCGACCGAGGTCCACATGTGCAATGGTACTACGGTTCAGTATGTTGTGTCCAAGAACCTCGGCTTCGCGTCATTCAATATGGCAACGTATGGAGTGTTGTCGTGTTTGGACACATTTCCAACACACATGAACCCTTTTGACGTTCTTATCAATAAGTCACAGTTTCAATATGCCTTCCCGGAATACACAGATGTGCATTCCGGTTCTGTGACTGTCCTGTTCACCGTGGGACAGCTGAAGAATCGCAGTAAATCCAGACTTTTACTTTGTGCGCATCCAACAGTGGATGACAGCCCTGGACCAGGAGACCGAAACAAACCGATCATCCTGCGGGTGTCCCGGCTCTTTCTCAGACATCACGACCTAGAGCATAAAACGGCGGGGGCGGTTCGGTTGTTCCCAACCTCTTACTTGAGTAAATTGGTGATCGGAGCAAAGTCTAGACACAGTTTTAAATGGGCCAGCTCGGCTAATTTCTCCACTGGGCTGCAGGTTCTTGTGTCGGATGGACAGACACTATTGGCCCGGGAAGGGGACAAACTGTTGCTGCCATACCATCCTCTTTTCGGAGACAACTGGGCTCAGGTCCAACAGCTCCTCCTGGACCTGGTGGTGTTGTCGTGTAGCCCGGTGAGACAGGGCAGGATCACGGCCAGCTCATGCATCGTGGTGTCGGACCTCTCGGAGCCTCCAGGTTGCCTCTCCCCGGCAAAACCTCGGACCAAACTGTTTGTCTCAGACTTTGCTCATTTCTCCAACAGCCTGTACAGGAGCAGCTCGTTGCTGGCCAACAAGAAGGCTCTGACCTCTGGGTTCTCCGGGTTTCTGCAGGCCTTGGAGGGCAGAGTTGACGTCCGAGTAGCCAATTTATTCCCTCTGCTTAAAGACACACATTTTCGGGGACAGGATTTGGATAGTACTGTTCTTGTGAGCAGGAATTTGCTTATGAAACTTGGGCTGTTTAATCACGAATGGGTGGTGCTGTCTGAGCTGAAACCACAAAACAGTATTGATGTGTCTCTCCCCCGTGGAGGTCGCCTAGCCTCCCTGCTGGCTATGGATCTCACGCCTTTAAGTCTGGAGCTCCACTTGAATGACACGTGTGGTTTAATTTCCACTACTCACTGGTTCAATCTGTCAGGGGGGGAGACGGTCCCCACGGCCAACAGGACCCTGAGGATAAAGGTGAGCCGTTCACTTTTAAAGCTGGTTTAACTTGTTGATGTTTACATAGTGCTTATGTTTGTGCTCCAGGGCCGGCCCTAGCCTTTTGGGGGCCCTAGGTGACATCATCATGTGCCCCATCTCAGGTCCACAACATTAACCTGCCTTGCAAACTTGACCCCTGTCATAACAAATTTGCTCAGTTTGCCTTATTATTATTATTATTATTATTATTATTATTATTATTATTAATGATTAATGATACTCATCTATGTGAAGACACTGTTAATTATTTCTCACAATAATTATCAACAATGACTTGGTGGGAAAGAGTTGTTCAAGAATGAGTTGTGCTATTTTTAGAGCAGGCCTGAGGGCGCCTCATATGGTCCTTGCAGGCACCCTGGTGCCTGCGGGCACTGTGTTGGTGACTCCTGTTCTAGAGACTGTACTGTATGTTTTCTAGAGATTACTTAACTAAATGGATAACTTAATTAATAGAAAGTTATGGTGTTTAACTCTATGGTTATCAATTCTCTGGTATTGAACCCTGCAGTGGTTAATCCTATGCTGTCTTACTCTATGCTGTTTTACCCTATGGTGTCCAACTCTATGGTGATTAATTCTCTGGTGTTGAACCCTGCAGTCATTACCTTTATGGTGTCTTACTCTATGGCGTCTAACTCGATGGTGATTCATTCTGTGGTGTCGAACTCTACAGTAATTAACTCTACGTGATCATTGCATGATGTTTAACTTTAACAGAGATGGAATGACTCCAGTGTGATCCGGGGGTCTCCGAGCTTCTGTCTCTCAGCCTCCCCTCACTTCGCCAGCAAGCTGCACGTTGAACCGGTCCGCTCCCCACAATACGATGCTCACCACTGCTACGATCGCATGCTAGCTCACCACTTCAACACACCTAGGTAGGTCTGCTATGATGGCATGCTAGCTAACTACTTTACCACAGCCAGGCAGGTCTGCTATGAAAGCATGATAGCTAACCACTTCAACACAGCTAGGCAGGTCTGCTATGAAACCATGCTAGCTAACCACTTCACCACAGCTAGGCAGGTCTGCTATGAAACCATGCTAGCTCACCACTTCACCACAGCTAGGCAGGTCTGCTATGAATGCATGCTAGCTCACCACTTAACTACAGCTAGGTAGGTCTGCTATGAAAGCATGCTAGCGCACCACTTCAACCCAGCTATCCTCTGTGATGTAATGTAAATATTTCTCATCATTATGATTTCTGGTCTTGTTTTCAGGCTGGTGTCAGCGGGAGATGTCCTGGCGATCTCAGATGAAAACTATACAGGGGAGGTGGAGAGCATTTCACTTCAGAGGTAAGAAATATAAAAATCCATTTCTGTGGCCAAGTAAAGAAGAATAAATTTGACGTCAAACTGTTTAAGGTAGAGCTTACGGTACAGTTTATAAACCTACAACAGAAAGATGGGTCGCTGTGGATAGCTATTGTTTTTTTTAGGGATTGTTATTATATTGAGTAGGTAATGGCTATAGCTCAGGCCCTGCGTGGTATCTCTTCCAGGGGGGTGGTGCTGTACTTCAAGGTGACTAAGGTGTTTGGTCCTGGAGATGGAGAGGAGGAACAAACAGGACTTTACCTCGCTGACAAGCGCCATACTTCCCTCTACACGGTGAAACCCAAAGTCCTACTGTTTCAAATTAAGAACAATTTTGAACAGTGCAGCCTTAAAGTGATAATAGTTCTACTGTATACAATTTAACTTTTGAAAAGTAGAGCTTTAAATGTTAATTGTTTTACTGTCAAAAAGTCCTGGTCTATTGTTGAGTTTGTAGTATAAACTGACCTGATATTGTTAGGCATCTAGTTCATGTGGCCCATGTAAAGCTCTGACGTTTGGTTCTGGTGTCTTCCTGCAGGGAGGAGCCAACGGCAGCCTGGTACCGTTCTGCAGCGTTTGGAGCTCGTTGTGGTCCAGTGTTTCTCCCGCAGGACTCACCAGCACCGTGGACCACATCACTAGCATCATTTCACCACACCTCCACAACAGGTTATCCAACAATACCACCACCAATAATATCACCAATAGTAACATAAATACCACTTATATTACCACTATTACGAACACCAATCTTACCACCAATAGTCTCACCCAATCCATTCTACCAATACTCCCACAAATATTACCACCATAGTACCAATTATAATCCCAATAGTACCACCAATAGTTCAAATACCACCATCAATACTACCACAAAACAAACTTCAATACTACCCCCAATATCCTCCCTATTACCGAGCAATTATCTTAACATCTTTGTAAAAAAGCACCAATAGCGTAAATAGTAAGAGCACAATTCTAGCACTAAAACCAACACCAATGCTGCCACCAAAACATCCACAAATATTACTACCGTAATACTAATACTACGACCAATATGACCACCAATAGTTCCAATGGTACCATCAATGCTACCACTTATACTAACACTACTACAACCTCTACTAAGGCCAATACAAAAAATGCTACCACCAATTCCAGAAATTGAACCTTGAATACTTCCACCAATAGTACGACAACTACTACTACTACTACTGCTACAACTAGTAAGACCATTAATGATACCACTACTACTACAACTACCCCCAGTACTGATACCACTCCTAATACCCCCTCCTTACTCTAACCACCATAACCACTGTGTCCTAGAAGCAGTGTGGCTCTGGGGCGATGTAACATCCTTCTCCAGGGCGCAAGAGGATGTGGAAAGATGACATCTGCTAGAGCTGCCTGCAGACGACTCCACCTTCAGCTGTTTGAGGTACTGAATATACCTGGTTGCAGCACTAATAACTATACCTGGTTAAGATGCTTATTACTATATCTACACCTGGTTAAGATGCTAAAAACTACACCTGGTTAAGGTTTTTGAACTACCTACCATTTAGGTACTAATAACTACCTGGTTGAGGGTTTCTACTACCTAGTTGAATAAAAACTAACTATACCTGGTTATGGTTCAATTAGCTATAAAGGTATTCTAACCTCACCTGGTTATGATACTACTAACTTAACCTGTTCAATAAGGGTTCCAACGCGTCTTTTCTCGTTTCCGGACATGGAAAATGACTGAATTGATCATATGTCCTGAACATGACATGGAAAAAAGTAACACTAGAGACCATTTCTCATGTAGTTCATGTCTATGTTCAGTCACCTACTAAGAGTTACACAATTGTCTGCCAAGGTAATGGCCAGAAGTGAGAAGATGCCTGTATGAGAAGTAAACATTCTGATGAAAAATCCTTCACTGAATCTCTGCTCCCCTCGCCCCCTTTCATCCACTTCTGTGTTTAGGCTTAGCCCTAAGCAGGTCATTTTAGCCCTCACTCTTACCCTTACTGCCATTCCAGTCTATTTTTCTGGCATAAACTATTTTTTGGGGGGGTGATTAACCGATTAGCAAAACTGGGTATTCCGGAATATTCTTGCCCGATATTCTGCTTCAACGTGAAGGGTAATAATACGACTCCCTGATTGGTTCCCAGCTGTCATTGATTAAAAAACAAAGCATTTGTCATGCTGCTCTTTCAATAGAGATTAGGGGCCTACGGTTCAGACTGTGAGGACGGAAAGGTTCTAGAAAATGTCCTTGAATATACCTGGAAAATGACAAGCTCAAAAGAGTGGGAACACTGTACTAACTATACCTTGTTAAGGTACTACTATAACTATGACTAGTAGGCATGTAATGCATCACTGATGAGTATTGGCACCCGATATGAATGTTTATGGTGTGAGGGCATTTATGTTACGTATTACGTGTTATGTATTACGTGTTATGTATCTGTCAGGACAACTTGCTGAGTCTCTACTATTTATTATTAGTGCCTTTTTCTGGTTTCTACCTTCCAAAATCTCATTTACCTTCCAAAAAGTATCTCGTACATATCACGTATAGGTGTGTTTGTGGGATGACGCTACACATCATGTATTGGTGTGTATGCGGGGTAAGGCTGCACATCATGTATTGGTGTGTATGCGGGGTAAGGCTACACATCATTTATTGATGTGTATGCGGGGTGACGCTACACATCATGTGTTGGTGTGTATGTGGGACGATGCTAACTATCATTGGTCTCCAGGTCCAGTGTGTGAGTGTGTGTGGGGACACGACGGCTGCTTGTGAGGTGAAGATGAAGAGCGTGTTCAAGAAGGCCGAGTCTCTCCAGCCCTGCGCCCTTCTGCTGAGGAACCTGCAGTTCCTCGGCCCGCCAAGAGGGGGTGTTGATGAGGACAGCAGGGTGCAGGCTGCCCTCTACCAGCTGCTAACCAGCTGCTCTCCCAGGTAACTATTACTATATATAATATATCCTCTACCAGCTGCTAACAAGTTGCTGTACCAGGTAATCATATATGATGAATTACGTTGAATAATCGATGAGAGACATATTGGTTTGAGAGACATTTCCTATCATTGGCACAGGCCTCCTTAATATATGTAGGCTATATAAAAAACATACAGAACACAGTTATATCTCACATTGTTGTTATCATGATTTATCTCTTCTATTTGGCGAAGTGTGTGTGTGTGTGTGTGTGTGTGTGTGTGTGTGTGTGTGTGTGTGTGTGTGTGTGTGTTGCACGTTGTTTATCATAATATATTCAGTGAATCAGGACCATATCTTTCCCTTGTGCTAGAGTTGTCGTCATAGCAACAGTAAGCAGACATCGGGAGGTTTCTGCAGACGTCATGGCAGCGTTTGTCCACCAGGTGTCGATAGAGAGCCCTAATGAGGAACAGAGAGGAGCCATGTTGGCCAGCCTCACCCTGGGGCTTCCTCTGGGAAGAGACGTTAGCCTTGAGCACCTGGCAAAGCACACCTCTGTAAGTTTACAACACACTCGTAGAACGCCTCTCAATTACACCTCTACGTTTACAACACACTCGTAGAACGCCTCTCAATTACACCTCTACGTTTACAACACACTCCCTCTAGAACGCCTCTCAAAGTACACCTCTAAGATTACAACACACTCATAGAACGCCTCTCAAAGTACACCTCTAAGATTACAACACACTCATAGAATGCCTCTCAAAGTACACCTCTAAGATTACAACACACACATAGAACACCTCTCAAAGTACACCTCTGTTTAGAACACATTCGTAGAAGCTTCTCAAAGTACACTTCTAACTTTACAACATAGCCATAGAGCGCCTTTAAGTTTACAACACATTCATAGAACGCCTCTCAAAGTACACCTCTAAGTTAACAACACACTCGTAGAACGCCTCTCAAAGTACGCCTCTAACTGTACAACATGGTCATAGAGCGCCTTGGAAGTTTACAACACATTCATAGGACGCCTCTCAAAGTACACCTCTAAGTTAATAACACACTCCGCCAGCACGCCTCCAAGTTTACAACACGCTCCGCCAGAATGCCTCTCTGGGAACATTAGAATCTTCGCATGGACCAATGTTTGCTGGCTCCACAACAATGGTCCCGAGCCCCACACTGACATCAGGTCAGCCCAAACCTGCCCCCAACCCATGAAAAGTATAATGTATAAAAGATAATGCAAAAAATGTCTATCGCTTGTTTGTATATGGAGCACTTAAAGCAGTTCACTATATACAATCATGTAGCACTTATTCATACAGGTAAATGTGTGTGTACGTATATGTTGTCTATAATGTGTTGAATAGTGTGTATAATGTGTGTATATTATGTGTACATAATTTGTATAACGTGTTGCATGTGTGTCTACCCAGGGTTTGGTTCTTGGAGATTTGAGCTCTCTGCTGGCTGAAGCTGGGAGGGCAGCCACCGCAAGACTTCTGCATAGCTGGTAGGGGAACTCTTCATCACGCACGATATATGAACATCATTAGCCTATGTTATATGAACATTAGCCTACGTTTAAAGGACACCGTTAGAAGTTATTATAATTATAATTAATACGTATATCCTGAGATATTACATTATATACTATATACATTGAGACGAGTATTAACAAATAATAAATAAATGGGTTGATTTGGGGTTAATCACGCTTAGTGTAAGGGTTAGGTGGGGTAAGTGAAGCCTAGAGTAAGGGTTAGTCGGGGTGAGTCATGCCTGGACTTGGGGTTAGTCATGCCTAGGCTAAGGGTTAATGTGGGTTAGTCATGCCTAGACTAAGGGTTAGTGTGGGTTAGTCATGCCTAGGCTAAGGGTTAATGTGGGTTAGTCATGCCTAGACTAAGGGTTAGTGTGGGTTAGTCATGCCTAGGCTAAGGGTTAATGTGGGTTAGTCATGCCTAGACTAAGGGTTAGTGTGGGTTAGTCATGCCTAGACTAAGGGTTAGTGTGGGTTAGTCATGCCTAGGCTGAGGGTTAGTGTGGGTTAGTCATGCCTAGGCTAAGGGTTAGTGTGGGTTAGTCATGCCTAGGCTAAGGGTTAGTGTGGGTTAGTCATGCCTAGACTAAGGGTTACTGTGGGTTAGTCATGCCTAGACTAAGGGTTAGTGTGGGTTAGTCATGCCTAGGCTAAGGGTTAGTGTGGGTTAGTCATGCCTAGGCTAACCGTTAGTGTGGGTTAGTCATGCCTAGACTAAGGGTTAGTGTGGGTTAGTCATGCCGAGACTAAGGGTTAGTGTGGGTTAGTCATGCCGAGACTAAGGGTTAGTGTGGGTTAGTCATGCCTAGACTAAGGGTTAGTGTGGGTTAGTCATGCCTAGACTAAGGGTTAGTGTGGGTTAGTCATGCCTAGACTAAGGGTTAGTGTGGGTTAGTCATGCCTAGGCTAAGGGTTAGTGTGGGTTAGTCATGCCTAGGCTGAGGGTTAGTGTGGGTTAGTCATGCCTAGACTAAGGGTTAGTGTGGGTTAGTCATGCCTAGGCTAAGGGTTAGTGTGGGTTAGTCATGCCTAGGCTGAGGGTTAGTGTGGGTTAGTGTGGGTAAGTCATGCCTAGGCTGAGGGTTAGTGTGGGTTAGTCATGCCTAGGCTAAGGGTCAGTAACGGGTGAGTCGGGGCAGTCATGCCGTGTTGTGTGCAGTGCTGGCCAGTGGGAGGTGGACCTCTGCTCCAGTGGGGTGGGCCTGGAGCTCCAGGATGTGACCTCAGCGCTGGAGGGGCTGCAGGGCTCCAGGGCCCGAGCTGTCGGCGCCCCCAAGGTAGCCCACCCATCTGGTCCTACTGAGACCCTTCATGGTGGATGTTTTTATTTGTTCTAATTGCTTATTTATCCTGCTAATGTTTATAAATAATGTATGTTTTCGTTCTAGCTTTATTTGTAGGCAATATTTGTATTCATTATTCATCTTTAGAATCCCTCAATATGATTGGTGCCACATCAGGATCGTCACTGGGGACAGGGTTAGTGTTAGAGAGAAATAAAGAGTTCTTCTCAATAACTGCAATAGTTCAATGCAGTTTTTCTATAATAGTGTGTGTAGTGTATCAACTATGCAAAGGCGTGCGTGGTTATAGCTGCGTGTTGATGGTTAAGGCCTGCTACATGGCACAGGAACTCGGTATCAAACCGACGTGGTAACCCGTGACAACCTATAGGAAGAAGCGACGTAACACTCGTTCCACTGTAACATATCGGTACGATTACTCTGTAACGTCAAGGTTTACCTCAACGTTACATCTCCCTACCCTGGTAACCGCCGTAACCTCAAGGTCCTGTGACGGTTGCCACAGTGGCCATAGTGTCATGTGATATACAGTCATGACCATAGTGTGTGTGTGTGTGTCCAGATCCCCAGTGTGCGGTGGCAGGAGGTGGGCGGCCTGCAGGAGGTGAAGCAGGAGATCCTGAACACGGTGCAGCTGCCCCTGCAGCGGCCAGAGCTGCTCTCCCTCGGCCTGCACCGGGTGGGCCTCCTGCTCTACGGACCCCCCGGCACCGGCAAGACCCTGCTGGCCAAGGCCGTAGCCACCGAGTGCTCCATGACCTTCCTCAGGTGAACAAGCACTGACCCGAGCCCAACCGACCCGAGCCCAACTGACCCGAGCCCAACTGACCCGAGCCCAACTGACCCGAGCCCAGCTGACCCGAGCCCAACTGACCCGAGCCCAACTGACCCGAGCCCAACCGACCCGAGCCCAACTGACCCGAGCCCAACTGACCCGAGCCCAACCGACCTGAGCCCAACTGACCTGAGCCCAACTGACCCGAGCCCAACTGACCCGACTTATTATCTAGCGATATGTGCCAGAGTAAACAATCTAACACATTATCTGTCTGTGTTGCTGTTTCTGTGTGTCTGTCTTCCTGACTCTATGTATGTCTCCCTGTCTGTCTATGTGTCTGACTCTATGACTGTCTGTCTCTGTGTCTCTCTGTGTCTATGTCTCTGTCTTTCTGTGTCTGTGTCTGTCTGTGTCTCTGTGTCTGTGTCTGTTTGTGTAGTGTTAAAGGCCCTGAACTCATCAACATGTTTGTTGGGCAGAGTGAGGAGAACATCAGAGAAGGTGTGCTATTTACTTGCTTACACTTTTAAATATTCTCAGAACATAATTTCATTACAAAGATATTATTATTAATAATTGTAATGTTTGGGCTTATGGTTTATTAAGGTAAGGGGACGTGGGGTTAGGTATTAAGGTAAGGGGTCTTGGGGTTAGTTATTAAGGTAAGAAGTCTTGCTGTTAGGTATAAGGGTTAGGGTATTTGGGATTAGGCATTAAGGTTAGGGGATATGGGGTTAGGTATTAAGGTAAGGGGTTAAGTATTACGGTTAGGGGACTTTGGGTTAGGTATTAAGGTAAGGGGTTAAGTATTACGGTTAGGGGACTTTGGGTTAAGTATTAAGGTGAGGGGTAAGGAGTTAAGTATTACGGTTAGGGGACTTGGGTTTAGGTATTAATGTTTGTGCTAGGGGATGTGGGGTAAGGTGTTAAGGTGAGGGGTAAGGGGACTTGGGTTAAGTCTTCCACATGTTTGTGTTCCAGTGTTCTCCAGAGCTCGGACGGCTGCTCCCTGCGTGGTGTTCTTTGATGAACTGGACTCTCTGGCCCCCAGCAGGGGTCGCAGTGGAGACTCTGGAGGGGTCATGGACAGGTACGCTCTCTCCATAGATCCCTCTATCTCTGGATGTATACTGTATGTAAACATCGACCTACCTGTCCCTCTTTATGTCTAGCTTTCTCTATATCTATCTCGCTTTGCCATATCTATTGTTGTCTATGCCAAATACCTGTTACAGGTGTGTGTGTGTGTGTGTGCGTGTGTGTGTGTGTGTGTTACAGGGTGGTCTCCCAGTTGCTGGCCGAGCTGGATGCTCTTCATTCGAGCAGGGGGGTCTTTGTGATCGGGGCCACAAATCGTCCGGACCTGTTGGACCAGGCTCTGCTTCGTCCTGGCAGGTGAACCCTGACCCCTAACCGCTATAACCTTCACCCCAGAGTTGTACCCCTAACCCCAGAGTTATACCCCTTACCCTTATCTTAACCCCAAAGTGGTACCCCTAACCCCAGAGTTGTACCCCTAACCCCAGAGTTGTACCCCTAACACCAGACTTGAACCCCTAACCCCTATAACCTTAATCCCAGAGTTGTACCCCTAACCCCAGAGTTATACCCCTTACCCTTATCTTAACCTCAAAGTGGTACCCCTAACCCCAGAGTTGAACCCCTAACCCCAGAGTTATACCCTTTACCCTTATCTTAACCCCAAAGTGGTACCCCTTACCCCAGAGTTGTACACCTAACTTCAGAGTTGTACCCCTAACTCGAACCCCAGAGTTGTACTCCTTACCCTAAGAAAAACGAAAACTCATATTTTAAAGCAGAATATGTTTATTCTCCAGGTTTGACAAGCTGGTCTATGTTGGAATCAACTCAGACAGAGAGTCTAAACTCCAGGTCCTCAAGGCGATCACTGCAAAGTAAGTCTCAAAAGATCTGAAACCAACCAACTACAGAAAAGCGCTTTCTGTGGAATGTTCTATTGGATATGACCCTGACTACCTTTAGGGTCAGGGTTAAACTACTTTTAGTAGTTAGGGTTAGTAGTCAGGGTCCCTACAGTTTAACCCTACAGCCAAAGCTTGTACTTCCTCTCAGCTAATTAGATCACGAAAACTGCCCTGAATCAGATGGGTCAAAAGTCTATCAGTGTACAGCCTATTACTGTATTTGAATTAATGAACCCTCAGCTTTTAGGACATTGTAAATCCACCATACAAAACTTAATGTGGACCCTGAAGTCATACAGGTCCGTCTCACTCCACTCTTCCAAGATAGCACAGAAAAGTGTCATGTGTGGATGACTTAATCCAGACTTGGTTACCTATGTGACTGATTATTGCCTGTCAGGTTCCACTTGGACCCTGATGTTAGTTTGGAGGTGGTGGTGGATGGATGTCCAAGCCAGCTGAGCGGGGCAGACCTCTACGCGCTCTGCTCTGAAGCCATGACTGCAGCCGTCAGAAGGAAGATCTTGCTCATCTCCGACGGTACGCCTGGAACCTCAACGCCTTAGGGATCTGACAAATCGCTTATTTTGAAAGTTGAGAGTAAAATAATTCTCTTTCCCAGGGCTGGACACGGAAGACTCCCCACTTGTGCTGTCTTCAGAGGACTTCACCATGGCTTTGAAGGACCTCCAGCCATCTGTTTCCGAGCAGGAGCTTCTCAAGTACCAAAACATTCAGCAGCAACTCACTGCCAAATGAAGCCTCCTAATAACGTCCCACAGCATTCAGGTGAACGGTGAAGAGCTGTCGACCTACTAGTCAGCGGATACCAGTCTAGCCTGACTTACTCCTTCATATCATGCAGTATACTCCATCATATCATGTAGTATATTCCATCATATAATGTAGTATACCCCATCATATCGCACACTATACTCCATCATATAATGCAGCATACTCCATCATATAATGCAGTATACTCCATTAAATATAGTCCTGCTATCCTTCAGGGATTATTTTCTTAATTCACACTGTTTAAAAATGTCTATAGAAATGCAAATCTAATTTATGCAAAATATGAATGTGTTTGAATCTTGTAAACCTAATGTAAGTAATTATTAAATAATATTATTAATAAAATCTCTGTATGTGCAACACCACACTATGGGGATAAACTCATGAACCACAATCAAAGTTTTAATGTTTAAAGTTTCAGACACAGCAAATTAATCACTAGACATCCAGTTTACTTCACATTGGAAATGATTAAAGGGTAAGCCTATTCCTAACCCTATTAAAGGGTCTGGTACCATATATCATCCCTAACCCTATCGATGCTACACTGCAAGAAAGGGTCCTTTCATTGCTGGGAGACATCCTGTGACTTGATCACATTGGTGCGGAGCTCATCTGACCACACAGGTTTTGCTATAGAAGACAGAGGAAATAAGGACAGTACTCGTATCAATACATCAGGTTACACAGCCAGACACACACCATGTTTCTCTACACTAAATATTCTGTACAGCATCAGTGGACCATGTTTAAATCTTCAAATATCAGTTTCCTAAAGTTAAAGGCCCTCTGTATTAAGGTTGCTTGATGTGCTATCAGGAGACCCTTGCAGTCCTTTGAGATGCCATGGAAGCAGATCAGCTATAGTGCGACTGCTCAATGAGAGCATGTCACCGTGTTACGACAGAAGAGTTATGTGTTCTGTCTCTTGAAAGATTGCTCTTATTATAGGTAAATATCTCATATTTTTTATGTCATATTTTTCAACCAAGTGCCTCATTTAGAATAAGATTTAGTATGCTGTTCAACATAGTACCAAGGATGTTTTCATCAAAATGTCCACTCTTCTCAGCAACATCTTAGCTTGTGTCAGATTTGATCAATCAAACGGTTTTCATAGATTAGAACTGTTTTAGAAGTGGGGTTTCCATTGGCGGCCTTTTATCAGCATTGACACAGTGTGTCGGCATTCTGCTTGGGGTAGGTGGTACAAAACAAACATCTTAGGTCAACTAAAGATGGTATATGCTGGGATGATGCACAGGCCACACTAACTAGAGTCCAGTGAGAACAAGAGCAGAGTTTTCGTCCAGTGAGTTGGGATCCTGGCTCTTGGCTGCCAGGGGTCCAGGAAGAACATCTGGAGTCCCCCAGGAGGATACCTCTCCTGAAGCCTCAGGTGAAATGGGCCATGCGGCTGCAGGTTCTGGAACAAAAGGACATTTAGTGCCAAGGATTGATGTTATTGCACCGCTAGGTTGTATACAAGAAGCACACTTAGTGTACCTGAGTTACGTTCCATTACTGGAACTTTGAACCTCACCAACACCAATTAATTACCAGCCGTGAACATCAACACTACTCACTAGCTAGTTACAATTTGTGTGTGTGTTTGTGTATATATATATATATATATATATATATGTGTATGTGTATATATATATCATATGTACTGTGTATATATACAGTATATATATATATATATATATATATATATATATATATATATATATATATATATATATATATATATATATGTAGATCATTGTATTCAAAACACATAACTTTTTTTTTTTTACCAACCCTAACCTCCCCTCCATGACACAGGACTCATATTAACCACCTACGTTGCCTTGGTTACCAACCCTAACCCTAACTTCCCCTCCATGACACAGGACTCATATTAACCACCTACGTGGCCTTGGTTACCAACCCTAACCCTAACCTCCCCTCCATGACACAGGACTCATATTTACCGCTTACGTGGCCTTGGCTACTTTTGTTCTCTTCATCCTTTTCCTCCGCATCAGGGTGACCTGAGGCCGCTTCAGCCCAGCGATCAGCAGCAGCAGGCGGGGGCGCGACTTGGTGAGCCAGCTCCTGAGTAGAGTGCCCTTAGGAAACCTGCAAGAGATGTACTATTACAGTAGACACACCTACTGCAGTACTGACACGTCTGCTACAGTACTGACACATCTAATACAGAACTGACACGTGTAATACAGTATTTGAACATCTACTACAGTACTGACACGTCTGCATTACTGACACGTCTACATTACTGACACATCTACTACAGTACTGACACATCTATAGTACTGACACATCTATAGTACTGACACATCTACTACAGTACTGAAACATTTACTACAGTATTGACACATCTACTACAGTACTGACACATCTACAGTACTGACACATCTATAGTACTGACACATCTACTACAGTACTGACACATCTACTACAGTACTGACACAACCACTACAGTACTGACACATCTACTACAGTACTGACACATTTACTACAGTACTGACACATTTACTACAGTACTGACACATCTACTACAGTACTGAAACATCTACTACAGTACTGACTCATCTACTACAGTACTGACACATCTACAACAGTACTGACACATCTACTGCAGTACTGAGAAAAACACTACAGTATTAACACAAAACTTGCACAATATAAAATACTACTACAGTACTAAAACATATACAGTAAAGACACAAATTCAATACAATTTCAAACCATTTTGAAGAACTTTGTGCATTTTTCTAGTATAATCTGTGTATTTAGATTTTTATAAAATAAATAAGATGATAAAAGCTGCTACCAATCTTTTGGGGGGCTGAATGTCAGTCCAGCATTTTTGCCAACTGACTATGTCACCTATTTAGCTTTTTCTTATTACACAGAATAAAGCAGAAAGCAGCAGAAAACCATTAAGAACTTCTTCCCACTTCCCCGATGGTAACCTCAATGTGTTAAAATAGTGGAGTGGCTCTTTAACAACAGTCATCAGATTATAACAGTCAGATTAACCACACAAGCATCATATTATAAATGTCAGATTAACCACACAGGCATCACATTATGATGGTCGGATTAACACATTCATCAAATAACAAAAATCATCAGATTAACAAACCATCAGAATAAAAAGGTGATCTTGAAGATTTTGTTTTGTTGTCTCTGGCGACACCTATGGCAATAAAATTAAATTTCTTCCTGAGATGCAAACAGTGTCGCCACCCACACCGAATCCTTAACATTCATAATACTGCATAAGTAGGCGTTAGGCTCCATCACCGTTGTGTAACCTCTGTTGGCGCTAGATAGTGACTAAAGATACCTACATTTACATACAAATCCTTGAGATCCCTCTTTAACAACACAGTGATCTGGTTAACAACTCAGTCATCTAAGAAGATGTCGTCAGATTAACAACACAATTATCACATTGATTATAAACAATGTCCTGTTAGACCAACATCCATTGGTCCGTGGCTACTGACTACATTTCATCTTGAGTTAATGCTATGATAGACATGGTTAACTACGAATAACAACCAGCAGTGATCAAGATCAATAATAATGATCAACTAATAAGGATTGCCATTAAAGTTGTCACTCTATCGTTCCCTGTGAATACAGCCGGAAAATACCTGAAAATGAACCCAGTGCTCCTACACCTAACACATCTACAGTTAGAAGAACGGCCAATTGTTTGACTTTCTGCTGTTCTTGCACACCTCGACCAGCCAGAGAGAAATCTAGCAATGTTTAGATGTTGACGGGCATTGTGGGGCCGTATCCCCTCATGCTCAACGTAGCGCAGCAGCATTGTTGAGCCCTAGCCCCTTGTGCTAAATGTAGCACAGCAGCAGTGATGAGCCTTAGCCCCTCATGCTAAATGTAGCACAGCAGCATTGTTGAGCCTTAGCCCCTCATGCTACATGTAGCACAGCAGCATTGGTGGCTATTCCTTAGGCTCATGTCATTCTCTCTGGTGTCGCACATCCCTATCTACTCAAAGACTTCTGTAATCTCTGACCCCCAACCTCACTTCCTGAAGGAACTCTAACCCTTTACGCTTAACATTACCCTTGAACTCTTACAACAAACTTATACTGTTAAACCCTTTAAAAAAATAAAATAAACTGTTATACTCTTATACACTCCCACATTTAAACTATTTATACAAAACACAACAACCATTAAACTCTTTACACTAAGCACTACTACCCTTATACTCTTTATCTTAAACACTACTACCCTTAAACTGTTTACAGGAGACACCAGTTCCATTAAAGGACAAAATCTGTCTGGGTTATCAAACATCTGTTAAACATGTTACCAATAGAATTATTCAGAATTCTTACCTAGCACCGATAGGCCTAAGGGCATTAAGTATGCGTTCCCCAGCCACAAATGTAAACAAGGGCAAAACAACTTTTGGAATCAATTTGCGTCGGTCGGTACGGAGTTAGTGGACTTAATAACAGTAAGTCGCCAGACAAGTACTTTACAGAATGTCTACACAGTGCTCTATTGCTATTGTTTACATCGGTGGCATGCCACTAAAGGCTCTTGCAGAATGGGTACATGGTTTTGTTAACTATATATGTAACAGATGTAGTACCAGGGTTTGATCCCCCGGACTGGTATTGTCCTTAAAACTCTTTACACTGAACACTAACCCTTAAACTTTTAACACCAAACACTAAAACCCTTCAACTCTTTACACTTAACACTTACCCTTAAACTCTTTACCCCTTAACTGTGTTGGGACTGGAAGGGAACAGTAACTTTAACAAATACGTTTTTTGTCCCTCCTTTCAGTAAGCAATGGAAATGTCAGAGAATAAACATCAGGTAAAACTAATATACGTATATATAAATAGAAACCTCTCGCTGCAATACAATCAACATTAATTTACCCACAGAAACTTGCCTTAAATACATCAGGAGTCTTCACTGACGTTCTGAAATACAGTTCATATTTTACTTTCCAAAAATCTAACAATAAGTCCCAATGAAGTGGAGAAAATCCATCGCATCCCTCTACGCTTCATTCAGTCAAATCCAGCCAAGCTCTAACGCTTCTACCTCTGCACACGGAACACACAAATCACTTCTTACCAATTGACCCCACACATTTGTTAGCTTATGCCCTGCCGTGGAAGCACAGGCACATATATGAGCTGGCGAGTGTTTCCTGAGCCACCAGAAGCTTCAGTGCGGTTCACATAATAGGAGGGTTGGTGACTCAGCACTTCTCACTGCAAACAAAAACCACCAGCCTATCCCGGCCTTTACCTGTTGCCACGACACTCAAAACAACTCAGTGATGACTGTGGAGCTTGACAGCATAGACCTGGCAATCAATCAATGAAAAGCTTCTTTAATAATTAATCATTAGATAACTTATTATCAAACGGACAATCATCTTCTGTCGTGAGGCCTGGGGGAAGGAGGGAAAATGTGTTGACCCGAACCATGGCTCAGGTGAGTTACCTCCACCTTATAGCACAGATGTGGTTCTGCAGTACCAGTGTGCTCTGTAGAGGGCAATGTGGCAGCACAACTTTCTTTATGGCAGACAGATGTGGTTCTGCAGTACCAGTGTACTCTGTAGAGACCGCTGTGGCACCAGTTTGTTCTACTAGTCTGTAGTAGCCAGAGTCCTCCTCTTTGCCGGTATGAGGAAGTAGAGAAGATGAGCTAGCGAACATGATGAACTAGTGAACATGAGGAAGAAGAGAAGTTGAGGAGCTAGCGAACATGACGAACTAGTGAAAATGAGGAGCTAGTGAGGATGAGGAGCTAGTGAGGATGAGCTAGTGAGGATGAGGAGCTAGTGAGGATGAAGAGCTAGTGAGGACGAGGAGCTAGTGAAGATGAGGAGCTAGTGAACATGAGGAGCTAGTGAGGATGAAGAGCTAGTGAGGATGAAGAGCTAGTGAGGATGAGGAGCTAGTGAGGATGAGGAGCTAGTGAACATGAGGAGCTAGTGAGGATGAAGAGCTACTGAGGATGAGGAGCTAGTGAGGATGAGGAGCTAGTGAGGATGAAGAGCTACTGAGGATGAGGAGCTAGTGAGGATGAGGAGCTAGTGAACATGAGGAGCTAGTGAGGATGAGGACCTATTGAACATGATGAGCTAGTGAGGATGAGGAGCTAGTGAGGATGAAGAGCTCCACTAATCCTTAGCATCACTAAGGATTGACCCCCACTGTAGAATTTTAAGACCTTCATTCATATATTATTTACATAGATTGTGGCAGTCAAAGCTGTGGTTGGCGTGTTCCGAGTTGCCTAAAAGGATCCTGGGATGTTTCTGAGTACTAGCGGTTAGGACTTATAGCGACCCCCTGGGTCTGTTTCACTGCTGACATTCTGTGTGTGGTTGATGGGGGAGGGGGGGTTGCACCTCGGTGACAGGGGGATTTGGCTGGACCGGAAACCGTCACCGAGGCAGTCATGTCCATGGGTTCATGTGTCTTGTTGTTCTGTGTGTATGGTAATTAAGGCAACCTTCAGAGTCATGCGGTGTATGGGGCACAAGAGTTGTAACTAACCAATACCCTGGCCTCTCGTCTTGTCATTCCCTTGCTGCTCGCCACAATATGTTTATATGTATATATATGTGTATATACATATATATTATATATATATTGTTGCGATCCCTGCCATGATCGCAGTGTTCGGAGGTTGCCGCAATGGATCTTGGGTATTTCTACGCTATTTCCTTAGGCTCCCGTCTGGTCTCTGATTGGTCGTTTGGTCCGCGGCCGAGTGCTAGCAGTTGAAACATATCAGGGATTGATTTAACTGAACTAGATGGTGTTCTTTTGAAGGTGCCATCAGACCTGGTCGGGTAGGTAATATATTTTAGAAGCATTTTGGTAATCTTTTTTGAGTTTCTCTCTACATTCCAACAGCAATCAATTAATCAAATGCTTGAAAAAGAAAAAGAAGGATCCGTTATCTGTTGCTGTCCCTGGCCTGTAATAAGCGTCCAATAATTGAATCGGCCGAATGAAATGATTGATTGGCTGACATGTCTGTCCCTCTCCCTAATCTGCTACATGCGCCCACTCTGCATATGACCGGAGTCTTCTAGAAGGCTAGCAGACCTGTTGCTAAAGCTAGCGAGCTAGTAACACATGACCTGTGGCATGTTCCAATATCCATACTTCCTGTACTTACTATACTTAGTTTGAGTGCGTAGGGCATTCCAATTACGATCGGGGCGAAAAGAGGGGTGCTGGAAGGACCTGGATGGTGCTCTCCAAATGGTCAAAATGTTGAGTGTGGAACGATGTACACTTTTCGCACTCAACGGCAGCCATCTTAGCTAGGTAGCGGGAGAGGCGGAGCCAGGCTGAGCCAACGTCTCCGCATTTTCCACATAGCCTGCATTAATGGAGTCATTTTGTAGCTTTTAAAGCTTTTTAGCTTTGTATAGCTGCTAGGCGTAAAGGGTTCACCGTTCAAAGCGTGATACATTTGGTGGGTGACGAGCCGCGGCGGCAGTCGCGATCGTAATTTCCGGTAAGTGCACCACGGAGTATTCTATTTGGAATAACACTGACATCTGAAAATCAGCGCACTTAGTGAGTGCGGATGATGTACTCTGTTTAAGTGTACTCATGGAAGTATGGATATCGGAGCACAGCACAGAGTCTTCCAGAGGCTAGTTGCTAAAGCTAGTCAGGTGTTTTTGAGGAGTGGCTTTGGAGGGAGGCATAAAGGGAGGGGTGGGATATCTATCTTACTCCTGCTGGTTTCTCCCAAGTTGCCTACCCCAGCATTAATATAATACGCAATAATAAAATAAAAATAAAAACATAATCACATTTTCCACTCTGTATTTCAGAGGTTAACTGGAATACTGTTAAAGTGATTTACTGGTAAGGTTTAGGGGTTGGAGCTAATATCCATGCCCTATAGTTAATGAGATATACACCTCATCTTTAATAACGTATTTAGTGAGATGTCAACTAATTGTTTAATGATGTAGTCCATTAGTTACAAACGACATGTTTATTGACGTAGTTCATTAGTTATAAACTACATGTCCAGAAAGTTTGTTGATATCACAGCCACATGTGCTTACTTAATATGTAGTTCCTTAACCATGGGAAGTTACTGCTGCATTCACCATGGTAACCAAATGTGGTAGCACTTAAGAATAACTGCAACTTTTAAGCATGGTAAAAAAAAGCATTTAAAGCAGTAGTAAAGTGAAATTTCTCATTTATCAAGCATTGATCATCCATAAATACTGATAGGCAAGCAATGAATTCACAATTTACCAGATATTCTAAAGTGCTACCCCTAATGCTAACTGTAGCCCAGTAGTAATGGCCATTGTAGCTGCCCATGGAAACCCATTTCATTAAGCCCTGACACTGTTTTTGGAAAACAATGATTGGGGTTTATCCTAGTATGGTTGTACATAGTCATTATTCCACAATATACAGTTAACAAGAATCAAGTTTTTCTTCGCTCTTACTATAACTAATGGTTAAGAACTGCCTAAACTACCTACATGCTCATTTACATACACAATTTAATTAAATATATGACTTTAAAGGCATTGTCAAATATTCATGATTGACATTATATTCATTCCTCCCATGAACAGCAATATTCACAGGGAGATGGTCACCAACATTGTATTATTGCCAAGAACGGATCAAAAAGGTCATGCTCTTGTTGATTCTTTGAGTTAAGTATTGCATCACATATAATCAATTCGGAAGACGCTAACCGCAGTGTAGTAACATCTCTCCTTTTGTTAAACTACCAAAGCTCTGTTTAGTAACCGCTCTCATTGCGTTAAACTACTGAACATCAGTTTAGTAACAGCTCTCCTTGTGTTAAACAACCAAAGCTCAGTTTAGTAACAGCTCTCATTGTGTTAAACGTTTCAAAGCTCAGTTTAGTAACATCTCTCCTTTTCTTAAACTTCCAAAGCTCAGTTTAGTAACGGCTCTCATTTTGTTAAACTACTGAACATCAGTTTAGTAACAGCTCTCCTTGTGTTAAACTACCAAAGCTCAGTTTAGTAACGGCTCTCATTGTACTGAACCTCAGTTTAGTAACAGTTTTCTCCTTGTTTTAAACTACTGAACCTCAGTTTAGTAACACCTCCCCTTGTGTTAAACTAATGAACCTCATCCTCTGAGATGTTGTTCTTTTCAGAGACAGGGGAGGGTGGGTGAGAACTCTGAGAGGGGGATCCCGAGGTGTTCCCGGATCGGAGGAGATCCAGCATCTCGGCCAGCTGGGCCTCTAGAGCGGCCATGCGAGTGTCGAGGGCTCCGATGCCCTCCCTCAGCTCCTCTTTAAACTCCAGGAACAAGGCCTGCATGCCCTGGTCAGGGCCTGAACAGGAGCTCTGTTTAATGTCGGGCTTGACTGGGCTCGGTTCTTGTGGCGTTCCCGCGTCACAAACGTCGTCCAGTCGCAAGTCACTTTTAGTGATGCCACTGTCGCAGGAGTCTGTTTTCTTCAGGGACATCTCATTGTGGGATTTAGTTCTATCAGGAAGGGTATCCAAAGACTCGGCTTTAGAAACACTGCTCCAGGACTCCGCCTTCACCACCGTCTCTTTAAAACGACCCCAGCCTTTGGCTTTATGGGGCTCAGCAGATTTGCAGCCCACCAGGCTGTTCTGGTGGAGGATGGCTCTGGAGACTGTTGATGCGGAACACACAGCCGTTGGACCCGGGCTATCTGTTACCATGACGATACAAGTGGAGGCAAGGGCCTCCTGCACCCTTGGCTGCTCCATCCGGACGCTGGCCTTCTCCGGGGCCCCGTGGGCGTCCTCCCCGGGCCCCTGCCCCGTCCGCTCTGCCGACAGTCGCTCCTCCCTCTGCTGCCGGAAGCGCTTGAAGAGCCGGCGGACTGGGTGGTCTGGAGGGAGGATGAGCGGCGCTTCGTTCTTCCTCCTTAACATTTCCTCTTCCTCCCGTTTCACATCACTGATCTTCCGGAAGATCATCTGTGAAAACAAAGTGCTCAAGATCTAGGATATACCTCGCTTGTGGAAAGAGCTAGAAAACAACTCTCACATTAAATATCTAGAAAACAACTCTCACATTAAAATATCTAGAAAACAACTCTCACATTAAAATAAACATTAAAAATTGTTGTTTCTCTTTCTTCTGACAAATGCACTTATAGTGAGTTGGTTTGGATAAAAGCGTCTGCTATAGGCCCTAAATGTAAATGTTAACGTTATACATACACTACAAAACAAAGATACAGAACCTGAAAGATGAGAGAGAGACTAACGTCATTATGACTATCGATTCTAAAGACTGACCCTCTTCCTCAGGTTATAGGTCAGCAGTAGGTTCCTGGAGAAGTGCCCTGAAAAGGCAGTGTAAAACTCCAGTACTTTCTGCAAGGCGTTGCGCTTGATGATGTGGAGATCACAGTAGGTTAGCGCCCGGACGTTAGCACCGGCCTGTGCTAACGTTGGCTCCTTCCAGAACACATCACCAAACACATCTCCTTTCCCTGGAGGGGGAGAGAGACACTGAAGGCCAGAGAACAAGGGGGAGATCAGACGGAAGATGTAATGACGATGTGTTGCTGAGGCAAGCAGAAGACAAGATCTTCTTCACCAATGTAAAAGATTCAAAAGCAAGAATCCATTTTCCTTGATATTTCATAGAAATTGAGAAAACGGGAAATTGATATGGGCAGACTCAGATAATTATTATCAGACTCGGATTATGTTTATGTAATATGTATGGATATCTGTTATTATAAATTGTATTTTATGATTGTTACTTTTATTTGTTCATGTCTTCTTCCTGTGAAAACCAATAAAAACTTTCCTTAAAGGAGTTGGCTGTTCAGCCAAGAACCCAGGTAAATATTGGACATTCTCTATGTCCAGATGTGAATCATTCTTGATGTTTGTTCAACTCAACCCATCTCGCGGTGTGGACGCAGTGTAAATCGGGCCGTTGGCGACCCCGTTAAATCCATCTTATGCATACAAGTGTTATTACGGGTTGTGGTATTGGTGTTAGAAGGGGTCATAGTATGAGTGGTATTGGTGTTAGTATTGGTATTAGTAGGGGTCGTATTAGGTACAGCTATGGGAGCTTCTTAACACTAGTTTTGCAAATCATGGATGTCAAAGGGTCACAATGGTGCTTTCCTTACAAAAAATCTACCAAAATTGTCCTGGTTCAGCTAGTGTGGGTTAGAATCGCATGAGATTGCTCTGATCAAGCAGTAGAACAGCACTAGTACTACGTAGTACTAGTGCTGTTCTACTGCTTGATCAGAGCAATCTCATCTATCTATCTATCTATCTATCTATCTATCTATCTTCTCTTTGTCATACTAGCACTGTACTAGTTCGTACTACTAGTTATTACCCTACAGGTTGAGGCTCACCTAAAATGGCCACCACCTCGTCGTCTTGGATGACCTCTAGTGACCCTGACACCACGAAGCAGAGGCTGTCCACACTCTCCCCGGAGTGGACGATGAGGTCTCCCGGAGCGCTGTGCACGGTCTGGAACTCCATGGCCAGGGCTCGCAGACAGCCATCACTCGCCAGGCGGAAGGCGGGGTGCTCTTTGAACACCTTCCTGTTGAGGTGAACACAGATATCTGCCCGCATGTCCTTAGGACAGATCTGGAGGACCTACAGAAGAGGAGAACAAGGGATTAAGCAGTAAAGGCTTAGGCCTTAAATAACCGAACGGTAGATGACTCCATACTGAAACTATAACCCCTGATACTATATCATATATCCCATGTTATAACATAGTATCCCCTCTGTAACATAACCCCTGATACCGTGTCATATATCCCATGTTATAACATAGTTTACCCTCTGTAACTATAACCCCTGATACCATATCATATATCCCATGTTATAACATAGTATACCCTAGTATAACCTTAACCACTGATACCTTATCATACATCCCATATAATAACATAGTATACCCTATGAAATCCAGACATTAAACCTGAACAGTCAGGAACTCGTTAGTATGGACCAGGGGTCAGTGTTGAGCAGGAGTCACTATAGACCAGGTGTCAGTATGGACCAGGGGTCAGTGTTGACCAGGAGTCACTATAGACCAGGTGTCAGAGTGGACCAGGTGTCAGTATGGACCAGGTGTCAGAGTGGACCAGGTGTCAGCGTGGACCAGGTGTCAGAGTGGACCAGGTGTCAGCGTGGACCAGGTGTCAGAGTGCACCAGGTGTCAGAATGGAACAGGTGTCAGGGTGGACCAGATGTCAGAGTGGACCAGGTGTCAGTGTGGACCAGGTGTCAGCGTGGACCAGGTGTCAGCGTGGACCAGGTGTCAGAGTGGACCAGGTGTCAGGGTGGACCAGGTGTCAGCATGGACCAGGTGTCAGAGAGGACCAGGTGTCAGGGTGGACCAGGTGTCAGTGTGGACCAGGTGTCAGTGTGGACCAGGTGTCAGGGTGGACCAGGTGTCAGGGTGGACCAGGTGTCAGGTTGGACCAGGTTTCAGTACCTTGTCAGTGTCGATGCCTCGGGACATGGACCAGGTGGAGACGATGTAATCCATGACCCTCTCACTGAGTCCCTTTGGGACCTGGTAGAGTTTGAGGAAGTCTCGAACGCTATTTAGCGTCTCATGGTAGCGGTTGGTGTTCGCGTACATCTGCTGGAAGATGGTGGTCACATTACCAAAGATGGTGGCATAAAGCAGAGCTGCAAATAGAAACATAACATGTCTTTGAATTATAATATGCGATACAAACAGGTATACATACCCTTTTAAAATGGTGTTTTGAAATCGTTAAGGCCCTAACTTTATGACTGTAGGGCATAAAGTTAAAAACTCAAGTGTTTTGGACAAACGCGTAAATAAAAAAGTAAGGAGCACATATATATCATATGAGCCCCAGTTGGAGGTGCGAGATACAATACAGATGATGTAACACTCAGTCAGCAGCTTCCTGAGTGGGTCAGCTATTTCCACATGGCTCCCTGACTCCATACGCACTGTCATCCATTTCCAAGTAGCCTGAACATGTCACCTCAGACCAAACTGTTGACTTGACCAAGCAGCGGTCATCAGAATGATGACACTGACATGTTCCTTTCCTGGAGGTCTTTCCTCAAGGGGAGCAACAGTAGAGCAGCACTTTATACTGCAGCATTGTATCTTCAGTACTACTGCAGTACAGTATTATACTATCCTGGTATCTACAGTAATACTGCAGTATATAAGTAGTTACCACCATTACTAACCCTTAGTTCCCACCATTAATTACTCCTTTGTACCATCATCACTTATCACCACTAGTTATCAGCATAACTAGTCACCAAAGCCTTATTACCACCATTACTACATAATAACACCTAGTGACCACAATCACAAACCAAAAGTCCCCTCAATTACTAGTCACTAAAGGCTTAGTAATGGTTCGAAGTTGACGCAACGCAAGGGGGTTTACGGACCTATTACGTCCTTGCAGACCCTCCTTGCATCCACCGCAACAGCCTAATGTGGGCCTCGCAAAAATTGTAACCTTGCATCGAAGTGAGGCAGCAGCAAGGGCTGTGATTGGTTTGCTCACTAAAACCTGACGCAGACCAAAACAGGTTCACGACTGCATCCAAGCATCTGCGTGGTCATTAGGTTGCATCGACGTGGAACCATAACTGAGCCTTTACTGCTAGTTACTGTCACTCACATCCAATCATCATCATAGCTACAGCGAAGACCTTCTCCCCGTCGGTTGTTGGCGCGATGTTCCCGAAGCCGATGCTGGTGAGGCTGGTCATGGTGAAGTACAGCGAGGTGATGTAGACCGAGTCCTTGCTCGGACCCCCGTCCCAGCGGCCTGCCCCTGTCATGTTGAAACGGTAAGGCGTGCCCACCGCCTCCCCCAACTGGTACAGCCAGCTGTCCATCCTCACGCTGTTGGTCTCTTCGTCAATCACCTCGTAGTCTCCAATGCTGAACCAGATGCACGCCAGCCAGTGGGCCGCCAGACCGAACACACACACCAGCAGCAGGAGCACCGCTGCTCCGTACTCAATGTAATGGTCCAGTTTCCTCGCCACCCGGCCCAATCGCAGCAAACGCACAACTTTCAAAGAGCTAAAGAGACTGCTGATCCCCTGCAAAACAAGCCACAGGTTAGTCATCAAACCCCGACCAAACATCGAACCTCTTATCATCTATCCCCTAACCATTAAACCTTTAATAACATGTCCCCCAACCTTTTTATCCCTAACCATCTAACCACATCTAAACCCTAACCATTTAACTCCTTACCATGCAACCCCAAACCAGTATAGGTGATATATGTCAGATACTGTGAGGTTTAGTTCGAGGTGTTCTTAGATGGGTATAGCTGTATCCTAAGGGCTCCAGGGAGAAGATTAGAGTTTTGCTCTGTGTGGTCTGAGATGGGTATAGCTGTCTCCTAAGGAATTCAGAGACGAGGTTCGTGTTAGGGTTTATATTCCTATTGTTGGGCTGTCACAGGGCCCCTCAAGTCTCCTTAAGAAAAATCCAAAGAAATCCAGGTCATTTTAATTTAATTGACGCTTATGCGTTTGTGTCTTAAATAGCCCAGGAATGGGCAGTGATTTTTCTGCACTGAAAGTTGCCTTATATTTGAGACTAATGCTTGAACCTCATCCAACTGCTGTTTCATGCATTTTCGTTTAATATTTTAGAACTTTTATTACCAACCTCATCAACATTTTCAAAGGCATTGATGACATCATAAGGAAGACAGGAGAGCAGGTCAATAACAAACCATGTCTTCACATAGTTCATTCGGATGAGCTTCGGATCGGAGATCACCTCCCCTGCCGGACCTACGAACGTGGTGTGGAAGTTGAGAACAATGTCCACCAGGAAGATGACGTCCACAATGCTGTCCACCACCAGCCACGTGACGTTGTTCTGTTTGGTCTTGAAGGACACGTTGTAGGGCACCATGATGGCGGTGTAGAAGGTGAGAATGAGGATCACCCAGTCCCAGGTGGTCTTGAAGAGACAGTAGTGCAGGATGATGTGGGGAGGGGTCTTAGGGGTCTCCTGCTTGTACTGAGGCAAGATGTCGGAACCCAGCTGAAGAACCTGTCCCAGAAAACACTGTTAGAGAACCAAGAGAACCTAACACACCACTTAGTTACCAAGACAACCCTGGAGAGAACCCAAAAGACAACTCAGTTGCCAAGACAACCCAGAGAGAACCTAAGCCACAACTCAGTTACCAAGACAACCCGGAGAGAACCTAAACAACCACTCAGTTACCAAGACAACCCGGAGAGAACCTAAACCACAACTCAGTTACCAAGACAACCTGGAGAGAACCTAAACAACCACTCAGTTACCAAGACAACCTGGAGAAAAACCCTAAACCACAACTCAGTTGTAAAGACAACTCGGAGAGAACCTGAAACACAACTTAGTTACCAAGATAACCTGGAGAGAATCCAAACCACCACTCAGTAAACAAGACAACCTGGAAGAACCCAAAGGACAACTCAGTTGCCAAGACAACCTGGAGAGAACCTAAACCACCACTTAGTTACCAAGACAAATTTGAGAGAACCTAAACCACAACTCAGTTACCAAGACAACCTGGGGAGAACCTAAACCACACCTCAGTTACCAAGACAACCTGGGGAGAACCTAAACCACAACTCAGTTACCAAGACAACCTGGAGAGAACCTAACCAACCACTCAGTTACCAAGACAATCTGGACAGAACCTAACCAAACACTCAGTTACCAAGACAACCTGGAGAGAACCTAACCCGCCACTCAGTTACCAAGACAACCAGGAGAGAACCTAATCCACAACTCGGTTACCATGAAGACCTGGAGAGAACCCAAAGGACCACTTTACCTCAGCCAGGCGGGAGTGTTTGTGGACATTCTCTCCTTTCTGGACGGCCGGGGCGAGCTGCTGCAACACTCCTCTGCTGCTCGTCAACGCTCGCGTCAGACGTGCAAATTTACCCCAGCCTGGAAACCAAGCATATCAAACCACAAACCTGGAAACCAAGCAGCTCAAAGAACAAACCTGGAAACTAAGCAGATCAAACAACAAACCTGGAAACCAAGCAGATCAAACAACAAACCTGGAAACCAAGGAGATCAAACAACAAACCTGGAAACCAAGCAGATCAAACAACAACCCTGGAAACCAAGCAGATCAAACAACAAACCTGGCAAACAAGCAGATCACACAACAGACGTTGTAGACGCTATTCCCAGATGGAACAATTTAAGAAAGATTTATAGTATTTATATTTGAACATTCTATATGCGTCTCAGTCTTAAATATTAGAAATTGATATAGAAACCGTATGTCTACCTTTTGATGTGTCATCATCGATCGGCTGCTTGAAGGCTGTGATGTCACTGAAGGTGCACAGAAACAAGACCACCTTGTCCTGTTCGTTCCTGATGGGAGCAATCTTTACATAAAACCAAACGGGCATCCCTGCAGAGAGTCAGGAACTTGAGTAGTTGTGTAGCAGTATATATATATTATTACTACAAAAGAAAATGAAATATTTGAAATATTTAATGATGATGTCATGATAATGACAAAAAAGATCATGATGTGTAATATTTCATGATAATGTCCCAATAATGTGAAACATGTCATGATATTGTGAAATATGTCATGAAAATTTCATGATAATGTGAACTATTTCGTGATATCTCATGATAATGTGTAATACATCATTATAATGTCATGATAAGGTGAGTTATGTCATAATATGTCATATATCATGATGATGTCATAATAATGTGATATATGACCTGATAATGTGAAATATGTCATGATCATTTGAACTGTTTCATGAGATATCATGATCATGTCAGATAATGTAAAACATGTCATGATAATGTGTAATATGTTTTGATAAATGAAAAGCAAGATACTCACTATTCTTTTTGTACATCAGAATCTCAAACGAATTAATCTCATAATTTTCAAACGTCTGCCGAACCTTCTCAGTGGTGACCTGGTCAGTCAGCTCCCCGTACATGAAACTGAACACACACACGCACGCACAAACACACAAACACACACACACACACACACACACACATACACACACACACACAGAAACATAGGCATAGAGTGATATAGTGATAGATAAAGTGAAAGAGTGCTACTTATAAACAACCACATTCTCTTTCTTCATGTTTGTGTCTGTGTGTGTGTGTGTGTGTGTGTGTGTGTGCGTGTGTGTGCGTGGTTGTGTGTGTGCAGCCTGATAGAGTGATAGATCGGGTTATATGGAATTATAAAGTGATACTTAGCCTGATGGAGTGATAGATTGGGTTGATGGAATAATAAAAGTGATAGATAAAGTTATACTTATAAACCTGATAGAGTGTACATAGGCTTAGATGGAATAAAAAAGTGCTAGTGTGATAGATGGATATAGTTTTATTTTGATAGATAGCCTGATAGGGTGCTAAATTTATATATTGATTGATAGACTGATAGATAATGATAAAGTGATAGACTTATACTAAGGCAGCCTGACAGAGTGACAGATAGAGTGATGGAGAGAAATAGTGATCTCTAAAAGATCGATTAAGGCATAGAGTGATGATAGAGAGTGCCAGAGTTCTATGTTGTTAAGTAATTACCTAGTCTTTATAAAGTGATATGAATTGTTCTCGCTTGGCATGCTAACAAGGAAGTGTCACGTGAAGTTGCTACATATGTGTCGGGTGGGGGGGCGGAGCTAAGGAGTATATTGAATTGGAGGGAAATCCAAGTAGGAAGTAGGAATAGGTAAGAAAGGGGGAAAAGACTGTTTGGAACAGGGATCACCTTCCAAGTGATTATGCTTAAATGTGTCTACTAAAATGTGTCTTGTTATCGAGAGTAATTAGTCGTCCTCACATTGGATGTCTAGCATGAATAATAGCCTAAAACTCACTATTACTGCCCACTGGATTGACTCAGGCCTGGTGGGCACACCTGACCTGGTGAGATCATCCATTTGTATTACTTTTCCTTTTGTCATACAGAATGCTATTTTGGTTGCCTACTCAGTATAACCAGAGACCTAGTTTTTGGACATTTGCTAAAGAGTTTTTTAACAAAATTTTTGGCCTTTTTGAGGAGATTTTGTTTTTGCATTTTTCTTTCTGGACAGGTTCAACGTTGATATTTAAATGAACTGTGAAGATGCAATGGTTGCTTCATGGAATGGTGAATAAATAACTGCTTTTCCACTTTTAAATCGAACCCCTTAATTGCAGTGATTGCTCTGAATAATTAGTGGTAGTTACGTTTTTTTAATTAAGCTGATTGTTTCAAAAGATAGAATGACCACTAATCATTAAGATATAACCCTTCAAATAATCATGCGAGTACATACAATTCATTAAATAAGTTCTCCAAGTGCTACAATTAAGAATCAAGAGATGGAGACCAAAAAGACATCTCAACAGATGAGGTATAGATTTAATGAAAAGGTGCTAGTGATAATTGCCTGATAGGGACGTTCGCCTTATAGAGTGATGGGTTTATAGTGTCAGCCTTATAGTGTGTAGCATTATAGTGTGTTAGAATGATAGAGTGTTATCCTTATAGAGTGTTATCCTGATGGAATGTTACCCTTATAGAGTGTTAGACCTTACAGAGTCATAGAGGGTGAGCCTGATGGAGTGATAGAGGGTGAGCCTTATAGAGTGATAGAGGGTGAGCCTGATGGAGTGATAGAGGGTGAGCCTGATGGAGTTATAGAGGGTGAGCCTTATAGAGTGATAGAGGGTGAGCCGGATGGAGTGATAGAGGGTGAGCCTGGTGGAGTGATAGAGGGTGAGCCTCATGGAGTGATAGAGGGTGAGCCTGGTGGAGTGATAGAGGGTGCGCCTGATGGAGTGATAGAGGGTGAGCCTTATAGAGTGATAGAGGGTGAGCCTGATGGAGTGATAGAGGGTTAGTCTTATAGAGTGATAGAGGGTGAGCCTGATGGAGTGATAGAGGGTTAGCCTTATAGAGTGATAGAGAGTGAGCCTGATGGAGTGATAGAGGGTAAGCCTTATAGAGTGATAGAGAGTGAGCCTGATGGAGTGATAGAGGGTAAGCCTTATAGAGTGATAGAGAGTGAGCCTGATGGAGTGATAGAGTGATACCTGCAGGTGCTGCTCTTCTGCATCACCTCCGCCCTGTGGAAGCCGGAGATGTGGCAGAAGCCATCGTTGCTGTAAACGATTGGCCAGTCCACGATCTGAGCGTTCCCCAGCACAAAGTTACTGTCTGTAGGGACACATGGGTTAGATGGTCAGTCTGTCTGTCTGTCTGATAGGACACATGCATGGTCTGTCTATCTGTCTGAATGGACACATTGGTTAGATGGTTGGTCTGTCTGCCTGACACATTGGTTAGATGATCTGTCTGTCTTTCTGAAAAGACACATTTGTAAGGTGATCGGCCTGTCTGTCATTGGTTAGATGGTTATATATGGTACATATATGATGCATCATTTATCTATTATACATATGAACTCTGCCTATGAGTTAAAGTATAATATATATATGTAAATTAAATATATAATATTGATATTTCATATTTTATATATTATACATTAGAACTTTGTCTATGTTCTGAAGTATGGAATAAATCTTGAATATAAAACATATTATACATTTCCTATATAAAATATAAGGTTCTGTATGAGTATATATTATATATATATATATTTAATATTTATTATGAACAAAAGGTCTGGCTGTGATTTAAAGTATATTAAACTGTATAGTGTATTATATATATATATATATATATATATATATATATATATATATATATATATATATATATATATATATATATATATATATATATATATATATATATATATATATATATATACAATGGGTCTGTTTGTGTCAAAGTCCAAACTGAAAGTCAAACAGAAAGGTGGCTAATGGAGTGAGGCACGACGAGCTGAACCGCTTGAACACCTCTCCTGGGCGGATCAGTCCCGCTGTGAACCGTATTGTGACCGGTTGCAGTCTAATTAACCGCAGTGTCTGTGATGATCTTTCAAAACACACACCGGGACTTGGCCAGCTTGAACGTGCCTGTAAGCTGCAAGCGTCATTGTAGTCTATGTGACCGTATATATGACAGTATATATAACAGTACGTGATAGCCTACTCTATAATAGCAGCACAATCGTATATTTATGCCGTCTCACCGTTAGATCGCCGGACGATGTTCTCCAGGAATGTATTCTGCGGGGCGACCAGACCCCTCCGCCCGCCCGCCATCACGGAGCAGAGCCGGGACACTAGGCTCTCTCTCTCTACCTGTCTTTCTACCCCTCTCTACCTCTCTACCCCTCTCTCTCTACCTATACCCCTATCTCTCTACCTCTCTACCCCCCTCTCTCTCTCTCTCTCTCTCTCTCTCTCTCTCTCTCTGACTCTATAACTCTTGCTCTACATCTCTCTCTCATTATCTCCGACCCTCTCTTTCGCTCTCTCTATCTCTCTCTCTTTTTTCTCTCATTATCTCATTATCTCAGACTCTCCTCTCTGACTCTCCCTTTCGCTCTCGCTCGCTCCTCTCGATCTGAGTCTCGCTCTCTGTTGGCGTTTAAGCTTTCTATCGTCTTAGCGTTTTGAATATATCTGATTTAATTCTTGCTTTTAAGAATAGTTCTGTATTTTTTTTTGTTTTAGTGTGAATAACATTTTGAATGGTTAACAAATTGCATCCAATTTGTAGATTGCTCTCTCTCGCCTATAGGTCTCTCTCTCTCTCTCTCTCTCTCTCTCTCAAAACAGGTGACGAATCAGGCTGCTGATCGCACATTGTTGTATTTCTCCCAACAGTTTTTTAGCGTCTGGAGTGTCTTTAAAGTCCTTACATGCCTTTGTAATCCGTGGGAAGTGTGTGTTCCTGATGTCTTGGTATGACTGGCAGGGAGTTAGGAATTGCAACTCAGTTTCCAGTTTTGTGTGCAGTGGGTGTACAGTCTGTCTTCTCTTGGGAGCCAGGTCTGTCTGTGGCATCCCTTCTCGATGGCCAGGCTGTATTCGCTGAGTCTGTAACTGCTCAAAGATTTCCTTAGTTATGGGTCGGTCACGGTGGTCAGGTATTCTGCAACTGTGTATTCTATAGCATGCCAATCAAGGACTCTTTCCTCTGACTCCCTCTCTGACTCTCTCTATCTGCGTTGGAGAGACATATATAAACCACATGGAGAATTTAGTTTAGATTAGGTGTGAGACCATTTATAGATACATGTATAAACCATATGGGGAATTTTGTTTAGATTAGGTGTGAGACCATTTGTAGATACATGTATAAAACACATGGGGAAATTAGTTTAGATTAGGTGTGACACCTGTTGGAGAGCCATTTAGGAACACATGGAGAACTTTGTTTAGATAAGGGGTGTGAGACCATTTGGAGAGCCATGTTCTTTAGTTTACTTGCATAACTAAAGGTTTACATCCATACGTCATCCTCTCTCTCCTATACATCCATATCTCTATCTCCCGCTCACCTATACATCCATAACTCTCTCCTATCCATCTGTCTCTCCCATTCTCCTATACCTCCATATCTCTCTCCTATACCTTTCTTTCACTCGTTATGTCACAATACTGTTATGTTAAGTCTCTATACTGTGTTATGTTACATCTCTGTACTTTGTTATGTTATGTCTCTGTACTGTGTTATGTTATGTCTCTATACTGAAAGTTATGTCTCTATACTATGTCATGTTTGTCTCTATACTGTGTGGTAATTTCTCTGTACTGTGTTATGTTATGTATACTGAATGTTATGTCTCTATACTGTGTTATGTTATGTTTCTATACTGTGTTATGTGATGTCTTTATACTTTGTTGTTATGTCTCTATGCTTTGTTGTTATATCTCTATGCTGTATGTCATGTCTCTATACTGTGTTATGTTATGTCTTTATACTGTGTTATGTTGTCTCTGGACTGTGTTGTGTTTTGTTATGTCTCTATGCTTTGTTTTGTTACATCTTATACTGTGTTATGTTATGTTTCTGATGTGTTATGTTATGTATTTATACTGTGTTATATATCTATAGTGTGTTGTGTTATGTCTCTATACTGTTATGTTATGTCTCTACAGTTATGTCTCTTTGTACTGTGTTATAGTTTCTCTCTATACTGTGTTGTGTCTGTATACTCTGTGATATGTCCCCATCTGCTGGTTAGTTCACTGCCCTCATTATATCCGTATAAAAAACAAAACCAGACGTTTAGTCAAAAGGAATACGTAGGGGCATATTATCAGATTATAACGTGTACATTTCAGTAATCTACGGGGGTATTGAGTCATAATTGTTTACATATAATAGCGTAACAACTCCCTAGGGCGTCCCACAGGGTCGCACTTCGATGCCTTGACGCCAGTGCGGTGAAATCCTTCCGCGGAAGTAGTTAGGCCCTGCAATGGTTCATTTCGGGCAGCCCATGAGGTTCGCTGGTCTGACGTTAAACAAACTGTGTTGTTTTGGTGAATCTGAGTTAAATATGTTAACATGTAAAAATGTTAGGTTAACAGGTTAACATGTTGAACAGCGTGCTCACGAGCCGTGTCGCAGAGACGCGCGGCTGGCAGCGAGCTGTTGGTAGTGACGTCACATTACTCGCGCTCTTCAAGACTCTTCAACCCTATCCCATAATAGAAGAAGATGCCTGGCATGATGGACAGGGGCTCCGAGTACCTGGGGAAGGGACGCTCCAACGGCGCAAAGAGTCCGTCGAACGCGTCCAACGGACACTTCTCTGAAGAGAGCGCTAGCGACGAAGAGCACGGTATAGCCTCGAACATCGAGCCTCGGGCTCTCTTGATGTACTGGAGAGCCTTAAGCTTCATTTTTTTATCCTAATTTTATTGAGAGCTCACGCTTTTCTCTCTTTGCTTTTTCAGATGTGGGAATGCGCGTGGGGGCAGATTATCAAGCCACTGTCCCGGACTTTGACCCTGGTAAGATGGGAGCCCCCACATCGTGTTAGATGATGCTTGTACTCAGTACTGCAGTTATTTGAAAAATGTCAATAAAACGCTAAAGAGTTGAGGAAAATGAAGGAACACGTGTAGAAGGGGCTTGTTTATTCTGTTAACTGTTAGTCGTTAAGTGGAATCGCTTCGTGGTGTTCGAGGCTACCCTCTGCTCCCGAGTGACATCTGGTGGCAAGTCTGGTCCACTGCTGCTCATCTTTCAACCATTTTCTACACATAAAAATGGAGGTGTGTTCCCGCCAGGCAACACCAGGGATGGAGAGAAAGACGGTGGAGGGATGTTGGTTTGGGCCCCATACCACTCCATCGTTGAATCCAAACGTAAGTCGTTCTACTCGCAATACTGGTCTTGTAACAGCTCAATTGAAATACTCCTCTCTTTAGATAAACCACTATACATACCTTAATTCTCTTCTCTTTAAATACTCATCACCTCAAATTCTCATCACTTATATTTATGTTTAAGTACTTATATGAATCTGTTACCTTAATTAAACCTACCTATTTAAATGTATTACATTAATAAACCGGCTTATTTAAATGTATTGCATTAATAAACTGGCTTATTTGAATGTGTTTCATTAATAAACTGGCTTATTCAAATGTATTGCATTAATGAACTGTCTAATTTGAATGTGTTTCCTTCCACAGTAGATGAATACATCTCAATCGCCAAGGAGAAGCATGGCTATAATGTTGAACAAGTAAACATTCTGATTATATTACCTTTTATTATATTTAACTATTAAACTATCATATATTATATATTTCATATATGATAATATATTATATTGAACTATATATGGTATTCTATCAGTTGAAGATGTCACAAACAAAGTTATATATACCGTAACCCTGCATACCATATATACCAATGGTAAACTTAACCCTACCTACATACCATATATACCAATGGTAAACGTTACCCTATATACCTTACATACTATGTATACCAGTGGTAAACGTAACCCTAAATATCCTAAATACTATTATATACTAATAGTACATATAGCTCTATATACAGGGTGTCAAAATGGACAAGAGAATTGCGGACACCAAGTATTTTCTAGCCTTGACGGAAAAGCAAGATTTCGATTTAAATAGAAAGCTTTGGCTTTAAGCAGAAACAAGCTGTATTATATTCAGCTTTATTGTATTCATCTATATACAAATATATTCAGCTTTATTTTATTCAGTATCATTGTATTCAGAAATATTATATTGATTGATAGATGGATATCATATTTTTCCCCTATATTCCTCAGGCCCTTGGCATGTTGTTCTGGCACCAACACAACGTGGAGAAGTCTCTGGCGGACCTGCCCAACTTCACCCCCTTCCCTGATGACTGGACGGTGGAAGACAAGGTCCTGTTTGAGCAGGCCTTCAGCTTCCATGGCAAGAGCTTCCACCGCATCCAGCAGATGGTGAGCTCTCTCTACTATATACAACTATATTACTATATAACTTTACATCCAGCTGATGGTGAGCTCTCTCTACTATGTACAACTATATTACTATATAACTTTACATCCAGCTGATGGTGAGCTCTCTCTACTATATACAACTACATTACTATATAACTTTACATCCAGCTGATGGTGAGCTCTCTCTACTATGTACAACTATATTACTATATAACTTTACATCCAGCTGATGGTGAGCTCTCTCTACTATGTACAACTATATTACTATATAACTAAAGATCCAGCTGATGGTGAGCTCTCTCTACTATATACAACTACATTACTATATAACTTTACATCCAGCTGATGGTGAGCTCTCTCTACTATGTACAACTATATTACTATATAACTTTACATCCAGCTGATGGTGAGCTCTCTCTACTATATACAACTACATTACTATATAACTTTACATCCAGCTGATGGTGAGCTCTCTCTACTATGTACAACTATATTACTATATAACTAAAGATCCAGCTGATGGTGAGCTCTCTCTACTATATACAACTACATTACTATATAACTTTACATCCAGCAGATGGTGAGCTCTCTCTACTATGTACAACTATATTACTATATAACTAAAGATCCAGCTGATGGTGAGCTCTCTCTACTATATACAACTATATTATTATATAACTTTACATCCAGCTGATGGTGAGCTCTCTCTACTATGTACAACTACATTACTATATAACTTTACATCCAGCAGATGGTGAGCTCTCTCTACTATGTACAACTATATTATTATATAACTTTACATCCAGCTGATGGTGATGCTCCCTCCCCCTAATATATTCTTGTCACCCCCTCTCCTGCCCTCCTCACCCCCTGTCCCCCCTCTTGCTGCCCTCCTGGTAGCTTCCAGATAAGTCCATCTGCAGCCTGGTGAAGTACTACTACTCCTGGAAGAAGACCCGCTCTCGAACCAGCCTGATGGACCGGCAGGCCCGCAAGCTGGCCTCCAGGAACGCCCCGGAAGACAGGTCCTACTACACGACCATTAGATTAGTACTGTCACTTTGTAGTATGTACTACCCAGTATTAGATTAGTACTGTTACTATATAGTATGCACATGGGTACATGTAGGTCTAATGATATCATCATGTATGGAATGATGTCATCATGGGCATATGTAGGTCCAATGACATCATTGTGCCATCGTCATCATGTTTCCGTAGTGATGAGGAGATGGAGGAGGCCAATCCAGTCGAAGCCAACGACAGCGACTACGACCCCAACAAGGACGCCAAGAAAGAGGTGAACCCTGGACCTTACCCTGACCCCTTAAGCTGACCCATGACCCTAACCCCTAACCCTTAACCCTAACCCCTTAGCAGGGATATTTGATTAAATGTGCACTCTCTTTGTGTTTTGTTTACTGCGAGACACACACACACACACACACACACACACGTTTTCTATAGCATTGAGTTAAGTGTGTAGTATATATTATCTAGCATTATATAGTACTGGGCTGTGTGTATAATGTATATTATAAGCGTGGTGTCTCTCTCCCCAGAGCCCAGTAAAGTATGTATTCTATAGTTTTGGCTTTAATGTATATAATGTATAGTATAAACCTGGTGTCTCTCCCCAGAGCCTAGTACACTATGTATTCTATAGTTTTGGCTTTAGTGTATATAATGTATAGTATAAACCTAGTGTCTCTCCCCAGAGCCTAGTACACTATGTATTCTATAGTTTTGGCTTTAGTGTATATAATGTAGAGTATAAACCTAGTGTCTCTCCCCAGAGCCTAGTACACTATGTATTCTATAGTTTTGGCTTTAGTGTATATAATGTAGAGTATAAACCTAGTGTCTCTCCCCAGAGCCTAGTACACTATGTATTCTATAGTTTTGGCTTTAGTGTATATAATGTAGAGTATAAACCTAGTGTCTCTCCCCAGAGCCTAGTACACTATGTATTCTATAGTTTTGGCTTTAGTGTATATAATGTAGAGTATAAACCTAGTGTCTCTCCCCAGAGCCCTGCTGAGGCCCAGGCTGTGACCACTAAGCCCGGGCCGGCCCGCCGGGAGTACCAGACCCTGCAGCACCGGCACCACTCCCAGCGCTCCAAGTGCCGTCCTCCCAAAGGGATGTATCTGAGCCAGGAGGACGTGTTGGCAGTCTCCTGCAGCTTCAGCGCAGCCAACGGCCTCCTCCGTCAGCTGGACACGGAGCTGGTGTCGCTCAAAAGACAGGCAGGCCTCTCTCATCCCCCCCTCCTACACTTCACTCCTATTGTCATCCCTCTCCTCTCCTCTCTCCTCCCCTCTCTTCCTCTCGCCCTCTCTCCCCTCCTCATCACTCACCCCCAGTCGCCTCTTATCCTCCATCCTCTCTTCTCTTCTCTTCTCATCTCTCCTCTCTTCTCATCTCTCTTCTCCTCTCTCTTCTCCCTTCTCATATCTCTTCTCCTCTCATCTCTCTTCTCCTCTCTCTTCTCCCTTCTCATCTCTCTTCTCCTCTCATCTCTCTCCTCCTCTCTTCTAATCTCTCTCCTCCTCTCTCCAGGTTCAGAATGCCAAGCAGATGAACAGTGGTCTGAAACATGGGGTGGAAATGGGCATTGATGATTTTCGGCTTCCAGAGGTCAGTACCATCACTACCCTCTCAACCATCATCACTACTCTCTCACTAATCTCAAAACCATCAAAACTACTCTCTCTCTGCTCTCTCAACCATCATCACTACTCTAACAACCATCATCACTACTCTAACAACCATCACTACTCTAATCAGGGTAGTCATCACTACTCTAGCAACCATCACTACTCTAACAACCATCCCTACACTTAACAACCATCATCCCTTTACACAACAATTTCCACTCCTGCACACAGTAGGCGTGGCCAATGGTTATTAAGATGGAGAAACCCATATCTTTATCTTTTTGGTCTTGTAGAGCAACCAGAAGATGAATGCTCGTTGGACTACTGATGAACAACTTCTTGCCGTCCAGGGTGAGTTGCTCTAACACCATGTCTGCCTGTCTACCATTACATCTTGCAGTTACAATGACAGCGTGTGTATACCTTCCACTTCCGGGCCAATTTGATTTGTGACTGTATTTCCGCACTACAACCACTCTTCTGACTGTACCTCTCACTGTATTTCAGCCTGTTCTTCTGATTGTTCTTCTGACTGTACCTCTCACTGTATTTCTGCCTGTTCTTCTGATTGTTCTTCTGACTGTACTTCTCACTGTATTTCTGCCTGTTCTTCTGATTGTTCTTCTGACTGTACCTCTCACTGTATTTCTGCCTGTTCTTCTGATTGTTATTCTGACCGTACCTCTCACTGCATTTCAGACTGTTCTTCTGACTGTACCTCTCACTGTATTTCAGCCTGTTCTTCTGATTGTCGTTCTGACTGCACCTGCTGAACATTAGATGTTCTGAGAACTGAAATAAAGTTGAGTCATTACCGTTCTTGTTCCTCTTCAGGGGTCAGGAAGTATGGGAAGGACTTCCAGGCCATCGCAGACGTCATCGGTAACAAGACCGTCGGTCAGGTGAAGAACTTCTTCGTGAACTACAGACGGCGTTTTAACCTGGAAGAGGTCCTTCAAGAGTGGGAGGCGGAGCAGGGAAGCCACGCCCCCAACGGAGACGGCAGCCCCCCTGGTGAAGCCGGGAAAAACAGCTCCAACACGTCAGGGAAGAGCACTGACGAGGATGACGAGGAGGTACACCGCTTCACCCTTAGCCCCTTATTACTGTTAACCCTAACCCTAACTGTGAACCCTAACCCTTACTGTTAAACCTCCCTTACTACTATTAAGTCTTTTACCCTTCCTTTTAAGCCTACACCTAATCTATGACCTAATCTATAACCTAACCTATGGCCTTATCTATTACCTAACCTCTGACCTAATCTATAACCTAATATATTGCCTAATCTATGACCTAATCTATTGCCTGACCTCTGACCATTCCATGAACTAATCTATAATCGAATCTATAACCTAACCTTTGAACTAATCCATGAGGTAATCTACAACCTAACCTCTGACCTAATCTACAACCTAACCTCTGACCTAATCTACAACCTAACCTATGACCTAATCTACAACCTAACCTCTGACCTAATCTACAACCTAACCTCTGACCTAATCTACAACCTAACCTATGACCTAATCTACAACCTAACCTATGACCTAATCTACAACCTAACCTATGACCTAATCTACAACCTAACCTCTGACCTAATCTACAACCTAACCTATGACCTAATCTACAACCTAACCTATGACCTAATCTACAACCTAACCTATGACCTAATCTACAACCTAACCTATGACCTAATCTATAACCTAACCTCTGACCATTCCATGAACTAATCTATAATCGAATCTATAACCTAACCTTTGAACTAATCCATGAGGTAATCTATAACCTAACCTCTGACCTAATCTACAACCTAACCTCTGACCTAATCTACAACCTAACCTATGACCTAATCTACAACCTAACCTATGACCTAATCTACAACCTAACCTATGACCTAATCTACAACCTAACCTATGACCTAATCTACAACCTAACCTATGACCTAATCTACAACCTAACCTATGACCTAATCTACAACCTAACCTCTGACCTAATCTACAACCTAACCTATGACCTAATCTACAACCTAACCTATGACCTAATCTACAACCTAACCTATGACCTAATCTACAACCTAACCTATGACCTAATCTATAACCTAACCTCTGACCATTCCATGAACTAATCTATAATCGAATCTATAACCTAACCTTTGAACTAATCCATGAGGTAATCTATAACCTAACCTCTGACCTAATCTACAACTTAACCTCTGACCTAATCTACAACCTAACCTATGACCTAATCTACAACCTAACCTCTGACCTAATCTACAACCTAACCTATGACCTAATCTACAACCTAACCTATGACCTAATCTACAACCTAACCTATGACCTAATCTACAACCTAACCTATGACCTAATCTACAACCTAACCTATGACCTAATCTACAACCTAACCTATGACCTAATCTACAACCTAACCTCTGGCCCCTCTCTCTCCTCCATGCAGGGTCAGCTGACTTCCTCCTCTCTGTCTCCTGCGCTGTCTTTGATCGCCCAGAGCTCCTCTCTCCACCAGCCCCCCCCTCTCCTGAGACCCTCCCTTCCCACCACCCCCGCTTTGCATCGCCAGCCCCCTCCCCTGCAGCAGCAGGCCCGCTTCCTCCAGCCCCGCCCCTCCCTCAACCAGCCCCGCCCCTCCCTCAACCAGCCCCGCCCCTCCCTCAACCAGCCCCGCCCCTCCCTCAACCAGCCGCCGCCCCTCATCCGGCCTTCCAGCGCCCTGCCCCCCCGCCTCAACCCCCGACCTCTCGCACCCCCCGCCGGCCTGCAGCTGACAAACACGTCAGAGCCCTCCTCCTCCCTCCACTAACCCGTCAGAAACCTCCCGCTCTGCTAGCCTACACTTCCTTCCCCGTCCCCCACCTTCTCTCACCTGCATCTCCACTAGCCTCCACCTACTCCAGGTGTTGAACTAATCGTATAAGGAGGAGAACGTTATGGTTTCTGTTGAAGATCTTAGACCAGAACAGCCTCCAAACCCTCTGGTCGGTCTGCTGAAGATCTTAGACTATACCGGCCTCCAAACCCTCTGGTCGGTCTGCTGACGATCTTAGACTATACCGGCCTCCAAACCCTCTGGTCGGTCTGCTGAAGATCTTAGACTATACCGGCCTCCAAACCCTCTGGTCGGTCTGCTGAAGATCTTAGACTATACCGGCCTCCAAACCCTCTGGTCGGTCTGCTGAAGATCTTAGACTATACCGGCCTCCAAACCCTCTGGTCGTTCTGCTGAAGATCTTAGACTATACCGGCCTCCAAACCCTCTGGTCGGTCTGCTGAAGATCTTAAGACTATACCGGCCTCCAAACCCTCTGGTCGGTCTGCTGAACATCTTAAGACTAGACCAGCCTCTAATACCGCTGGTTCGCTCGTTGAAGATCTTAAGGTGCGTTCACACCAAACGCGAAGGGGCGACACAACGCCATACAAAGTCAACGTAGAGACGCGAATCGGGCGAATTTTTCGCTAGAGAAAACCTGAGACAAGTTTTGATTTGTCGCGCGACACTTTCGCCCTGCACAGGCAAGCGCGTTCATGAGGATTTGCAGCGCGATAAATTCGCTCGAGTTGAAATATTTCAACTTTGCCGTGACATTTGCGTGATGACAGCCAATCAGCGTTCAACAGCGTGGCCACTGAGTGACATGTGCAACGTAAGAGCCAATCAGCGTCCAACCGGGAAACTGTTCCCTGCAGTGCAGTCCGGGGTGAACCGCAGCAAATTCGCCTGACAAAACTTGCACAGCGACGGTTTATGATTTGTCGCGCGACAAAACTTGGGCGGACAACGCGAACGGGCGACAAATGTGTCTTTCGGTGTGAACGCACCTTTAGTGCCGAACCCTCTGGTCCGCCTGTTGAAGATCGAAGGTAAAGTAGGGATCGCAGCGTTGTTCAACAAACAGAACAGGAAACAACTTCTTCATGACCTCAAAAGTCTGTCTTGATTTTGTGTTGTGTTAAATCAATCATCTGAAAATGTTCCACATCCAAATGTACAAATACTCATAGCCTTCATTTCTTCTCCATTTGTGGGAATGTATTTCATTGTAAAAGTGCTCTTATGTCATCAACGTCTAGCTGGAACATTTATGGATATGGACAATTAAAACTGGTAGCTAAATGGGCTTTAGTAGAATGTGAAATGTTGATGTAACTACTGTTTGTTTGCGGTATTAAGACCTGTCTATCTAATGGTTATAAGTTAAGTCCTTAATTAGTTTATCAATACAGATTACTTTTATCAGACACTTGAACTTTCTTTTTCTCCTAGACTTCAACACACACATTGAGAGGTACAGGGGACCTGAAGCATGAATGGATAGCAGTACCTGGATGATGCCATCATTACATCATGGAACACGTCCAATAAGATATGTTCTAGCAGCTGGTTGAATCCATGGTACCATCATGACATCATCAGAACCTCTTATGTTCAGCTTGTGGGCTTGTCTGGGGTCCAGGCGTAGGGCCTGACCTACCATGTCAGCGTCCTAAGGTGCAGCCTTATTAAGCAAACATGCTTGGATGTTAGAGAACATCTCTAATGATCTTAGAGCTGTTCTGAGTACCTCTGTATGTTATGTTACAGTATAAACAAAAAGTACTAGGCATATCAGATTAGGAATTAAGAATCCGATATATCAGATATGAATATAAAGAACACGTTTTAATCAGGAACATTTCAGAAACAGATAAACATATATTTTCATCAGATATATATCAAAAATACAGAACACGGTTTAGTCAGATACACGCGGATATGACCCTATAGAAAATGCTTTAATCAGGTTTATATCAATTATTATATCGAGCAAAAAACTGGATTTGAAAAGTTAAAGTTCGAAGATTCTTCCGGGTCGTCTTCCCCACCGAAGTCCTCTGGGTCGAGATCCGCCTCAAACATCCGCTGAAGGAGGCTGTCCACGGTCCGGTACCCTGTCAGAATACAGCAGAACCTTAACCCTGGTACCCTGTTACACCAGAACCTTAACCCTGGTACTCTGTCAGAATACAGCAGAACCTTAACCCTGGTACCCTGTCAGAATACAGCAGAACCTTAACCCTGGTACCCTGTCAGAATACAGCAGAACCTTAACCCTGGTACCCTCTCAGAATACAGCAGAACCTTAACCCTGGTACCCTGTCACACCAGAACCTTAACCCTGGTACCCTGTCAGAATACACCAGAACCTTAACCCTGGTACCCTGTCAGAATACACCAGAACCTTAACCCTGGTACCCTGTTACACCAGAACCTTAACCCAGGTACCCTGTCAGAATACAGCAGAACCTTAACCCTGGTACCCTGTTACAGCAGAACCTTAACCCTGGTACCCTGTTACACTAGAACCTTAACTCTGGTACCCTGTCACAACAGAACCTTAACCCTGGTGCCCTGTCAGAATACAGCAGAACCTTAACCCTGGTACCCTATCAGAATACAGCAGAACCTTAACCCTGGTACCCTGTCAGAATACAGCAGAACCTTAACCCTGGTACCCTGTTACAGCAGAACCTTAACCCTGGTACCCTGTCAGAATACAGCAGAACCTTAACCCTGGTACCCTGTCAGAATACAGCAGAACCTTAACCCTGGTACCCTGTCAGAATGCAGCAGAACCTTAACCCTGGTACCCTGTTACAGCAGAACCTTAACCCTGGTACCCCGTCAGAATACAGCAGAACCTTAACCCTGGTACCCTGTCAGAATACACCAGAACCTTAACCCTGGTACCCTGTTACACCAGAACCTTAACCCTGGTACCCTGTTACAGCAGAACCTTAACCCTGGTACCCTGTTACAGCAGAACCTTAACCCTGGTACCCTGTTACACTAGAACCTTAACTCTGGTACCCTGTCACAACAGAACCTTAACCCTGGTACCCTGTCAGAATACAACAGAACCTTAACCCTGGTACCCTGTCACACCAGAACCTTAACCCTGGTACCCTGTCAGAATACACCAGAACCTTAACCCTGGTACCCTGTCAGAATACACCAGAACCTTAACCCTGGTACCCTGTAACACCAGAACCTTTACCCTGGTACCCTGTGACACCCAAACCATGAGCCCAGTACACGTTCCAGAAAGTGGACCACCTACTTGTGGATGAGATTTTAAACATCAGTCTGGTTTGGGGTTCTCCAGTTCTGAGGTCGTTATCTGTGGTTTCCATGGCATCAACCAGGTTCGAAGGCCCTAAGTCATCCCTGGAGAGGGAACACACACACACACACACACACACACACACACACAGTTAGAGGATTATTATACTTAGAGTGTTAATGGGGTTAGAGGTTTATACTGGGACATACTGGGCCACTCCCAGCTCCTGTATTCTCTTCTCCAGGGAGGTGTGCAGTAGGCTCTTCTCCAGTGTGTACTCCACAAAGAAGGCCTCCAGGACGAATGCTACGAAGATACTGCAGAAGGAAACACAACATGATGCTTTGAGAAGTACAAAACGGATATTATTCTGCTTATAAACTGAATGATTATCAAATGTAACCACACTAATGTATACATGCTCTTACTTGATGATGATGATGACCACGATGATGTGGAAGAGGATGAAGAAGAGTCTGGCTGACGGGTGAGTGACAGCAGTGAAGCCGCTACTCAGAAGTGCTCATTGTCAAGGAAACCATAAGAACCATCATAAAACCCTACAAACCTAACCTACAAACCCTAATCTGAACCTACTACCCTAAACCTAACCCAAATGTAAGCCTAACCTACTAACCTAAATCTAACCCTAACCTACTAACCCTAATCTGAACCTACTAACCTAAGCCTTACCCAAATCCAAGCCTAACCTACTAACCTGAGTATAACCCTAACCCTGAGGTCACTGGTTACTGGTCAGGTGAATGAGAGGTCACTGGTTAGTGGTCAGGTGAATGAGAAGACAGGGGTTAGAGTTCAGTGGGGTCTGGGGTTAGAGGTCAGGTCAATGACATGTCTGGTGAATTATTGGTCTGGGGGTTAGAGGTCAGGTGACTGAAGAGGGGCTCAGAAGAAGCTGATTCAGAAGGATATCATGCCACTGGTTGACCACGGTCAGCTCCACGAGGAGGATGAAGGACGACACCACGTTGTTGAAGTTGTTCTTGCAGTAGTTCAGCTGAGCGAAGCTGCTATCCTGCAGGGCTGGGTTCCCACAGGAGAGCTTCCCCGGAGAGTCAGAGTCAAAGAACTGAATCCTTCCTTGAAACAGCTCCATCCCCACCATAGCAAAGATATAGTACACCACCTGTGTGTGTGTGTGTGTGTGTGTGTGTGTGTGTGTGTGTGTGTGTGTGTGTGTGTGTGTGAGTGAGAGAGCGAGATCACATGTCAGCATAACTTTGACATGTCAAAGAAGATGTCAATATTCTTCCGTTCTTTTTTCCGAGGACTTACGATGATGAGCTGGGCGAAGGTGAGCATGGTCGGTCCGATCTTAATCAGAGTGTTTATAATGACCCTGAACCTGGGGAGAAACATATGTTGGTACCAGAGGTATGTATATAACATGTATCTTATGATGAGCCTGAACCAGAGGTATGTATATAACATGTATCTTATGATGAGCCTGAACCAGAGGTATGTATATAACATGTATCTTATGATGAGCCACAACCAGAGGTATGTATATAACATGTATCTTATGATGAGCCACAACCAGAGGTATGTATATAACATGTATATTATGATGAGCCACAACCAGAGGTATGTATATAACATGTATCTTATGATGAGCCACAACCAGAGGTATGTATATAACATGTATCTGATGATGAGCCTGAACCAGAGGTATGTATATAACATGTATCTTATGATAAGCCACAACCAGAGGTATGTATATAACATGTATCTTATGATGAGCCTGAACCAGAGGTATGTATATAACATGTATCTTATGATGAGCCACAACCAGAGGTATGTATATAACATGTATATTATGATGATCCTGAACCAGAGGTATGCATATAACATATCTGATGATGAGCCTGAACCAGAGGTATGTATATAACATGTATCTGATGATGAGCCTGAACCGGGGCTATGTATTAAACATGTATCTTAATCAGGGCTTGTGAGGGGTCGTTGGTACCTCTTGATGCTGTCCACGACTCGGATAAGTCTGAGAACCCGGAGTGTGAAGACAATGTCCAAGATCTGCCGACTGCTGTACCCCCCAACTACCAGATGAAAATAAGAATATTAATAATACATTAAATACTACTACTACTAGTACTATGAAGGTTCATGTCTGAGGGGTGAGTGGCCAGCCTTGGGATAGGACAATGCATGTACTCATGATGTCACTCAGTGAATGTTCTGTCATGGTACTAACCTGATGTCATGGCCGTGTTTATGATGGTAGCAACCAGAGCAGAGACGATGATGATGGTATCAAACCTGGACATGGACCAGTATTCTGTTCAATGGGGCCTCTGAAGAGCTCTAAACATCTTGTTTTACAGTATAAAGTTTATTCAGAATAGCCTGTTAATATGACACTATATTTAAATATATAATACAGATCATAGATTATATATCCCAAACTCATTAGGTTAATATGTGACTAGATCTTAAACACATATCTACACAAACGTCTCTTTCGCGCTCTCTCCCCCTCCTCTCAGGTGTAGGACCTATATCTATCTCTATGGTATAGGATCTATATAGCTCTATGGGTTAGAATCTAACCATATTTCTATGGTGTTGTTTCTATATTTCTATGATATAGGATTAAACTATATCTCTAAGGTGTAGGATCTATATATCTATAAGGTGTAGGATCTATCTATAAGTTGTAGGATATATATAATGTTTAGGATCTATCTATAAAAGGTATAGGATCTATATCTCTATTGTGTAGTCCTATATCTATAAGGTATAGGCTAAGGTGTATGACCTATATCTCATAGGTGTAGGATTCTATATCTCTAAGGTGTAGACTCTTTATATCTTTAAGGTGTAGGATCTATATCGCTTGGTGTAAATCTCCTACCAGTTCCAGAAGTTGTGCCTGGAGTAGAAGGCTCTGGGTTCCATGGCGTACAGCTTTAGGAGAATCTCCAGCAGGTAGAGAGCGAGGAAGAACCACTCGCTGTTCCTGATCAAAGGGTCTTCCTCATCCAGGCCAATGAACACCGCGTTCACCAGGATGATGACGTCATAGACCATCACAAACACCCTGCCCCCAAACATGAAATGAATCATACCAAGCACACCCTGGACATGAATGATCCCTGAACATGCCTTGGCCCCGAGCATGAATGCATTGCACCATGTGTGTGTGAGTGCTCTGTCCGTGCATGGTGTCTATGTGCCTGTACTGGGTAGGTGTGTGTTTCAGTTCTGTCTCTGTACTATATGTGTGTGTCAGCACTGTGTCTGCATGCCATCTGCACTGGGTCGGTGTGAGTGAGGTTCCACCTGTGTTGGACAGCACGGCAGAGCCAGCGACTGGGTGCAGACAGGTAGAGGGAGGGGCTCCAGCGCTGCAGGGGGTGTGGCCGGGACTTCACCGCAATCACCTGGATGTTCAGCAGGTCAGCCAGCTGGACAAACGCCAGTTTACCTGCCAATCAACCCATCAAAATGTGTGTTTGAACAAAGGACCTCTTCCTCTTTGCAAAGAAGATGTTAAAAAGGGGGAACAGGACCTACAGGGGTCCAGTAGGACCAGGACTAACTATGACCAGAAGCTACCAAGACCGAGTAGGACGCACTAGACCAGGACATACCAGAACCCACAACGATCAGGACTCACTTTGACCCACTGAGACCACGGTCCACGACCCACCACGACCAACAGAGACCAGATAAATGCTAATAATAATACCTGGGAGCAGTTCCTGGTATTATTCTTCCAGAGCCTACCTATGTATCCCTGGTTGTGGTGGTCTGCAACGCTCCACAGCAGCTCTCGGTGTGCGTGAGAGAGATCTGCTTGGACCAGACGGACCAGCTGGTTCCAGGAGGCGTGGCTTACCACCGGCTCCTCCATTCCCTCGCGACGCTCCTGCAGGATGGCGAAGGCTCGCACCATTTTATGTCTCTTAGTCCTCACCAGCTGTCGCACCTCTTCCTGTCGGTCAGACCACAAATCAGATTGGGAAAGGGCTACTTCCTGTTGAGATTTGGTTACTTCCTGTTATAGAGGTATACTTCCTGTTGGGATAGGGTTACTTCCTGTTATAGGAGATCCCCTAACACCTGGTGCATATCTTCCTGTTGGATGGACCTGCTAGGTCTAATTCTGTCATAGATGTCTACTACTGGTTGTGATGGGGCTACTTGTTAGGGGTCCCTGTTAGGGAGGTCAACTTCCAGTTGTAGAGATCATCTTACTCTTGGGCAGCGTATACTACCTGTTATATAGGTCTATTTCCTGTCGGGAAGGAGCTATTTGCTGTTATCGAGGTAATCTTCCTGTTATAGAGGTCTACCTCAGAGGAGGAAGGTGGTGGTAATGACGTGGATGCTGAAGATGAGGATGTTACCTTGAGGTATTTTTTATAGTTGTTGTAGACGACAGCGAGGAAAACGGACATGAAGATATAAGTGTTGATGAGGATGAAGACGACAAAGAACACGGCAAAGAAGGAGCTGGCATTGTAGGCGGGCATCCTGTAGGAGAACCACAACAATTCAGAACCACCGCTGCCCTGCTTATAATATATATATATTTTTATATATATATATAACTGTGTGTGTCTGTGTGTGTTAAATCTACATGATGTCCGGGCTGTTGGCTGTAGTGACCAGAACGTAGAGGTCAAAGACAATCTCCAGGAAGTTGGTAAAATAAGGCTTTCCGCTGTTTGTTTTCAGTCCTCTGAGAAATGGAAAGAAACCATCAATCTTCTGAACGTAAAAGGAGGTACCCAGACTAACGAGGTATCTGGGATAAGAAAGTACCCAGACTAATGAGGTACCAACGTAACGAGGCACCTGGGGTAACAAGGTACCCAGACTAACGAGGTACCTGGGATAACAAGGTACCCTGACTAACGAGGTACCTGGAATATAAGGTGCCCAGACTAACAAGGTACCCAGATAATGAGGAACCCAGACTAACGAGGTACCTGGGATAACGAGGTACCCAGACTAGCGAGGTACCCAGATAAAAAGGGACCCAGACTAACGAGGTACCTGGGATAACAAGGTAACCAGTCTAACGAGGTACCCAGATAACAAGGAACCCAGACTAACAAGGTACCTGGGATAAAAAGGTACCCAGTCTAACAAGGTACCCTGTGTTACAAGAGCTGTGTTCGAAATCGTTCCCTATCACGGATATAGTGCACTATATAGGGTGCTCGCCATTTTATAGTGGTGTTTGAATTCTCAGTGGTTAGTTTCATGCACTATATAGTGGACTTAAAATACCCAAAATTTGAGTGTACATATGATGTTCCCTACATGTTACTCCTCCAGCTTTCCTCGTGAGTGCCCGGTTTGTTTACATGATGTGGGCGCATCTGTCTGCGTCACACAAACACCCGGCGCATTTACTGACGCAAATGACGTTTAGAAATGTTCAGCGTAGTGTCCGAATTCTCGTTTGTTCGTTCCCTATATAGTGCACTATATCATAAACGCTATATAGGGAATAGTGAGTGAGTGAATAGGGAACGGTTTCGAACACAGCTAAGGTTTCCTGACTAACGAGTTACCTGGGATACCAAGGTACCTAGACTAACGAGGTACCCTGTATAACAAGGCACCCAGACTAACGAGGTACCCAGCTAACAAGGTACCCAGACTAACGAGGTACCTTGTATAATGCGGAACCATGACTAACAAACGCTGAAGTGCTTCTAGGTAGCAGGGGGGGTCGACTTCAGGAGATAGAGGAACTCACCGTTTTCCAAATAGTTTGAGAGCCATGAGCGAGAAGATGAGGATGCTGAAGATGAAGAGGAGGAAGACGGAGAGGATCTGAGGAAGAGCATTCCGGATACTTCGAAACGCTCTGCGCAGCTGAAAAACAACACAATTATAGGAATTTGATCTCAGGTGATGGTTCTGATAGGAGCTTTCATTAGTAGGAGCTTTAAGGTTTCTCTCTATAAGTAACAGAATAAGGTATGTTAACTAGTAGCAGCAGAAGGTTACCTAACTAGTAGCAGTTGAAAGTTACAATAACTAGTAGCAGTGGAAGGTGGAGCCGTACCTGTCTTCCCCTGTGAAGGTAACTAGGCGCAGTAGAAGGTTACGTTAACTAGTAACAGTAGAAGGTGAAGTTAATTATTGGCAGTGGAGGGGTACCTGTCTGCCCTCTGTGAAGGTAACTAGAAGCAGTAGAAGGTTACATTAACTAATAGCAGTGCAGGGGTACCTGTCTTCCCTCTGTGAAGTTAACTAGAAGCAGTGGTCGAAGCACTCGAGACCAGCGGACAGAGTAGTTGTCTGTGGCCTTCAGCGCTCCATAGATTATCATGTCCACCAGGGTCAGCTGTCAACACATTTAGACTGAGTTACAACATGTCGACATCAGTCAAGTTACATGTCAACTTCAGCCGGGTAACATGTCAACATTAGCCGAGTAACATATCAACATTAGCCGAGTAACATGTCCACATCAGCCGAGTAACATGTCCACATCAGCCGAGTAACATGCCAACATTAGCCGAGTTACATGTCAACATTAGCAGACTAACATGTCAACATTAGCTGAATAACCTTTCAACATTAGCCAAGTAACATGTCAACATTAGTCAAATAACATGTTAAAATTAGCAGAGTAACATGTCCACATCAGCCGAATAAAATGTCAAAATTAGCTGAGTAACATGTTAACAGTACAGGTTAATGCCCCGCATCTCCTTACATCTTTGACCAACTGCCCCTCACATTTCCTGACTCTCTCCATGGTGGAGGGGCCAAGGCCCCTGGAGTTTAGTTTTAGAGAATATCTACCAACCCCGGACAGCTGGTGCTGACAGTGGTTAACCAGACACAACCTTTTGTCATTTAACCAAGAGTTCCAACTTGATACATCTGTTGAAACTTGTGAGTGAGTCATAGCAGGAAACCTGAAGAATTTGCTGATGCAAACATCAGGAGGGTAAAGATCACTTCCTATGGACATTGTGTCTTCATAAACATGTATATGTGTGTGTGTATGAATGAGAGAGTGAGTGCAACAGTGAGAGATAAAGTGAGTGAATGCATTAGAGAGAGAAAGTAAAAGAATGAATGAGTAAATACAGAGGTGAGGGAGCGAGAGAGCGGGTAAGTAAGCAAGTGAGTGAATGTAAATGTCAAATTTAGAAAGCCAGTGTTTAAGTGCGAGAGTGAGAGATGAAGTGAGTTAGTGAAAGAGTAAGTGAGTGTAAGAGTGGGAGAGTGTAAGAGTGAGAGAGTTAGTGAGAGAGTGAGTACCAGAAGTATGACCAGGATGCAGAGGTTTTTTGGGTCCTTCCAGAACTTGTCCCGTGGGATGACTTTGGCGTAGTGGATCAGGCGACCGGAAAAAACAGACAGGCAGACCAACTCTACCAGCATGGAGGCCTGTATATAATATACACTATTATTATACTACTAGAGAGAGAGAGATATAGATACAGATATAGATAGATAAACTCTACCACCATACAGGCCTGTACATAATATATACTAACAGTATAGAATATGTATAATAGAATATAATATAACAATATAATGAAGAGCAGTCTGACCTTGCCCCCGGTCAAACCGACTTTCAAAACAAAAAGGGATGGACCAATCAGAGCTTAAGGGAGGGACTTTCAGTCCATCACGAGTCAGGCATTGGCTGGGCTCTAATTCATTCTACCAATTGGTCAGAGCATTACTCTGTTAAGAACTCCAGTCAATCCGATGAAATAACACAGTAATTAAACCTGTGTTTTCCAATCCGTAGATTGCTACACTCCTCGCTACTTTAGGACATAAAACTCCTCCCCCTAGCTTTGATTGGTCCGTCCGTCCACTCTTAGATTTAAGTGTTTGTTTTAATGGGGTCAAGGCCAGACTGATCTGAGCAATACAGGCAGCTCTGGAAAATGCACATCAACTGTTAGGCTTTAGGGTAATGTTAAGGTGTACCCTGGTACAGTTAGGCTTAGTTATACCCTTGTAAGAAGAGGGAGTAGGGTTAAGGTTACCCAGGTAAGGCTAGATGTAACCAAGGTAGGGTGGTAGTAGGGTAAGGGTTAGTGTTACCTAGATAGGGTTGGTTGTACCTCGGTAGAGTAAGAGCTAGGGTTACCTGGGGAGGTAAGGGTTAACTAGGTAAAGAAAGAGCAAAGGTTACCTTGGGGGAGGGGGGGGGGGGTAAGGGTTAGGGTTACTGAGGTAGGGTTAGGTGTACCTAGGTAGAGTAAGGGTTAGGGTTACCCAGGTAGGAACAGGGAGGAGGGCAGGCTGCTCCACTACGGCCAGGAGGAGGTTGACCATGATGAAGAAATAAAGCAGGACCACAAGTAACCAGTGGTTGTACAGGAGATACAACCTGGACACAACACAGATACATTATCACAACACATATACAGTATCACACCACAGATACAGACTCACAACACAGATCCATTATCACAACACATATACAGTATCACACCACAGATACAGTATCACCACACAGATACAGCATCACAACATAGATATAGTATCACCACACAGATACGGCATCACAACACAGATACATTATCCCAACATAGATATAGTATCACCACACAGATACATTATCATGACATAGATACAGTATCACTGCACAGATACAGCTTCACAACATAGTTACAGTATCACCACACAGATACAGTATCACAAGTTCACAACAGTTACAGTATCACCACACAGTTACAGTATCACAACACAGATACAGTATCACCACACAGTTACAGTATCACAACATTTACACTATCACCACAGTAACAGTATCACAACAGTTACAGTATCACCACACAGTTACAGTATCCCCACACAGATTCAGCATCACCACACAGATATGGTCAGGAAGGGTCTAGATATGGTCTAGAAAGGGTTTAGGTATGGGCTAGAGGGGTCCTACCTGACAGCTTGTGGCTGGGTCTCAAAGAAGATATTCCTGTTGTGTTGGGCGTCTGATACGTAGACCGCAGCCAGCTCCAGCTCCTACAACACATTGTACAACACGTGATGTACCTTGTGAGGTATCGTTAATTAACCGTCTCTGTACTGTCCAACCCCTACCTGCTCCTTAATGACCTGTATCTGTACTGTCCAACCCCTACCTGCTTCTTAATGACCTGTCTCTGTACTGTCCAACCCCTACCTGCTCCCTAATTAAGGCAAGGCAAGGCAAGGCAACTTTATTTATATAGCACTTTTCATACACAAGGCAGACTCAAAGTGCTTCACGTACAAACATTGTCATACAATAAAATAAAATAATAGATAAGTAAAAGAAAACATTATTTTAATTAACCGTCTCTGTACTGTCTAAACCCTACCCTCTGCTTAATGGCCTAACTTTGACATTTACACACTTACGCAATAGTGTGCAGGTTTGGTTATAATAAGATAGATAGACAAAAAAATATTATTAAGAACTGAAAACTTAACCCGCCATTTTTTTACTTCCCTTTTTTGTATTCTCATTTGCTAATGCAGTTCTGGATAAAGTCAACCTTCGTACACAGTAAGACCAGCAACTCACAGAGCGCTACTGGACAAGGTCATGGTTAGTCTTCATGTTAGTTAGTGTTAGTTAGGGTAGGTGTTAAGGACACTTTGTGAACTATTACTAGCCAGGATGACAGGAAGAAGGTAGAGGTTAGGCCAATGTGAGCCACCCACCACACCTAAATCAGGTATTGATCAGCAGGTAAGCCTACCAATCACCCCATTCATCATCAACAACAACAACCAATCACAGCAGTGTGATGTCATGGCGGTCCAGACAGACAGACAGACAGACAGACCCTTGAAGAAGATTAGAACAAAGCTAGCCAAAGAATACTTCAATCAATCAATGTGCGTCGTGCAGTGCAGAATTTGTGGACAACATAATATGAATGAATCGCCAGGAAAGTATTTTACTAAATGTCTTGTTTGAAATACCACAGTGCTTTATTGCCCTGGTTTACATTCGTGGCAGACGCATTTGTAAAGCACTTAAAATAGTATCTTATTATCTCCCGAGACTTGGGAGTATGTTGTAGCACCATCAGGAGGCCGTGGGGAGGGACTGCAACCAACTCTAACTTAACTACGCATGCTTTGTCTAGCGCAGAATACTTTGGTGGAGATTTATCTTGGATGCAACTATTTATCCCGGGCCATAACTGTGTGTTTTACCAGACAAAGAGTCCAGCCAGAGGAGTCATAGTCAAGTGTGTCCTTTGTCATTGATTACAAAATGTACATCTTCACGCTTAAAACGCAAAGCACGTTTAGACAAATTATATTAGTAACGGTTGTTTTAGAGAAGCCAGGAGGGTGAGGTTGGATTGATGACACAGACTGGCAGGGTTAAGAAGTCAGTTATGTTCTGAATCTGAGTGTTGTACTAAATAAGAGACAAAATCAGGGTTACGTTTTAAATTATGTTCTAAATTAAGGGTTATGTTGTATATCAGGAACAAAATCTGAGCTAAGGCCTAAATAAAAAGGTTAAGGTGTAATTAGGGAATACATCAGTGTTATTCGTACATTCGTTCATCGGGAACTGTAGAGGAGTTAAGATGACCCCCTTCAGCCATGGACTAAATCAGGGTTAAGGGCCGTTGTTGGGGCAGATGTTTTCTGCGGATCAGGGTATGCATTTCATTCAAAGGATTGTTCTGAAAAACAGAATCGCCGATAAACGCTCAAATCAGCAGAAATCGTACCTCCTTCTGTTTCGTGTCCATTCCGTTAGACAATCCCTTTCCTGTGTCTTCAGGGATGTTCTCAAGCTGAGGAGTCTCAGACATTGCGGGATTTGCTGATGTCAAGTATCTCCAAACTTTTCGTCCTGCAACGTAGCCTATGCGGTTGTGCAGAGTTTCTCTCTATCTTGTACAATATGAATGCTGTTCTGTTGTTTCCCCTTTAGCTCTCATTTCTAATCTCCGGGGAAGTCAGATATTTCTGCAGATAAACACTTACTGTTAGTGGTGCATCGCAACGAAGTCATCACTTTATGGGCAGACTTTTGACCAGTGTCATGTGATGTAGACTGGCGGAAACAACCGAAGGATGGGAGGGGTGCTCGGTGTAATACGAGACTCGAGGAATACGAGGATTTAACATGCAGTCATGTTGTTAAAAGTCTAGTGTTCAAACTCTACTGGTCCAGTGTTAAAAGTCACTGTGTTCAAACTCTACTGGTCCAGTGTTAAAAGTCACTGTGTTCAAACTCTACAGGTCCGGTGTTAAAAACTCAATGTGTACAAACTCTACAGGTCTGGTGTTAAAAACCATAGACTGTTGTGTTTCAACTCAGTCGAGTGTTAAAACTCACTGTCTAGTGTTAAAATGCACTGACTAGTGTTACAACTCAGTCTAGTGTTAAACTCTACCGTATGGCGTTGAAACTCACTGTCTAGTGTTAAAACTCAGTCTAGTGTTGCAACTTCGTGTCTAGTGTTAAAACTCAGTCTAGTTTTCAACCTTAGCGTATGGTGATAAAACTCTACCATCTGGTTCAAAAAACCACTGTCTAATGTTAAGACTACCGTCTAGTGCTTTATGTGTTCAGTTGTGAAAAACTTGAAAACTCAATCTAGTGTTCAGACTCTACTCTAAAGTTGTCACACTAATTCGCAAATGTTAAGACGTTGATAAGTATCCTTCATTGCTTGAAGCCATAAGTGTTGTATAGTACTAAATAACAAATCTTTCTTAATAATTCATTTTAATATTCATTTGTATAAAAATCCCATCTGTTGTAGTTTATTAGAAATCAAACATTAAAAAGGTGGATAACATTTAAATTGTAATTGTATTTATTCAAATAAAATATACCTCAAGACAGCAAAAACCTCTTATTTCAAACTGGAAATATGTTCCTGTATTAAAAAGCTTGATATAAGGCCAAATGATTAACCCATCTAAATATGTTTTCTGTGCTGGAGAAAAAGACAGAACATCACATTTCAAAGCCACATGGTATTGGTTGAGAAACAAGCTATACGGATATAAAGAAAATATATGACTAGTAGCTCATCCATGGTAGAGACCTGAGAATGGGAACATCACCCAAACAGCTCAGGACATACATTCATCCCTTCACAAGGCCAAAAATTATTAACTTCCGCACAAAATTCCAAGACGGAAGCTCGAAATTCTTAGAAGACAGACACATCGTTTGATTGGTTAAGCTTTAAGGCACAGCGAGTTTGATTTTGATATTTGACATTTCTGATGGATTTGAGCTTTAGACGAGAGCAACAGCGAGTACATCTCGAGGGAAGCTTCCTCTCAGAGCAGGCTGGGCCTGACGGGGTTGGGCCTCACCGAGGAGAAGGCCCCGATGTGTGTAATGAGGTTGGGCTCCAGGCTGTGGGCCCTCTCCCCGGGGAAGGAGCGCGCCATGCGGAACAGGACCAGGTCCTTGGCCAGGCCCTTGACGCAGAAGGAGCCGTCCAGATAGCGGGCGGCTCGCAGCGAGGCGTTCCCCGGGTACAGCATGGCCGGGGTGCAGCACTCTGTGGCCGGGGACACAGCGTAGAGCTGGGGCGACGCCCGCCGCAGCTCCAGCAGGTAGTGCCTGCCCACCAGCTCCGCCAGCGCCATGGTGTACACGCTGAAGAACAGCAGGTGTCTGAGCGTGAAGGAGAAGGAGGAGCAATAGGGGAGCACCAGGAGGAGCAACGAGGAGGCCAGGAGGCCCAGGCCCAGCCACTCCAGCAGACGGTATGGCTCTGGGTTCCAGTAGCGCTGCAGTCGCTCCGGGTGGTACAGCTTGACGTAGAGGGTGCCGCTGGAGAAGCTCCGGGACAACAGGTCCTGGATCACAGGGAAGAAGTCTGGCCGCGGCCATGCATCGTCCTCAAGCACCACCACATTCTTAGGCCTGAGCAGCTCCCACCCCTTCTTGAGACAGAACACATAGTCCCTCTTCTCCCTCTCAAATGTGTTCACGTCCTCCCTGCTCATCCTCCTCCTCTCCTCGACAGACCTCCTCACCGTCTGGAACCTTCCCTCCAGTAAGGCCAAGTCCTCGTTCGCCTTGGGATCGCTTTCCACGTCGCACAGCAGGACCTGGGCACAACGCTCCCCCCTGCAGGAGGCCAGAAGACCTGCTAGCTGCTGCATCACCTGCAGGAGGTAGTGGTAGTCCCGCCCCTCCGTACGCCTGGCTGTCACCACGGTAACCAGCAGGTGAGGCTCAAGCTGGGTCCGGACGGCGTGGGCCCCCGTGTCTTTCTGCCAGAAGCTCAGAGCTCCCTGACCGCGGCGGTAGCTTTCCTGCAGGGCGGCCTCGCTGCGGGGCTCCAGGTACCAGGGTCTGAAGAAGTAATAAGAGTAGAGCATCTGCTGGCACAACACCGGCAGCAGCACGCCGAAGGTCAGCACACACAGGAGCAAGGCCTGGGCCGCGGGCCGGGAACGCACACGCAGGAGCAGATCCTTGGCCACTGCTCTGGGCCATCGGCTCCTCAGCTGGCGGGGGCACTCCATCACATGCCTCCACCTGCCCCTGGACACCGGCCGGCGGTCACACGCCCCACCGTTTATTTGGTTTCTGTGGAAATAGAAGATGAAACACGTTGAAAAGTAAATGTAAGAGTACACATTCGTAACACAGCTAATAGTTCGGCTACACCTATTAGCTGTGTTACCAACTTATTAACATTTTAGCCTTATTCTCTAGGTTAAAAACTTAACCATATTAACTTTGTTAATTAACACAGTTAATTGGTTAGTGCCACAGTTAATTTGATGGTAACACAGTTATTATGTTGGCAACACAGTTAAAATTTTGGTTACACAGTTAGTAAGTTGGTTACACAGTTAATATGTTGGTAACACAGTTAATAGGTTCATAACGCAGTTAATTACAAAGTTAATATGTTCATAATAGAGTTTAATATGTCGGTAAAAATTGGAACAGAGTTAACCTTTCAGTTATCTTCAGAACACCAGTTTGGTATTGTAGGCTTTATTATTGTATGTTCTGTCCCTGATTGCATAGTTAAGACAGAAAACAAACCTGCCTTGACATGGAGGGGGGGGGGGGGGGGGGGGCGACACTATCTTCTCACCTGGTGGTCTATCTCACCTGGTAGTCTATCTCACCAGGTAGTCTATCTCACCAGGTAGTCTATCTCACCTGATGGTCTATCTCACCTGGTAGTCTATCTCACCTGGTGGTCTATCTCACCTGGTAGTCTATCTCACCTGGTAGTCTATCTCACCTGATGGTCTCTCTCACTTGGTGGTCTCTCTCACCTGGTAGTCTATCTCACCTGGTAGTCTATCTCACCTGATGGTCTCTCTCTCTTGGTGGTCTCTCTCACCTGGTAGTCTATCTCACCTGGTAGTCTATCTCACTTGGTGGTCTCTCTCACCTGGTGGTCTTTCACAGCAATAGCTATAGAAATAGATAATAGAGATTGACACATAGAATAAACAGATATAGACATAGACCAATAGAATACAGACATTGACTATAGACATAGAGACAATAGACAGGTATAGACATAGAGACTACTGACAAGACATTGTAGACATTGACACTAGAGACTAGACTTTGACACTAGAGACTAGACATTGTAGACAAATACTATAGACGGACATGCCTTTCGACATAGAGACTATGTGGACCGGGTTTAAATCCATTTTATCCTGTGTATGTGCGTAGACGACAGATATATAAGTCGAATGTTTACACTAGTATGAATTCTTACCTTGAAGCGTTAGGCGTCAAACGCAACTCCTCTTTCGCTTCGATAACACTTGAATATTAGCATTGTACAAAAGGAATAGACCCGCCGGGAGAACATTAATATTTACATTGTTACTGATAAATAGACGCGCATGTGAGAGCAATAATATTTACATTGTAACAAAATAATTGACCCACAGTGATTAACTTCCGTATGATTGTAGCTTACGTCTCTTACGGTAGCGCTGCCGCACGCAGCACGTCTTACCGTAATGGCCCCAAAAGCACTTCTGACCAACTCTGGATTTGCCACTAGATGGCAGTACCTCTAAAAACTCTGTTATTCTTCTATTTTTAAGCTTTTAAATCTGATAATTTAGCAAATGCTGTTTATAAGCCGATTCATCAATCAGGCTGGCGGTGAGTTTAACACAAACCCTCCTAACCCTATTCAACCTAGGGTTAGGAGGGTATGTGTTAGTAGGGTACTGGGTAAGTAGTGTATTAGGGTTATGGTTAGTAGGGTTTGGAGGGCTTTTAGTGTCAAGGTTAGTAGGGTATAGGGTTAGTAGGGGTTGGAGGGTTAGAGGGGTTAGCAGGGTTCTCGTAGGTAGGGTTTAAAGGGTAGTAGGGTTAGGGTTAGGAGGGTTGGTGTTAGGAGGATAGGGTTCGTTTTAGTAGGGTAAGGAGGGTTTGTGTTAGAAGGGTAGTTTGGTGAGTAGGGTTAGGGTTAAGACATTAGGACAGATAAGGGCTGTGATTGAGACCACCCTGAACACCAGAAGGTCCTTCAGTGAGATGAAGAGCTGCTGTATGCTGGCAGGTGAGCATCGGTTCTTCTGCTTGTTGGACAGATCTGCAGGATGGGGAGATGGAAGCTCAGCCAACATTTGACCCACCGAAAATGTCTGGCAGGTAGACAAATACAGAAATACATTAAAGAATGTTGAATTTGTGCTGCGTGATTTGAATTGTGCTGCGGGATATTAACTTGCCGATGCTTTGTATTTGTAGTATATTATTTTTCTATATGTAAGAAAGATTTTTTCCTTAACATGAATGTAGTTTGAATAGAGGGTTAAGACAAGTTGAAATAATGGAACGACATTGAGATCATATTTTATCACGCCAATATCTTCTTAATGCATGAGGATAAATGTTAAACGCCTCATACCACTGTTGATATCTTTTAGCATCAGCCACAAATAACTTCAGCAGGTCATCAGACTAGCATGAAACAACCAATAGAAGGGCTATGTCTATCTATGCACGACATCTCAACCAATATCTGCCCTCTTTTGTCCTTTTGAATACGTCTGCAGCAGCCAACAGGAATGCCACCAATGCTTCAGTGCACCATATCTCGATGGAGCGGCGCCAACAGACGTCAGGGAGAGACTCGAGTCTCTACATTGCTTCTACCCTCAATCCATGTTTAGCCAACCACTAACCTGCTTCAATCTTCAGTCAACAACCAACCTCTCATCTTCATTCAACATGAACCTGCTTTCAAATTAACCATTAACCTGCTTCAATCTTCATTCAAAAATGAAACTGCTTTTCACTTTAGTTAACCACTAACCTGCTTCAATCTTCAGTCTACAACCAACCTTTCATCTTCAGTCAACGATGAACCTGCTTTCCACTTGTTTAACCACTAACCTGCTTTCTGCTTTGGGCAACAACTAACGTTGTTTAATATTTAGCCAACAAATAATCAACCTTTCATATTTAGTCACTTACTAAAGATGAAAGGTTCTGGATAAATTGGCTCTGGACAAGAACTTCTGTAACATTTGATATGTATATTACGGTCCGACCTGGACCGGCTTGGGTATTATGGTCTGCCTAGACCGATTGGGGTTAGTAGTGGGGTATTATGGTCTGCCTAGACCGGCTGGGGTATTATGGTCTGTCCTGGACGGCTGGGGTTAGTAGTGGGGTATTATTATCTTGGACCAGCTTGGGTTAGTGGTGAGGTACTAGGGTCTATCCTAGACCGCTTTTGATATTATGGTCTTTCCTGGACAGGCTGGGGTATTGTGGTCTGTCCTGTACCGGCTAAGGTTAGTAGTGGGATAATATGGTCGGTCCTGGACCGGCTGAGGTTAGTAGTTGGGTATTATGGTCGGCCTTGGACCAGCTTTGGTTAGTGGGGAGGTAGGGTCTGTCCTCGACAGGCTGGGATATTATGGTCTGTCCGTGACCGGCTGGGGTGTCGGATAACAGTAGCAGGAAAGCTGATACTTCAGCTCTTATCTGAAGTGTTTCTCTGACACCTTTAAAACTCCATGGAGATTATTACTAGGGGAACAAAACAGGGAAATGAGAACAAAGCCAATATACTGTATCACGTTCTCGTATATTTGTAGGTTTACTATTTATTGCTTTTTAAATATAATTCAAAAACTAATATTCAATAAATACCGGCCCATCCACCCCTTGTGCTCAGCGGAGGAAAAAAAGAGATCCTCCTGTTTGCTGTGATGCAGTAGATAAAGTTAATGAGGGACCATCGTCTACCAGTAGATAACGCTTATGAGTTACCATTGTCTACCAGTAGATAAAAGTTATGAAGGACCATCGTCCACCAGTAGATAAAGCTAAGGACCATCGCCTACCAGTAGATAAAGCTTATGGGTTACCATCGTCTACCAGTAGATAAAGTTTATGACCATAGTCTACCAGTAGATAAGGTTAGGACCATCGCTACCAGTAGATAAACGTTAAGATGGACCATCGTCTACCAGTAGATAAAGGTTAGGCCCATCGTCTACTAGTAGATAAAGTTTAGGACCATCGTCTACCAGTAGATAAACTATGACCATCGCCTACCAGTAGATAAAGATTAGGACCATCGCCTACCAGTAGATAAAGGTTATGAGGTAGCATCGTCTACTAGAAGATAAAGGTTAGGACCATCGTCTACCACTAGATAAGGTTATGAAGGACCATCGTCTTCCAGTAGATAAGGGTTAAGACCATCGTCTACCAGTAGATAAAGGTTATGACCATCGTCTACCTGTAGATAAAGGTTATGACCATCGTCTACCAGTAGATAAAGGTTATGACCATCGTCTACCTGTAGATAAAGTAAAGACCATCGTCTACCAGTAGATAAAGTTATGACCATCGTCTACCAATAGATAAAGGTTATGACAATCGTTTCCCAGTAGATAAAGGTAAGGACCATCGTCTACCAGTAGATAAAGATTAGGACCATCGTCTACCAGTTGATAAAAGTTATGAGGAACCATCATCTACCAGTAGATAAAGATTATGAAGGACTATTGTCTGCCTGTAGATAATAGTTATGAAGGCGCATCGTTTACCAGTAGATATAGCTTATGAGTTACCATTGTTTACCAGTAGATATAGCTTATGAGTTACCATCGTCTACCAGTAGATAAAGGTTAGGATCATCGTCTACGAGTAGATAAGATTGGGCCAATTGTCTACAAGTAAATAAAGGTTATGAAGGACCATCATCGACCAGTAGATAAAGTATGACCATCGTCTACCAGTAGATAAAGTAAGGACCATCGTCCACCAGTAGATAAAGTATGACCATCGCCTACCAGTAGATAAAGGTTATGAGGGACCATTGTCTACCAGTGGATAAAGTAGAGAACCATTGTATACCAGTAGATACAGGATAGGACCATCGTCTACCAGTAGATAAAGTATGGCCATCGTCTACCAGTAGATAAAGTATGACCATCGTCCATCAGTAGATAAAGGTTAGGACCATCGCCTACCAGTAGATAAAGATTAGGACCATCGCCTATCAGTAGATAAAGGTTAGAACCATTGTCTACCAGTAGATGAAGTATGACCATCATCTACCTGTAGATAAAGTGAGGACCATCGTCGACCAGAAGATAAAGGAAAGGATCAATGCTCCCAGTAGATCTAGTTCTATGTTTGCTCGATTTATTCATATATAAATAATATGCTTTTATACAAATATAAATATGCTTGTATAGGAATATAAATATGCTTTTATATACATATTCAATTATATTTCTGAGAGGTTTCCCTTATCCCTTTTTTTGTGGTTGTGATGTTTCTCTCCTGTTGTTGTTGTTGTTGTAGTGTTTGGTTGCAGTGTATGAGTGTAGTGCTTGGTTACAACCTAGCTGCTTGTTGGGTTTGGTCACAGCTTTATTCCGTTCACAGAGGTATTCCTCGAGATAAACATACCTAGGTGGGGTTTGTCCATCGATTACAAATGACCAAACATCTTCTTATTTGACTGTCGACCGTGTCATGGGATTTCCAGTTTTACCTGTTGTCTGGTTGCCCTGAGACAACGGCTGTCGTCCAGCTGCCTCCCTCAGTCGAGGTGTGACGATCGCTCAGCTGAGGTGTCGAGACTGCTCAGGTGTGAAGACGCAGCAATGGCATCCAATGCAGCCCCCTTGGGAACGCTTCCCAGTGGGATCGGAATATTTACCTGCCTTCCCGATATTTTCTATCTCCCAGAACTGGTAGGTTCTATATTCTCTCAGCGTTCATATTAATTATGTTTGCTGTTTTATTGATTCATAATAAGGAGTTGCTCAAAACTAGTTCCTAATCTGTTTGAATACATATTATTGACCAAAAAATATGAATTGTAGGAAGAACGTGTGATTTTATTTATTTATTAAAGCTGTATGGGGAAACTGTGACTAGCATACTAGCAGTCACCACCAACCCTAACCCTTAATCACCACTCCCCAGGATTTTCATAATTATGGGGACTGGTATGTTGATGGTAACCTGTAGAGTAGACTAACTCACCACTGGTACAACAGGACCTCCAGGTAATGTTACCTGTAGACTAACTCACCACTGGTACAACAGGACCTCCAGTTGATGTTACCTATAGACTAACTCACCACTGGTACAACAGGACCTCCAGGTGATGTTACCTGTAGACTAACTCACCACTGGTACAACAGGACCTCCAGGTGATGTTACCTGTAGAGTAGACTAACTCACCACTAGTATAACAGGACCTCCAGGTGATGTTACCTGTAGACTAACTCACCACTGGTACAACAGGACCTCCAGGTGATGTTACCTGTAGAGTAGACTCACTCACTACTAGTACAACAGGACCTCCAGGTGATGTTACCTGTAGAGTAGACTCACTCACCAGTAGTACAACAGGACCTCCAGGTGATGTTACCTGTAGAGTAGACTGCCTCACCACGAGTACAACAGGATCTCCAGTTGATGTTACCTGTATACTTACTCACCACTAGTACAACAGGACCTCCAGGTGATGTTACCTGTAGAGTAGACTCCCCAGCCAGTAACTATTTAAACAGATCCAACTAAGACCAGGGTGTTTATGGTTTAGTGATGGTTCATGTTGTTGTGTCCTGGAGGTGTTTGGAGGCCTTGTCTGGATCCTGGTGGCCTCTTCGCTGGTTGTCCCAGCCAACCCTCAGGGCTGGGTGATGTTCGTCTCCGTTTTCTGCTTCGTCGTGACCTTCCTCTGGATGGTGCTGTTCGCCTGCGGGGCCCATCACAGCAAACCCGGCTGGGCTGCTGCAGTACGGAGCTCTTTAAACCATCATTTAAAACTTTACAACATGTGATCCAACATTTATGACATGGGTGTTTAATCACCAGTGATCCAACATTCATAACATGAGTGTTTATTCACCAGAGCTATCCACATTTATAACATGAGTGTTTATTCACCAGAGTGATCCACATTTATAATATGAGTGTTTGATCTACAGTGATTCAACATTTATAACATGAGTGTTTGATAGCCAGAGAGGGATCCAACATTCATAACATGTGTGTGTGATCACCAGAGAGTGATCCAACATTTATAACATGAGTGTTTGATCACCAGAGAGTGATCCAACATTTATAACATGAGTGTTTAATCACCAACACTCCACCCTGCTGTTTCCTCCTCTGACTTCGTCCTTCTCTTCTCCGTGCTGTCAGGACTTTGTGTACCACGGCATCGCTGCCTTCTTCTACCTCAGTGCCTCTGTTGCACTCGCCAGAGTAACTATAGAGATGAAGGATGGGAGCATTTTTCTGAACTACCAGCTGGATATATCTGCTGTGGTGAGTCACACTAGTAACAGTTAGTTCACTAATAACTATTAACCACCAGCATGATATTTCTACTGTCAGGAGTCACAATAATTGCTTTTGACTGACTATTTACTATTAACGATTAACTATGAACTAATAACAACCAGCTGTATATCTCTGCTGTGGCGAGTTAGACCAATTACTCTTTAGTAATAAATAATAACTAGTAACTTTTTATGAATAACTTATTACTATTATCTACTAGTGGGCTATATCTGCTCTGGTGAGTCACAATAATAAGTATGAACTCTTAACTAATTACTACCAGCTAGAAATATTGGATACTGTATTATTAATAACATGCTGCTGTCCCCTTGGTACTGTAATCACTATACATCCATATGGTTTTAAGGTACAGAGTATGGTAGTAATGTACTGTCTACGTGGTAATGTCTCTTTGGTGTTGTAGTGTTGTAGTAATGTTTTGCCAACATGCTAATGTCCCCTGATTGCTGTAGTATGGCATTGTCAATGTGCTAGTTTATCCTGGGTTATGTAGTTTTGTAGTATTGTGCTCTCAACGTGCTTATTACTGCTGAGCGCTGTAGCATCGTATATCAACGTGCATGTCTTCTTGGTGCTGTAGTACGGTAGTATTGTACTCTCGTACGTGCTAAGGCCTCCTGAGAACTGTAGTATTGTATTAACAATGTGCTGCTGTTTGTCTCCTCATGCTGCAGGTCTTTTCCTACGTGGCCACGCTCCTTTACTTTGTCCACACCATCCTGTCAGCTATACGCTGGAAGTCTTTCTAAGCCTTCCTCCTGTCCAACTCCACCAGAGCCCTACACCCACCGGAACACTCCCTCTACCCCCACCTTATGAATCTGGTTCTAGTGAATCTTGTTCTGGCTAGCCTAATAAATCTGGTTCAAGCTAACTAGCCTAATGATTCTGGTTCTGGCTAGCCTAATGACTAATAATAGCTAGCTATCCTAATATCTATTTATCCCTAGCTAGGCTATTAATTTAGCTAGCTAGCCTTTCAACAATACTTAAATGCGTTCCATCCATCCCTAATGAAGCATACTGGAATGCACGCACGGTAGTCTATCTTCTTTAGATGCAGTCCTATGATATGCTACTACACATACAGTATATACAAAAAAAATAATTAACTATTCAGTTAAAGGTGCTTTTAGTGCAAATACTGAGATTGTTTTTTTATAACTGGGTTAAAGTTTGAAGTTTTCAAAAATGTTCCCACACAGCTTGTTTTCTATTATTGTAAATGTTTGTTTAAAGAGAGATGATCAACTACACCAAATGCAGCAGAGTTCGACCTCTTTGTATTACCTTTGCTGTCTGGTTTTTTTTATATATTTTTACAACAGCTGAGTTCATTGAACATTAAATGTGATTCCCTGATATCTTCTGAGCATGATTTGTTTTTGTGAGCTGCCGTAATTAATAAAATACAACAACATCAGCAACAACCAACAGCATGGTAAATGCAAAAAATAAAATAAAAATGTTTTAAAAGAGGAGCTATATAGCTCAAAGACATCCCCTTTCGGTTTAGCCGTGCAGTACAAGCAGCAGTGCTGCAGTCTAGCTGCGGATGCGTCTCTGATACCATGCAGTCAGCAGGTCTTTCTCACTACCCAGAAGCAGTTTCTTATCTACTCTACTTTCTGTGAGCCTTTCACAGCAGTTCACAGTCCCTGGTGAAACCACGATACATCACACCATATCCCTCTCTCTTCCTCCTCTTTAATCACCATAATACAGACAGCATCTTCCTCCCTCTCTTTTCTTCTAAAATCATGGGAACCAGGTCGCTGTTGGTGCACTTAAATCTAAACTCAGTATAAATAACCCTAATCTATCTGCCTAAACCTTACTCTACCTATATCCTTATTTATCTATACCCTGATACATCTACACTGAACCTTACGCTCTCTATACCCTAATCTATCTATAACTAATCTAATCTATATCCTGATCCATACCTTCATCTATCTACACAGTAATCTATAACCTGATCTATCTACCTTAACCTTAGTCTATGCATACCCTAATCTATGGATACCTTAATCTATCTATGACCTGATTGACCTATACACTAACCTATATCCTAGTCTATCTATCTATACATTAAACAATCTATACCCTCATATATATACCCTCATCTGTCTATACCCTCATCCATATATACTGTCTATAACCTGATCTATCTACCTTAACCTTTGTCTATGTATAACCATCTATTCTATCTATGACCTGATCTATCTATACGCTAATCGAGCTATTCACAAATGTATCATGCCCTTTTCTATCTAAACTCTTACCCAAATCTGTCCATACCCTAATCTATCCATACACTTATCAATGTATACCATAATATTTGTCTGTATGTCTGTCCCAAACCCTAATCTATACCCAAACTGGAATCTATATATCTAATATATATATATATATACCTAAACCTAAAGATTTAAACCCTAACAAAACTAGGCCTGAATATGAACCTAGCTACACCTACATCTAGGAGGACCCAGGACAACCTCTGCCACAAAACCTTTAACGAGTGTCCGGCTCATGCCGCCCCGACAACACCACGGCGACGGCCTCACTGCTATTCTTGTTTCCATGGGAACTAACGCTGAGGATCGTGTTGCAGAGGTCACAGCGATGCTGTTGACGTGTTTTAACATTTAATGAGCAGCTTAGGGGTTCAGCCGGCATCTACTACACTGGGTTTAATTACTAGAACACTGCCCTAGAACCAACTGTAACACTCCCCTCGAACCCACTAGAACACTGCCCTAGAACCCACTAAAACACAGCCGTAGAACCCACTAGAACACTGCCCGAGAACCTGCTAGAACACTGTCCTAGAACCCACTAAAACACAGCCCTAGAACCCACTAGAACCCTGCCCTAGAACCCACTAAAACACAGTCCTAGAACCCACTAGAACACTGTCCTAGAACCCACTAAAACACAGCCCTAGAACTCACTAGTACACTGTCCTAGAACCTGCTAGAACACTGTCCTAGAACCCACTAGAACACTGCCCTAGAACCCACTAGAACACTGTCCTAGAACCCACTAGAACACTGTCCTAGAATCCACTAGAACGCTTTCCTAGAACCCACTAGAACACTGTCCTAGAACCCACTAGAACACTGTCCTAGAATCCACTAGAACACTGCTCTAGAACCCACTAGAACACTGCCCTAGAACCCACTAGAACACTGCCCTAGAACCAACTGAATCTCCCCTACAAGCTGCTAGAACATTGCCCTAGATGCTGCTAGAATACTCCCCTAGAACCCCCCCATATAACCTGCTAGAACAATCCCCTATAACCTTCTAGAACCCTCTCCTAGAACCGGCTAGAACATTCCCCTATAGACTGCTAGAACCATCCCCTATAACCTGCTAGAGCTCTGCCCTAGAACCTACTAGAACCATCCCCTATTACCTGCTAGAGCTCTGCCCTAGAACCCACTAGAACCCTCCCCTATAACCTGCTAGAACACTGCCTTTGTTATGATCTGCTGAGTGGTGGGGGATTTTGAGGGTCGTCTGGTATGGTGTCTGTTTGTTTCGGCTTGTGAGGTGTCACAGCATGTACTCCAGCAGCTCGTCAGGATAGGGTTTAATTCACCTATAGTAGGAGAGGGGGAGGTGCTGAGTTGTGACATTACTCCTGTTGTTCCAATGTGTGTGTGTGTGTGAGTGTGTGCGTGCGTGCATGCGTGCGTGCGTGCGTTTGTGTGTGTGTGTGTGTGTGTGCGTGCGTGCGTGCGTGCTTGCGTGCGTGTGTGTGTGTGTGTGTTCTCCCCTGCTCCTTGTACGGTCGGGGACAGCTCCTGCTAGAGATAAGGGGATGTATTTCCAGACTAGTTCTGTTAAATTTAGAGTCCTTATCAAACAGAGTTCCCCACCTCTCCTTGCACCTCCTCCTCCACCTCCTCCCCCTGCTCCTCTTCCTCCTAGTCCTCCACCTCCACCTCCTCCCCTTCCTCCTGAGAGCAGTTGGGCAGCGCTAGGTCAGTACAGCCTTTTCAGCCCCAGCTGACCAGGAGAACCTATGTATGTACAGTTTTCTTCTAGATACCTTCTAGATACCTTATTACTTAGTACTTCATACCATCTCCTGCATCTCCTCTTCTCTCTGACATCCAGGTAGGCTCCCCTTCTTCGCTTGCTCACGTCAATGTTAACATTTCTCCGAAAGAAGTACAGGCCCCCAAACTAATAGTGTACCGACAAAGACTTTTCTATTTCCACTCTGTACAAATCAATTTGTCTACAATATTATTTTGGGAGTGCTGCAGATTTAGATTTCCAGAGAGCTTTTTTTTCGTCATCGACTATCAACAATTGCCAAATTGTGTTCATAAATGCCTCTATAATGATTTTTAAGTATTTTTTTCCATTATGTTCATTTGATGTCAAGCCACTGTTCATATTCAGGTGATAGATGGTAGATTCCTTACAGCTGAAGACCCAAAATGCTTATTTGTCTTTCTTATCTTTTGTTGTCTGATGCTACTGGAAAACATGAATTTCCTCAGGATGAATGTCAAAGTATTTAATTATTTACCTTCTATAACTGTATCGGTGTAATAGAAGACAGTCCAGCTATACATTGAAATGACAACATTTTAATGTGTTTTAACTTTGAAATATCCAAATTTGCCTTGAATGAGTTGATGCTGACTTCCCTTTATGAATACATCTAGATAAACCACACCAGCAACATTTAAAGCCTGTCTTCTTCTACACTGGTTATCGTTCCAGGAGGATTTCTATCACCATCTACTTGGTCTGGGGCCAGCAGCGTCGGCATGGGGGAAGTTGGAACACCATCCCTCTTTCTTTCCTGTACTGTCTTCCTCCTCTTCATCTCTGCTTCATTAGCAGCCTCCTCTGCAATGATCTCCGTCACCAACAGCTCCGACTCCAACAGCACCAAGTGTGGAGGAAACACAGACTGTCTGCCAGGAGTCATCCTTCCTGTTTGGCTTCCCTTGGACCCCCCATTGGGTGAGAAGCTTGCCAGAGCCGCCATCTACTTCCTGGGCATGATGTACATGTTCTTGGGGGTGTCCATCATCGCAGACCGCTTCATGGCGTCCATCGAGGTCATCACTTCCCAGGAGAGGCAGGTCACCATCAAGAAAGCCAACGGAGAGAAGATGGTCACCACGGTACGCGTCTGGAACGAGACGGTCTCTAACCTCACCCTTATGGCTCTGGGCTCCTCTGCCCCGGAGATTCTGCTGTCTGTGGTGGAGGTTTGTGGGCACAACTTTAACGCCGGCCAGCTGGGCCCCAACACCATCGTGGGCAGCGCCGCCTTCAACATGTTTGTTATCATCGGCCTCTGTGTCTCCGTCATCCCGGACGGAGAGCACCGCAAGGTCAAGCACCTCCGCGTGTTCTTCGTGACCGCGGCCTGGAGCATCTTTGCCTACACCTGGCTGTACCTCATCCTGGCCGTCATCTCCCCGGGGATCGTGGAGGTGTGGGAGGGGCTGGTCACCCTTTGCTTTTTCCCCGTCTGCGTCGGTTTCGCTTACGTTGCCGACCGCAGACTGCTCTTCTACAAATACATGCACAAGCGCTACAGAGCCGGCAAGCACAAAGGGATGATCATTGAGACGGAGGGAGAGCCGGAACACCTGTCCAAGGCGGATCTGGAGATGGACGCACAGATGGCCGTGCCCCGTGTAGAGGAGGTCCAGGGGGAGGTGAATGAGGAGGAGAGAAGTTGCGCCGTTTACCGCTGCCATGGTGCCAGGGTGGCCGCGGGGGCGCCGGGGAACGTTTTGAAGAAGCATGACCAAGCCAAGAGAGTCGTCCATCACAACGACTCCTCCCCGACGACCTCCAAGATCTTCTTTGAGCCGGAGAGCTACCGGTGCGTGGAGAACTGCCGCGTGGTGGCGCTGCGCGTGGTGAGGCGCGGGGGCCAGCTGGACCACGGCGTGTCGGTGGACTACCGCACCGAAGACGGCACGGCCAAGGCCGGCGCCGACTACCGCCTCACCGAGGGAACCGTCTCCTTCCACCCCGGGGAGACGGAGAAGGAGATCACCGTGGACATCGTCGACGACGACGTGTTTGAGGAGGAGGAGCACTTCCTAGCGCACCTGAGCAACGTGCGGGTGATGGGGGAGAGCTGTGACCCCCAGGGGTCCGGCCTGGGCCTGCCCTGCTCCGCCGCCATCACCATCCTGGACGACGACCACGCCGGGGTCTTCACCTTCCAGGACCCCGTGGTCACGGTCAGCGAGAGCGTGGGCCTGCTGGAGGTCAAGGTGGTCCGGACGGGTGGAGCCCGCGGCGTGGTGGCGCTGCCCTACCGGACCCTGGAGGGGACGGCCCGGGGGGGAGGACAGGACTTCGAGGACACGCACGGCGTCCTGGAGTTCGATGACGACCAGATTGTGTACGTTTGTATAATCACCAAGACGGACATCATTCTAACGTCTTTAGGACACATATATACTCACACCTCCGAACATGCAGGATACTACCTTATTCACACCCACGTATACACACCCACACCAGACACACACTAGACACATGCACACACAGGTATACACACACGCACCAGACACACACCAGACACATACACACACACACACACATGTATACACACACAACTGACACACACACACACATCTATACACACACACCAGACAAACAATCACACCTATACACACACACACACACCCGACAACACACACACACACACACACAAACACACACACACACACACACACACACACACACGCCACACACACACACACACACCAGACACATACACACACATATACACACAAAAACTCACCAGACACACACACACCCACACACACACAAATGCATACCAGACAGACAGACACACACTCACGTATAGACACACACAAACATACCATACACACACACACACACACACACCAGATGCACACACTTATGTGCACTGCATGATGAAACGGATAGTTGCGCGCAGTGAGAGTAGTGTCCAGATAACGGTTAAGGTGTTGATCTGAGAAACGGCAGACGCCACGTCCTCACAACCAAATATAGTAGAAACATGTACCCACTTATACTGCTGCAGAATTAACACCCAAGACAATGAACCCACTAATACTGTTACAGTATTAAAACACACTAATGTATCCACTAATACTGCTACAGTATTAACACACACTTATGTATCCACTAATACTGCTACAGTATTAACACACACTTATGTATCCACTAATACTGCTACAGTATTAACCAAGGGCGTAGGAACTGGGGGGGACGGAGGGGACCCCTCCAATATCGGAGACAGGCGCATTTGTCCCACCTAAAAATGATACCGGATCTGTCAGATTTCCGATATGTGTCCCCCCCAATGTTAAACTCATTCCTACACCCCTGATATTAACACATACCAATGTACCCACTATTACTGCTAAAGTTTTTGCACCCCAGACAATTAACCCTCCACTTATACTGCACACAGTATTAACACACACTAATGTACCAACTTAAACTGCTACAGTATTAACACACACAATGTAACAACTAATACTGCTACCGTATTAACACACACTAATGTTTCCACTTATACTACTGCAGAATTCACACCCCAGACAATGAACCCACTAATGCTGCTATAGTATTAACACACACTAATGTACCCACTAAGACTGCTACAGTATTAACATACATTAATGTAACAACTAATACAGCTACCATATTAACACACACTAATGTTTCCACTTATACTGCTACAGTATTCACACACATCAATGAACCCACTAATACTGCTACAGTTTAAACACATTACCAGGTTAGGGTTGTGACAAAGTTATCTTAGGGTTATTAAAGGGTTAGTGTTAGGGGGATTAGGGTTATAGAGTTAGGGTAAATACCAGGTTAGGGTTATGACAAATTTATTTTATGGTTATTAAGGGGTTAGTGTTGGGGGGATAGGGTTATAGAGTTAGCGTTATGAGAGGGTTTGTGTTTTGGGGGGATAGGGTGCTAGAGTTGGAGGAATAGGGTTATTAAGTTAGGGTTATTAAAGGGTTAGTGTTGGGGGGGGATAGGTTATAAAGTTACAGTTATGACAGGGCTAGGATTATGACAATGTTAGCTATCTGCCTAGCATGTCTCTCTTCTGCAAACTGTCCTTTCTTTGTGTTTCAGAAATACCATTCAAATCAATATTGTTGATGATGAAGAGTATGAGAAAAACAAGAACTTATTCCTGGAGATCGGGGAGCCACGCTTCCTGGAGATGAGTGGCAGGAAAGGTGGGGTTCCCCCCCAATATTTCACGTTTAACATGGTCAATGTGATTTAACACGTGTTTACTGTCTTTTAACGTGTGCTTAATGTGTTTAGACGTGTGTTTTAATACATATCGTTAACATATTTAAGGTGTGTTTAGGGGCGTGTCTGCAGGACGAAGGTTTGTTCACTATTGTAGACGGGGAAGCGAACGCAGAGCAGGCTACATAGAGCCGCCGGAGAGGAACAGGAACCGATGGTAGTCAGTTCAACATGACCTCTGTCATTTCACCTTCCACAACTCCTCACCCCTAACGTCCCTAACTCCTAACCCCTTAACCCCTTAGAGCTAACCCCTAACTCCTAAACACTAACTTCCCAATATCCTAACCCCTAACGTCCTTAACTCCTAACCCCTTAACCCCTTAATGCTAACCCCTAACTCCTAAACACTAACTTCCCAAAATCCTAACCCCTAACGTCCCTAACTCCTAAATCCTAACCCCCTTATTCCTAACCCCTAACGTCAATTACTCCTAACCCCTAACTCATAACCCCTAACTTCCCTTAATCCTAACCCCTAACGTCCCTTACCCCTAACCCCCTTATTCCTAACCCCAAACATCCCTAACTCCTAACCCCCTAACTGTCTGTTGAACTGCTTGTAAACACAATGAGATGTACCTCATTTTACATTAGATGTACCTTATTTAACATTATATATATTTTATTCAACATTAGATTTACCTCATTTAACATCAGATGTATTTATTTAACCTGAGATGTATTTATTTTACCATTAGATATATTTGATTTGACATTAGATGTGTTTTTTTAACATTAGATATATTTTATTTAACATTAGGTGTATTTATTTAACATTAGATACATTTTCTTTAACATTAGATCTATTTTCTTTAAGATAATATGTACTTTATTTAACATTAGATTACCTTTTAAAGATGGGATGTTAGCATGTCCAGGCCAGGACATTTGTCTTTAAAGCAGAATAAACGTCTTTCACCTTTCTCCCCTCCTCTGTATGCTTCCCCCTTCAGCTGTCTTGCTTCAGGAATCTGGTAAGATGATGACACACACACACATACACACACACACACACACACACACACACACACACACACACACACACACACACACGCACACACACACACACACACACACACATATATACACTCACACACCACAAATGCACCATTGGTATATTATCATATGCGTTCAAATATGATCATTGATACTATCATGTGGTAATGTGATCAAGTGTAAATGATCATGTGTAAATACTATCATGTGTTAGTAGGATCACGTGTAAATGATCATGTGTAAATACTATCATTATGTAAATATAAGCATGTGAAAATACCATCATGTGTAAATATGTAGATATTGTGTGAATATTATCATTTGTTAATATGGGTATGTGTAAATACTTTCATGTGTAAATATCTACATGTTGAATATTAATATTTGTAAACATTACGGTTACATTTTATCTTGTTTCAATATTACCATGTAATGATGTGACCATGTTTAAATATAATCATGGTTAAATATTATCACGGTTATATATTATCATGTTTAAATTCTATGGTCGAATAGTATCCTACTAAATGTTATCATTTTCAAATATTAACACGGTTAATATTATCATGGTTGAATACTATCGTGTTTAAATATGTTTCAATATTATCATCTTTAAAAATGATGTGTAATTATTATCATATTTAAATATTATGTTTAAATGTGATCATGTTTAAGTAGTACGTTTAAAAATGATCATGTTTAAATATTATGTTTAAATATGATCATGTTTAAGTAGTACGTTTAAAAATGATAATTTTTTAATCTTATGTTTAAATATGATCATGTGAATATTATATTGACATATGATCATCTGTAAATATATCATGCATAAATATGTATCTGAATATTGCTATGTTTAAATATTATCATCTTATAATGGAATCTTTTTATTCACTTGAACTGTAGGTGGATTCATTAAGACAGGTATGTGTGGGAGATCATTTTATGTTTAAGATTTAGCAATATAATTTAAATTTGAAGCCAATTAAAAGTATTAATATTTATTCCATGTGTTTATTCCACTAGATAAAAGACGTTATGGTAAGTGTGCTCTGTTCCAACTGAAAGGCTACCCTGGTCACACTGCCCTACGCAGACAGTCAGACAGCCATCCATCACCCATCCACCCTTCATCCACCCATCCATCAACCATCATTAATAAATCATCCATCCATCATCCATCAGTACCACTATGTCAGAACTATGGTAGTACCATGTCAGCACTGACCGGTTCTTTGTGACAGGAGGGGAGGTCTACAGGAAGGTTCAAGGGCGCGAGGGTCTTGACCTCCAGCACTCGGTTGTCAACATCACAGGTCTGTCTGTCTGTCTGTCTGTCTGTCTGTCTGTCTGTCTGTCTGTCTGTCTGTCTGTCTGTGAACATACCAACTCCAAACAGGCTGCTTGCATCATTAGTGCATGATGCTTACCGCACAGCTTGATAACCCTTAATAACATCATTAGTACATGATGCCTAATGCACACCTAGATAACCATTAATAACATAATTAGTATATGATGCTTAATGCACACATTGATAACCCTTAATAACATAATTAGTACATGATGTTTAATACACACATTGAGAACCCTTAATAACACCATTAGTACATGATTCTTAATGCACACACATTGATAACCCTTTATAACACAATTACTACATTATTCTTAATGCACACACATTGATAACCATTAATAACACCATTAGTACATGATGCTTAAGGCACACATTGATAACCCTTAATAACACCTTTAGAAATAAATCAGAGGTTTCATGTTGTCCATCATTTAACTATTCGGTCTGTACGTCTCTCCGTAGAGCGTTCCGTCTGTCTCTCCATAGCGTTCACATGGAGAGTCTTTCCAGTGTTTGATGTTCTCCTCTCTCCTCCTCAGAGGGAGCTGGGAAGGAGGAGAGTGTTTCTAAGAAGGAGGAGGCGGAGCGGCGTGTCGCTGAGCTGGGCCGGCCCCGGCTGGGGGAGCACGCCAGGCTGGAGGTCGTCATAGAGGAGTCTTATGAGTTCAAGGTGAGCTTCTACTGCCTGAAGTATTGGCTGCCCTACTGCCTGTTGTGGTCCCTCTTGTCAATGTGAAACATTCTGTCGATGGGAGAGTAGTAAGTTGAGTTTGAGGTAGAGGAAGATTGGGTTAGAGATAGAGGAGTGAGTTACAGCTAGAGGAGTGAGTGAGAGGTGGAGGAGTGGGTGAGAGCTAGAAGAATGGGAAGCGCTAGAGGAATGAGTTAGAGATAGACAAGTGAGTTAGAGGTAGAGGAGTGAGTTAGAGCTAGAGGGAGTTAGAGCTAGAGGAGTGAGTTAGAGATAGATTAGTGAGTAAGAGCTAGAGTGACTTAGAGGTAGAGATAGAGGAGTGAGTTTGATCTAGAGGAGTGAGCTAGAGCTGGAGATTACAACCAGGTTTCCTCTCCTCCAGAACCTGGTGGATAAGCTGGTGAAGAAGACCAACCTGGCTCTGGTGATTGGGACCAACAGCTGGAGGGAACAGTTTAGGGACGCCATTACTGTCAACCCCGGTGAGACTACCCGGACATTACTATATACCCTTTAATACCCCATCATTACTACATACCCTCTACTACCCCAACATTCACTCATACTCCTCTACTACCCCAACATTACTACATATCCTCTACTACCCCAACATGACTAAATCCCCCCTACTACCCTTACTAGTACATACAAGACTATACTGAACTGTACTAGTCTCTACCGCTCTAATGGATTTCACTAGACTTTACTTAGTCTCCATAAACATTTATCTGCAAATAAATGCAGAATCTTTAGGCAATGGGACAATATTTTGGTATTTGAAGCTTTCTTGTTTCAGTTTGTAGTCCGTTGATAGACCGAGGAGTATATATTGACCAGTCCATTTGAGCAGGGGCTTGGTTGCTTGGAGGTAAACAGTCTGTGTGGAGAGCAACAACCTCGAAACCCTTTGACTATCGTATCTAACTAGCTTGATATCTGAAACAAGCCGTTGTAGTGTAAGCAGACAGTCGGGTCATAGGCATCGTCTATCAACTAACACCATTCTTGCATCTCAAGTTGCTAACCGGACTGTGAACAACGACCGGTACACTTAAGAGGAAGTCTTGGCCTGGATATCTGTTGTCCCCAGAAGTATTGCTCGTTGTCCCTGGAGGTTTAAGGGGACATATCATACCACCAGGTGTGAGTGTGATTAGCCATTACAAGCAGGTTTGAAAATGTGCAGCATTGTGACATCACAGGTGGGCGTGTCCACCTAGATGTGTGCTGGATAGATCAGTCTACCAGCCTACCCAGTGGACTGTAGCAAACGTTGCTCATCTATCCGTCACACATCTAGGTGGACACGCCCACCTGTGATGTCACAATGCTGCACATTTTGAAAGAGGCTTGTAATGGCTAATCACACTCACACCTGGTGGTATGATATGTCCCTTTTAATCGCTATGAGAGGATGGCGAATAATTCCCGAAGGTGGACTCTGCCAGACTCTACCAGACACGGTTAAGTTGTTCTTGTCTGTCTCCAAGTAGATGACGATGACAACGAGGAGGAGCAGGACGGACAGGGGGAGAAACGTCTCCCTTCCTGCTTTGATTACGTCATGCACTTCCTGACGGTCTTCTGGAAGCTGCTGTTTGCTCTCATTCCCCCGACCGACTACTGTAACGGCTGGGCCTGCTTCGTGGTGTCCATCTCCGGCATTGGTCTGCTGACGGCCTTCATCGGTGACCTCGCCTCCCACTTCGGCTGCACGGTCGGACTCAAGGACTCTGTGACCGCCGTGGTGTTTGTAGCCCTAGGGACGTCAGTACCAGGTACATGCACTATCTCTAGATACATATCTGTCTCAGCTAGCGCTCGCTACATAGCAGCCATTCAGGAACAATGTATATCTATAAATATATCTCTACATCTCTACGTCTATCAGACACGTTTGCCAGTAAGGTGGCAGCCATCCAGGACCAGTATGCAGATGCGTCCATCGGCAACGTGACGGGCAGCAACGCCGTCAACGTGTTCCTGGGGATCGGCGTGGCGTGGTCCATCGCGGCCGTGTACCACCAGGCCAAGGGGGACTGGTTCCGGGTGGACCCTGGGACCCTGGCCTTCTCCGTGACCCTCTTCACAGTGTTTGCGCTGGTGTGCGTGGCCGTGCTGATGTTCCGGCGGCGGGCGTCGATCGGAGGGGAGCTGGGAGGCCCCCGGGGCCCCAAGGTGCTGACCAGCTGCCTGTTCTTCAGCCTCTGGCTGGTGTACATTGTGCTGTCTTCTCTAGAGGCCTACTGCCACATCCAAGCCTTCTAACCAGGGACAGGTTCTACCAGTTCTAGAAGCACTGGTACACCTGGACATCTAGCGGTTTGTGACTTGCAGACTTACTAGATGTTTCATTGTAACTTGTACCACTCATATAGACACTGCACTGAGCCCAGGGGAAAAATAAAAAATAGAATAATCTTGTGTTTCAAAAACATGTTTGTTGATTCCTAAGGCTACCCTGCAGACACACCTCCTGTGTTCCTCCCTTTCTCTTGTGCTCTCTCTCTCTCTCTTTCTTTCTCTCTCTCATGCTCTCTCTCTCTCTCCCTGCCCCAAGCTGTTTTTAAATTAGATCCTGCGTCACTTTCACTTTGTTTACTACATTTTAAATGTAATAAACCTGTACCATATAGTTGAAATTAGATTGTATTAAGCAGTATAATAGTATAAAGTACAATAATTGTGTCAAACTTTCCCAGGCATTTTAAATACTTTTTATTGAATTACTTCTGTGGTGTTTGGTTAAAACAGCAAACAGTGAAGGAGATGGGCCAGAAGTTAAGCATCATCAGTTTACATCAAAATTAATCCTGTACAGTACACCTTTATACTCAACACAAATTTGGATTTATTTAAAGACTATTGAAAGTTGTATAGCCCTTTGGACAAAAGGAACGTCATATCTATAATGTCATTACACAGACTAATATAATTCATTATCAATCCATTATTGTAGTCCGAATGAAATCCATTTGTATAGAATAGGCTATGATTGGGTCATTATATATATATTCTTTCTAATAGTAAAAATGTAATTGTAATAAATCCATATTCGCCTGGAACCCAGCCAACTCTGAACACAGTATATCAATCGTACACAACACACGTCCAATAAGTAGCATGAAGCCGTGTCAAGTTAGCATGTATTCCTATCAAGTTAGCATGTAGCTTGGTCATGCTAGCATGTAGCTTTATTAAACCAGCATGTAGCTCTGTCAAGCTAGCATGTAGCATTGTCAGGCTAGTATCAGACATATCATCATTAATTGTCACACCATTATCTGAGAAGGTCAGGTCTCAACTAAGATTTTGCATCTTCCATTGTAAATAGCTGAGTCCTGAAACATTAGACGTTTGAAGACTAAGAAAGCCTCACCTAATCTCAACTCTTTTCAAATGTTCATCTTCCACCGAGATTGGAAGGTCAGAGTGTTGAAGATGAAGGGAGTAGTTTGTAGTGTTTAGAACCACCGTTGGACAGGAGAACACTGGCTTCAGGAAACCAGTGAAGTTTAGGTCCTTCAGAACCACCGTTGGACAGGGAACACTGGCTTCGGGAAACCAGTAGTGTTTGGGTCCTTGAGAACCACAGCCGGACAGGAGAACACTGGCTTCAGGAAACCAGTGGTGTTTGGGTCCTTGAGAACCACAGCCAGATGGATGAACCATTCATCTTCTCGGCTAACAGTCAGATTCCTGAAATCCACCCTTCCATGCTTGTTGTATTCAGACTGCTAGTATGCAACTCTGAACCTGCAACTAACCTGCAACTAACCTTTAACCAACTTGCAGCCAACCTGTAACCAACCTTTAACCAACCTGTAACCTGCAACCAGGTTGGTTTCAGGTTAGCTAAAGGTTAGTTGCAGGTTAGTTGCAGGTTGGCTGCACGTTAGTTCAAGGTTATTTCCAGGTTAGTTGCAGGTTGGCTGCAGGTTAGTTGCAGGTTATTTCCAGGTTAGTTGCAGGTTGGTTGCAGGTTTGCTGCAGGATAGTTGCAGGTTAGGTGCAGGTTAGTTGGAGGTTAGTTGCAGGTTAGTTGCAGGATGGTTGCAGGTTGGTTTCAGGATAGTTGCAGTTTTGTTGCATTTTAGTTGCAGGTTGGCTGCAGGTTAGCTGCAGGTTAGTTGCAGGTACACTGCAGGTTAGTTACAGGTTAGTAGGCAGGGTGGTTTCAGGTTAGCTGCAGATTGGCTGAGGGTTAGTTTCAGTCTAGTTGCTGGTTAGTTGCAGGTTTGTTGAGGGTTAGTTTCAGTTTAGTTGCTGGTTAGTTGCAGGTTGGCTGCAGGTTAGTTGCAGGTTAGTTGCAGGGTGGTTTCAGGTTAGCTGCAGGTTAGTTGCAGGTTAGCTGCAGATTGGCTGAGGGTTAGTTTCAATTTAGTTGCTTGTTAGTTGCAGGTTGGCTAAGGGTAGGTTTCAGGTTGGTTTCTGGTTAGTTGCAGGTTGGCTAAGAGGTTAGCTGCAGGTTATTTACAGGTTGACTGAGTTGACCCTAACCATAGTTGCAGATTGGCTGTAGGTTAGTTGCAGGCCTTCTGATGGTTTGGATTCAGGTTAATTGCAGGTGAGCTGCAGATTGGCTGAGGGGTTAGTTTCATGTTAGTTACATGTTGGCTGCAGGTTAGTTGCAGGGTGGCAGAGGGTTAGTTGCAGGTTAGCTCCAGGTTGGCTGCAGGTCGGTTGCAGGTTGGCTGAGGGTTAGGGTCGGGTTAGTTGCAGGTCGGCTGCGTGTTGGCTGAGCGTCGGGGTGGATGCTGCGCCCCCTCAGACAGAGGAGGTGCGGGAGGTTTTGGGTGTACGAGAGAGGAGGGGGGAGGCGGTGCAGATGCAGCCTGCGGTGGTGCTGAGTGCCAGGCTGGCCCAGGCCAGGCACACGGACCAGCCGTAGCCATGATCCACGTCGCCCGGCAGGCCGTAGATGAAGGGCGGGGTCCGGGAGAGGTCGTAGGTCACGCTGGCCGCATACGTACACAGAGAGATGGTGCAGAAGATACCTGGGCGGGAAGATACACGCACTGGTTGGTGTTCGCACGCATACTACTACACACACACAGACACACAGATTTATGTTTATAGATATATATATGTATATATGTAGATGAATATATATATATCCATGCATATATATAAAGATGTTGTTTTTTTTATGTAGAATGTGTTTCTGCATATTTACATACAGTTTATATTTGTACATCTATGTTCATATTTGTGTGTATATCTGTGTGTATATATGTAATATTACGTGTGGGTGTATCTATGCATCATATGTGTGTATATGTATACATATATCTGAGTGCATCTATGTATAATACGTGTGTATATGTATATGAATACACTGTATATTATGTGGGTGTATGTATTTATTATAAGTGTGTGTATCTATGTACAGTATGTATATCTATATCTGTATGTATTCTACGTTACCAGCCATGAGGAACAGTAGACCCGACACATGCAGGGTGAGTCTCTCCTCCCAGTAGAAGCTGACCGACGCCACGATGATCCCACACAGCAGGACCGCTGCAGCCATGCCCAGGAACCCTGCTGTGATGCGCCTCAGGTCTGCACACACACACACACCCACACACACACAAGCACACAAACACACACACACACGCGCATACACACACACAAGCACACAAACACACACACACACACACACACACGCACACACACACACGCACACACGCACGCACGCACACACACACACACACACACACACATGCACACACACACACACACACACACATGCACACACACACACACACACACACACATTCAGAGACACACACACACACATGCACGCACAGGCAGACACACGCACACACACACACACACATTCAGAGACACACACACACATGCACGCATAGGCAGACACACGCACACATAAACACACACGCTCACACAGGCACACACGCACGCACAAACACACACACACAAACACGTGCACGCTCAAGACGCATACACACACTCACAGGCACACACACATGCACATATGCCCACACACACACACACCCATACACACACACACAGGCACACACACAGTCACAAACAAACCGATACAAATACTCACACAGGCACACATACAGGAACATACACACATAACATAAACACACTCAGATAAACGCAAGCATGCATACATGGACATATGTACACACATAGAAACACACACACACACACACAAAACAAAATCAACCACACACATATACACAGGCATGTACAAGCACACACACGCAAGCACACACACGCAAGCACACACACATGCATCCAGATTTAAACACAGAACAATAACATGTTGAACTGTTACCATGACAACTGCTCTTCTTTCTTACATACATTTCTTAGAGCTTGCTACCGAGACAACCTGCCACAGAAAACATAGCCAAACCTTAAATGACTGTTTATAATATGATACTACTGAGAAGTACTATGTAAGGACTGTAGAACCATGTCTTTTGTACTCACTCAACAGCACATGAGTTAGATAGTATGCAAATTAGTTAGGCGCTCACTCTTTTTTTCAAAAATGTGTTGGTTAGGTAATTAGGGTACTTACACAGCAGAGTTGGTTAGTTAATTATTGATGTTATTCATTTGTGACTAGCTAGTAAGTTAGCTTGTTTTTTGTGAGTAGTAGGTCAACTAGTTAGTTAGTTAGTTAGCTAGTTGAGTAGTTTGTAGTTAGTTAGCTGGTTGTCTGCTGAACTAGATAGTTCACAAGTTAGTTAGTGTACTCACGCAGCAGGTGCCACTCATCCTGTTGGATAGTTCTGGTCAGGTTAAGGGGGATGTTCCTCAGCCTGATTGGTTGAGAGAAATGATACTTGATGGCAGAACAGCGATCTGCAATACCTGAGGAAGACATGGTCACATGATCACCAAGATCTACTTGGCTTGATCTAACATTACCCTCATCCACTGTATCCTCAGACTGGTTGTACTGGGCAGCTCCAAGTTGACCAGTAGCAGACTGTAGTTTTACTAGGCAGCTTCCAGTAGAACCAGTAGCAGACTGTGGTTGTAGTAAAGGCAGCCCCCAGTGGAACCAGTAAAAGACTGTGGTTGTAGTAAAGGCAGCACCCAGTATAACCAGAAGCAGGCTGTGGTTCTACATCCCAATCTGCTTCTGGTTCTACTGTAGTAGACTGTGTTTGTACTGGAAAGCTCCAAGTAGAACCAGCAGCAGCTGGTGGTTGTAGGCAGTTCCCAGTAGAACCAGAAGCAGACTTTTGTTCTATAAGCTCCCATTACTGGGAAGCTCCCAGTAGAACCAGTAGCAGACAGGGGTTGTACTGGGAAGCTCCCAGTAGAACCAGTAGTTAGAATGATGTTATTATCATAACATAACATAATATTATGATAATGAGATTATCGTTATTATATGATAAACTGTAAGATATATGGTTATAGTTTAAAGATAGGTGATGCATTACCTTTGCGGATGAGCTTATCGATGTCCGCGTCCAGGCCATGGAAGTAGCACTTCCTCCACAGGCCGGAGAAGGTGGAGAACAGCGGGCGGCCGCACTCCGTCTCGAGGATGCCCATCCCCAGGATAGCGCGCCAGTTCTCCAGCAGCTCCTCCTCGCGACTGCCGACGTGGATCGGCTTCATGAGCGCCACGTCTCGCCGGTGGTTGTCCTGCAGCGGCAGGTGGTAGATGGGCATATCACGGTTCTTCTGGTCATTGTAGTCCGAGTGTTTGTCGCAGTTCACCTTATGCCGGCGCGTGTCCGTCTCGTACCAGTGGTCGGTGAAGATCGCAGTGACCAGCAAGAGGAGCGATACGACGCTGATGGCGAGGCCGCTCGCCGTCACCGCTGCCCACCGCTTGGCGGAGACCTCTCCTCCGGGCTTGGCAGAGACCTCTCCCCGGGTTTTGGGGTGGTCGCTCTGGCCGCCCGCCATGGGCTCTCCGCGGCTCATCATGTCCTCATGCTCCTCCGGTTCCTCCAGCCGCTATACTGCCGATCAGCGGAGGGAAGGCTATGAGCACCACCCCCACCCGCCCGCTCTGCTGATCTCAGGCTTTACCTCGGCTTGCACCCCCTCCTCCTCCTCAGCACCTCTCATTAGCTCCTGTCAACTGCGTCAGGGCACAAGGAGACTGGAAACCAAGCGCTCCTCTCACCTCTCCTCTCCTCTCCTCTCCTCTCCTCTCCTCTCCTCTCCTCTCCTCTTCGCTCCTCTCCCCTCCTCTTCGCTCCTCTTTTCTCTCTACACAACATAAATATGTACGGAAGACACTAAATACAGTTAAAAGTTGATAGAGATATCTAAAACTAAAAAATACATATATATATCTATAACTCATGAATACATATTTATGAATAAGTTTATATGAATACATTTATATATTAATATATATATATATATATATTTAAATATATAAATATTTAAATATATATATAAATATTGATTTAGAATTACAGATATATAAATGTTATTACATAAATAGAGATATATAAAAAGAGATAAAGATAAATTAGGATATATAAGTATATATATATGCATAAATCAAGATATATCAATAACTAATAAATCTAAATCTATAAATCTAAATTATATCTAAATATGGATAAATAAATACACATATATGTTTAGCTCATAAATATTGGTATACATATATATACTGATATATATATACCAGCCCATTATATTAGTCCAACCCTTAATCACAGATCCCATGTCAAAGGGCTTGAGAGGCTGTGTATGATTGACCTCCTAACCCCAGGATAGACAGAACTATTGTACCCTTACTTTAGAACCATAAATACCAAAACACTGAAACAATATACTGATATTGTTTACCCCTACTCTTGAACAATAGAACCCTAACCGTGGAACCACAGGACCCTAACAGAAGAACACTACAGCCCAAACTCTGGATCAATATAACCCTAACCCTAGAACAACAGAACCCAGGTTGAGGTGGTGTGGGTGAGACTCTGAGATCGCCCTCAGCCTCCCTTGTCATTCACTCCGTTCTGCCTGCAGAGGAGATGACAGTTGTGAACTTATGAATAATTGAGGCTTGTGTTGTAACTGGAGCCCAGGGTTTTGGTCCCCAACCCCCTACCCTTCAGAAGTCCCCTAACCCGGTCCCCGACCCCCTACCCTTCAGAAGTCCCCTAGCCCGGTCCCCGACCCCTTACCCTTCAGAAGTCCCCTAGCCGGATGTGAGTGTGATGGTGTGATGGTGAGAGGGTTTTGATGAGAGTGTCTGGGTGAAAGGGGGAGATGGAGAAAGAGTGAGAGAGTTAGGGTCAGAGGGGAGACTGGGATTGTGAGGATTTATGGTGAGAGGCTTATGGTGAAAGGGTGAGAGGGTGATGGTGAGAGAGTTATGATGACAGAGTTATGTTGAGAGAGTTATGCGGAAAGGGTGAGAGGGTGATGTTAAGAGAGTTATTGTCATAGGGGGATGTTGAGAGGGTGAGGGTGATGGTAAGATTGTGAGGGTCAGAGAGTGAGATGGTGATGGTGAGAGGGTTGTGGTCACAGGGTGATGGTGAGAGGGTGAAATCAAGCTGCTGCCTACTGTAGAGTTTATTTAGAAAACAGTTGAATAGACAGGCTCCTTAAATAGCATTAGCATGGTTCACCCTGCTGACTGCTGCACTAACGCTGTGATCAATTATTCAATACCCAGGAACACTGGAGCTGAGAGGAATGGTAATGTCTAGGATACACTCCGCCCACCTTTCTATCTATCACTCCGCCCACCTTTCTACAACTATCTATTTATCTATCACTCTCTCACTCCATCCACCTTTCTATCTATCAGTCTATCACTCTACCCACCTTTCTATCTGTCACTGTCATTCATCTATCTGTCTGTCTGTCTGTCTGTCTGTCTGTCTGTCTGTCTGTCTGTCTATCTGTCTATCTATCTATCTATCTATCTATCTATCTATCTATCTATCTATCTATCTATCTATCTATCTATCTATCTATTTATCAGTCCACCCACCTTTCTGTAACTATCTATTTATCTCTCTCTCTCTCTCTCTCTCTCTCTCTCTCTCTCTCTCTCTCTCTCTCTCTCTCTCTCTAACGCTCTCTCTCTCTAACGCTCTCTCTCACTCTCTCTAGCTCTCTTTCCCTAACTCCACCCCAGACAGATTTTGCTGTTAGTCTGTCCCCAACCAGAAGCAGTTTCCCACATGTTGAGGAACGTACCCGTACCTCAACCCAAACCCTTCCGCAAGGAACCACAGCTGATCCATTGATTCATTGGGACTGCTTTGGATATTGGCTATCGTATTGGATATACCTGGGCTGGTCAGCCTAATACCAGCAGGCTGGCAGGGGACACCTTTGGAGGCTAACAGCTGAGGTCTACTCTACCCACTGCTTCAGGCCAGTACTAACCCTCGCTCCTGTCTCCCAGAGGAACAGCGCCTCCTGCTGCTCAGCTCAGGAATGACCTTGTCTCATCGGCCCATCCCCCCCCCCATCGCTCCATGGTAAATAAAGACCCTTTTACACACTGTGTCACTGGTATTTTATTACTCCACTTAGGCCAGTCTTCCCGCATCTGTTATCGTTATCTGTCTCTGTCTCTGTCTGTCTGACTGTCTGTCTGTCTCTGTCTGACTGATTTTCTGTCTGTCTCCCCGAATCAATATCAGGGTGCTGCTTCCCACTCGCGCCAGGGTGTGTCTCAAGGTCATCAAGCGGAATCCAGGTGTGAATTCTTTCTCCTCTCTCTCCTCTCCTTCTCCCCCTTCTCTTTCCCGTCTCCTCTCCTCTTCACACCTTTTCCCTCCTCTCCCCTCTCCTCTCCTCACACCTCTCCTTGTACCTCTCCTCTCCTATCCCCTCTCTCCTTCCCTCTCCTCCCTTCTCTCCTCTCTCCTCTCCTGTCCTCTCCTCTCCTCCTCTCCTCTCCCCTCGTCTCCCCTCCTCTCCTCTCTTCTCTCTCCTCTTTTTTTTTCTCTCTCCTCCTCTCCTCCCCCCTCCTCTCCTCTCCTCTCTCCTCTTTCCCCTCTCCCTCCACCCCTCCCCTCTCCTTCACTTCTCTCCTCCCCTCTCTTCTCCTCTCCTCCACTCCTCTCCTCTTCTCTCCTCTCTCCTCTTTCCTCTCCTCTCCTCTCCTCTCCTCTCCTCTCCTCTCCTTTCCTCTCCTCCCCTCTCCTCTCCTCTCTTCTCCCCTCTTCTCTCCTCCCCTCTCCTCTCCTCTTTTCTCCCTCCTCTCTCCTCTCCTCCCTCCTCTCTCCTCTCTCCTCTTTCCTCTCGTCCCTCCTCTCTCCTCTCTCCTCTTTTCCTCTTTCCTCTCCTCCCTCCTGTCTCCTCTCTCCTCCCTCCTCTCTCCTCTCTCCTCTCCTCCCTCCTCTCTCCTCCCTCCTGTCTCCTCTCTCCTCTCTCCTCTTTCCTCTCCTCTCCTATGGTTAATAACAGTAAGTTAAGGGTGAACAACAGTAAATTAAGTGTTACTTCAGTTTTCTTTACCTTTAAATAAGAATAAATAATTAAGTGTGTTATCATTAGCATGCTGTACGGACAGCTAATGCAGCTGAACCACGGTTTACATTAATGTAGCAGTTTATCTGGTATCATTCGTATTATTTGTTATTAAAATATATTATTACTCATATTATTTATTTTATGACTCATATGTATCTTTATATTTGTCATGTTATTATATTCTCATTATTTTTATTATTATTATAATTAATAATAATAATAATAATAATAATAATAGTAATATTATCATTACATTATTTGGACATTGTTAATAGGATATTACTGTGATCTTGTTATTTTGTAGACTGTTGGGTGTTGAACAGCAGGGGAAACCTGGGCCAAAGAGGTCAAAGGCTCCCTGTGTGTGTGTGTGTGTGTGTGTGTGTGTGTGCGTGTGTGTGTGTGTGTGTGCGTGTGCGTGTGTGTGTGTGTGTGTGTGTGTGTGTGTGTGTGTGTGTGTTAATTGTTGTCACCTCTTCTCTGCTGCAAAGTCACAACGTCAAACTGAGACCGCAGCCCTTTAAAAAAAAAGAGTGACATAACAGGCATTTCTCCCCTCTCTCCTCCTCCTCTTCCTCCATCTTCTCTCTCCTCTCCTCTCTCATCACCTATCCTCTCCTCTCCCCTCTACTCTCCTCTCCTCTCTCACCACCTCTCCTCTCCTCTCTCATCACCTCTCTTCTCCTCTCCTCCCTCATCTCCTCTCCTCTCCTCCCTCATCCCCTCTCCTCCCTCACCACCTCTCCTCTCCTCTCTCACCACCTCTCCTCTCTCACCACCTCTCCTCTCCTCCCTCATCTCCTCTCCCCTCTCACCACCTCTCCTCTCCTCTCCCCTCTTCTCTCCTCTCCTCTCTCACCACCTCTCCTCTCCTCCCTCACCACCTCTCCTCTCCTCCCTCATCACCTCTCCTCTCCTCCCTCACCACCTCTCCTCTCCTCCCTCACCACCTCTCCTCTCCTCCCTCACCACCTCTCCTCTCCTCTCCCCTCTTCTCTCCTCTCCGCTCTCATCACCTCTCTTCTCCTCTCCTCCCTCACCACCTCTCCTCTCCTCCCTCACCACCTCTCCTCTCCTCTCTCACCACCTCTCCTCTCCTCTCCTCCCTCACCACCTCTCCTCTCTCATCTCCTCTCCTCTCTCATCACCTCTCCTCTTGCCTCTCCTCTCCTCTTTCCTCTCCTTTCCTCTCCCCTCTCCATCTCCAACAGCAGTAAACAGATTTTGTTGTTCATATGGTTCATAATAATGATATTAATATAAGTATAAGCATATTGTCATTATTGTTCATTTTAGTCATACAAGTATAATGTCATTATTGTTCATAATAGTGATACAACTATATTGTCATTATTTCCCATATTAGTGATACAAGTATAATGTCATTATTGTTCAAAATAGTGATTCAAGTTTAATGTCATTATTGTTCATAATAGTGATATAAGGATAATTTAATTCATGTTCATCATGGTGAAATCAGTATAATGTCATTATTGTTCATAATAGGGATATAAGGATAGTAGCATTAGTGTTCATAATAATGATATGATAAGCTACACGTCAACCTCTGCTTCTAAGGAAGGAAGCAGGCATAGTTTGTTGTTACTTGGTGGAATTTGACACATTTTTTTAGAACAGATTCCGTTTGGAAAGCCAAAGACAAGGACACAAGGCTTTGAACCGAACCCTGTATGTTCTGCTGGTGCTGGAGGAAGCAGGCGTTTGTTCTTCAGCTACAGCAGCCTACACTCTGGCAGCCTATACACCCTGTCCGCCGCTCCTTGTTCTGCCGCACACCTCGTTAGCTCTGCTCGTTAGCGCTGTCCTCTGCAGCCTTCCCACCTCCCACATGGGCCCCCCGTAGAGCCGGGGCCCCGCGGAGAGTGGGCGATGGTGATGGAGCCGGCAGGCTCAGCTCCACCCTCCTCTACCGCAGCTTACAGTCTACAGGTAACATCACCTGGAGGTTGGAGTCCCTTCCTCTCCTTTGTCCTTTGTGTAGCTTTCAGGTAGTGTTGTAGTCGTTTCTTTTTGTATTGTATGTGTTCCATCATGTGGACTTGTTTTTTTTTACATTAAATCGCGTGTCTCAATAGGATCTTCCTGGCTTAATAAAGGTTGAATAAAACAGTTACATGGTGAGTTAATCTTATTTACAGGTAACATCAACTGGAGGTCCTGTTGTACGAGTGGTGGGTAAGTCTACTCTACAAGTATCATCACCTGGAGGTCCTGTTGTACTAGTGGTGAGTTAGTCTACTCTACAGGTAACATCACCTGGTGTTCCTGTTGTACTAGTGGTGAGTTAGTCTACTCTACAGGTAACATCACCTGGAGGTCCTGTTGTACTAGTGGTGAGTTAGTCTACTCTACGGTAACATCACCTGGAGGTCCTGTTGTACTAGTGGTGAGTTAGTCTACTCTACGGTAACATCACCTGGAGGTCCTGTTGTATTAGTGGTGAGTTATTCTACCATATCTTCTTACTGTAGACCTCCACCCTTCTGGAGACACCATCCCTCAACCCTGTAGACCTCCTTCCTACTGGAGACTCCATCTCCCCTCACTGTACACCTCCCACTGTGCCTTAGTGACATCACAAGTGGGAGCGTCCAACTAGATGTATGATGGATAGATAAGGCAGCATTTGCTGCGTTCTACTGGGTAGGCTGGTAAGACTGAAAAGGAAGATCTTCAGACGGCTTGTAATGGCTGATCCAACTCACACCCGGTGGTATTATAGGGCCCCTTTATGCAATATATTGTGCTTCTACTTTTTTCTATTCTTTGATAAACTACCGGAATACCAATTGCTGTCATGCCACCTGCAGGCCAGTACCAGTAATACTACTAGGCCTATCCATTATTCTGCCAAATCACTTTTATGCCTCAGCCATAATCTTACATCAATATTACATTACTATTGCTCTCCGTATTAACCTCCCTTTGAAATTGGTTTGGACGTATTACCTATTCAAGTACTACCTATTGCACTTGAATTCAAATACAATAGGTAGTTGCAACAGTCGTTGTCGTGACTCTTGTTGTATAGTACTTATATTCACAGTTTTTGTTGTTGTTACACTTCATTCAAACTTTCAACTTTCGTCAAACTTATCACTTTAGCTATGTTTAACAGTTTTCATTTGTTTCCCATATTTGACATTTTTTTAAATGGTTCTATGTTTACTTTGTTTACTCCGTACAGACTCAAAACCTTGAACTCTGTTCAAATCTTTTCACTTGATTTAAGTTATTCAACATTTCTTTACGATTTAACTACTTAGCTTCATAAAAACAAAATTCAACCTCACTTAAAACTAAAGCACTCGCCGAGTTTTATTGCAGGAAATGCATTTTCTATTTAGTGTTGTTTTTATTTTAGCTTCACTTCACTTGCTTCGTCAAAGGTACGTCATGTGTCTAGTGCGCATGCTCCACTGCTTTACAGGCAGACCGGCCATTACCTGCAGAGCTGGAAATACTACTAAATAAAAATAATAATAAGAAAACCAGGAACAGAGCGAGAGAGACAGAGAGAGGAAGAGTTAGAGACAGCCAGGCGAAACAGACAGAGTCACCCTGGACTTCAAGACGATGCTTTATAACCTTCTGGACTCAGACTTACGTTACGACCTTTGAAACTCAATAACAAATCATATCTACAATACCTCAACAATACCTCACCAGTACCTCAGGATATCTCTGCAGACAGCATCATCACAGTCATCTGGGCGACATGTTTGTTGTGTCTATCGATCAGTTTAACAACCATATGATGTGCCTGGTTCATTGCTGCTAGCCTCAGCTAGTAGGCTGCATGCTAACAGAGTACTTCATACTAGCATGGTTCACATGAATAGTATTTAGCACTACCTGCTTTATATAAAGGGGATGTAGTACTACCTGTGTTAGTATAGACAATATCAACCATGCTAGCTACCTGAATTGCGTTATAACGTCCCTCTCCTAAATACAGCTAGTGAGGATGCTAGCCGAAGGGTAGTAGTAACATCTGGATGCTAAAGCGTACTGGAGCCTAATTCTATTGAAACATCTGGATGTGAGCTGATGTTACCAGCATGGTCTCAACATCTGTCCCGGAGGACTGCTGTAGCAGGGACTACATCTGTCCCGGAGGACTGCTGTAGCAGGGACTACGTCTGTCCCGGAGGACTGCTGTAGCTGGGACTACGTCTGTCCTTAGGACTACTGTAGCTGGGACTACATCTGTCCCGGAGGACTACTGTAGCTGGGACTACGTCTGACCCGTACAGGGACTACCTCTGTTCTTTGGACGGCTGTAGCAGGGACTACATCTGTTCTTGGGACTGCTGTAGCAGGGACTACATCTGACCTGTACAGGGACTTCATATGTCCTTAGAACTACTGTAGCTGGGACTACATTTGGTACAGAACATCAATATGTCACCTTGCTGGGTATCAGAAGGGTGGATGTGATGGTGGCTGCCTGCCCTCCAACAACAGTAATAATAACATTAGTAATAATAGAATTGATGATAATAATAGTGTAGATGACAGCAGTGATGCAGCCGGCACAGACCCATTACGACTTCTTCAATGAGGAGAATTCTCCCAAATGGAGAGGACTGCTGGTTCCCTCCCTCAACAAAGTAAGAGCCTTATCAATATGTTGCTTATTGATTTCATTATCTATCAGTTATTGATTGATTGAATATGAATCTAATATAATGATTTACTAATCAGTGTAACAGTTGCTGATATATTATAAATCTACCAGTTATTAATTGAATATCAATTAATGTAATCTATTGATAAGTACATGATCAATCTTTCAGTTATTCATTTATTATTGTAAATATATATTGTGTTGATTCGAACATGGTTATCGGAAAGTTAATATTAATATTCAGTATGATCATCAATCCAAAGCCACAATATGTCACATAATGGTGGTGTAGGTCAGCCTCCGATTTCTCTGTACGTAAGCCTGTATTTATATATACACCGTGTATAATAATATCTATAATGTATCCTATACAGGTATATCGGGAAAGCTCATGTGTATGAATTTATGAATCATATTATAAAAGTAAAGTATATAAAGTATCATGAACACTAGTGTAGAGAGAGAGATAGATGTACCATAACAGAGAGAGATAGGAGAATTGATGTGTGTGTGTGTGTGTGTGTGTGTGTGTGTGTGTGTGTGTGTGTGTGTGTGTGTGTGTGTGTGTGTGTGTGTATAGGTGCTGAGTCAGGTGCATCCTAAGCTGTCCTCCCAGCAGGAGGCGCTGCAGTACATTGAGGAGCTGATTCTCCTGCTGCTCAGCATGCTGTGTGCAGCCCAGCCACGCACAGTACAGGATGTAGAGGTACTACTACACATTAATACATACTACATGCATACTATATAAATACTACATACTTACTATATATACCATACTATATAATTAATATATACTGTACATCACCATACATGCTGTAGAGGTAATGCACGCATATACTGTGTGTATATATATATATAAATATATATATGGTGAAAGAGAGTGTGTGTGTGTGTGTGTGTGTGTGTGTGTGTGTGTGCAGGAGCGAGTACAGAAGAGCTTTCCTCATCCTATTGATAAGTGGGCCATTGCAGACGCCCAGGCCGCCATTGAAAAGAGGAAGAGACGCAACCCCCTCGCACTTCCTGTTGACAAGATCCACCCTCTCTTAAAGGTACCCCCACTCTCCCTTAATGGTACCCCCACACTCCCTTAATGGTACACACCACCCCTCTTAAAGGTACACCCACTGACCCTCTTAAAGGTACACACACCACCACTCTTAAAGGTACACACACAACCTCTCTTAAAGGTACACACACAACCCCTCTTAAAGGTACACACACAACCCCTCTTAAAGGTACACCAATCACCCCTCTTAAAGGTACACCCACTGACCCTCTCAAAGGTACACCCATTGACCCTCTCAAAGGTACACCCACCACCCCTCTTAAAGGTACACACACAACCCCTCTTAAAGGTACACCAATCACCCCTCTTAAAGGTACACCCACTGACCCTCTCAAAGGTACACCCATTGACCCTCTCAAAGGTACACCCACCACCCCTCTTAAAGGTACACCCACCACCCCTCTCAAAGGTACACCCACTGACCCTCTTAAAGGTACACACACAACCCCTCTTAAAGGTACACCCACCACCCCTCTTAAAGGTACATCCACCACCCCTCTTAAAGGTACACCCACCACCCCTCTTAAAGGTACACCCACTGACCCTCTTAAAGGTACACACACAACCCCTCTTAAAGGTACACCCACCAGCCCTCTTAAAGGTACACCCACCACCCCTCTTAAAGGTACACCCACCACCCCTCTTAAAGGTACACCCACCACCCCTCTTAAAGATACACCCACCACCCTTCTTAAAGATACACACACCACCACTCTTAAAGATACACACTCCACCCCTCTTCAAGGTATTATACTACCCCTCTAAAGGTATACACACATCCCCTCTTAAAGTTACACACACTAATCTACATAATGCTAAAGCCTGGCAGGAGGGCCTGGGTTGTGAAGTAGACCACCAGGTGTCTACATTATGTTAATGTGTTGCAGGAGGTCCTGGGTTATAAAGTCGACCACCAGGTGTCGCTCTACATGGTGGCCGTGTTAGAGTACATCTCAGCGGACATCCTGAAACTGGCTGGAAACTATGTGAGGAACATCCGGCACTATGAGATCTCCCAGCAAGACATCGCTGTGGCAATGTGTGCCGACAAGGTCTGTCTGTCTGTCCTTCCGTCTTATGATGTGTTGTAACTTGTGGTGGAGGAGTTGTAACTGGTAGGGTTATGACTAACTGGTTGTGCTGTAACTAACGGGCGGGGCTGTGTTCCAGGTTCTCATGGACATGTTCCACCAGGACGAGGAGGTGCTGGGGGGGTTCTGCTCCCTCGAGGAGGAGGTGTGTGTGAGCGAGGAGCAGACCTACTACGACCTGGTCCGCTCCCTGATGACCGAGGGCCGGCTGTATCTACGGCAACTCAACCTCACCATAAAGATTTTCAGAGAGCCCTTCTGCTGCAATCCCACGCTTTATTCCCAGCAGGTAATATTCATCACTATGTTCCTTTTATATACTATATATTCTATTTGTCCTATTTCTACACTGTGGAAAATGTCTATGGCATTTCACAGCAGCAATCCCGCGTTGCAAGAACCCCCGAAAATAAAGCATCCAGGAATGTTCTGGAAGGGGAACCGTCAGAAAACTCAAAAACAAACTAGGCCGATCAGTGTTTTAAAAAGGGGCCGCCAACTATCATTCTCTTCCTATGGTACAGCGCTCCTGTGCTGAGCTGCTTTCTCTTGGTGTGCCTCAGGGTGACACTTGGGCACCTTGCACCCCCTTCCATCTGCATAACGCCCAACAGATGTAAGGAATACACCCTGACACACAGCCCTCTCCCAGCTGGAATAGGGAACCTACAGCTCGGCATTCCATCCTGAAGCGCACTAGGCTCATTCCCAAGCTAATGATCCTTGGTCTTAACGCGTCCTTTTGCAACTGGATCCCGGATTTCCTTCACGTCGAGGGTGCAGTAGATGAGAGAGACTTCTGCTTCTAACTCGTGACCTCACCTGGTCCCGGCAAGGCGACCCAAAAGCGCCTTTTTCTTCAGTTGTTCTGGAGGAGAAGTTGGTCATGTCTGTCAAAACTGCTACTGGCTTCTACCGCCGACCAGGCTATAGACCTGGGGGGAGAGGATAGAGGAGAGGGGAGAGGAGAGGAGAGATGCTCACGTTGTTGCCATCTGGTAGACGTTATCAGAGCTTCCAGGCAGGGACCACCAGACACACACAGCTATACTCCAGGCCTTCAGGCTTCAGGTTATTCACCTTTCTGTATCTCCGGCTCTTAGAGGCAAAGCCCTCTGAATTAATTGTATGTGCCTTTGGATTCAGATTAATCGTTTTCAGCAACTAATAATCGTTAGCTGCAAGCCCTACCCTATGTAAACATGGAGCCTTTCTACATGTGTGTTCATCTCTTCTGTGCACAGGACGTGGACAGCATCTTCAGCCGGATCGTGGACGTCCAGGAGGTGACGGTGAAGCTGCTGGGTCTCCTAGAGGACACGGTGGAGATGACGGATGAGGGCAACCCCCACCCGCTGGTGGGGAGCTGCTTCGAGGACCTGGCGGAGGTAGGACCTGAAGTCATGTGGTTCGCAGTGCCACCCATGATGGGCTTCTTGTTACTCATGTGAACAATCATGTGATTATTGGTGTCAGGAGTTGGCCTTTGACCCCTACGAGACCTACTCTCAAGACATCCTGCGACCTGAATTCCACGACCACTTCCTGTGTCAGCTGTCCAAACCTGGAGCAGCCGACTACTTGCAGGTAACAAGCTAGTTCCGCTAGTCAGTTATACAAACCAGCTAGTTATACCAACCAGCTAGTTATATTCACCTGCTACTAGTACAACAACAAAACAACTAACAGCTAGTTTGACTAATTATTAAACTTCACCCTAAACAGATAGTAATGTCTACTGTCTCCATGTGAGGATTAACCCTAATTTCATCTATATAGTACCTGATAGTGTTTATTCTGTCCCCTCTCCAGTCTATCTGTGATGGCTTCAAGGAGGCTGTGCAGTATGTTCTTCCGCGCCTACTCCTAACACCGGTCTACCACTGTCTTCATCACTTTGAGACACTCAAGGTAGGACACCTACTTTAACCATCTCTCACTCCAGCCATACCCCGGGCACTCAGTTCACACTCCTTCAGACCTTACTTTACCCATGTAGCTCACTCCTTCAGACCTTACTTTACCCCTGGAGCTCACTCCATCAGACCTTACTTTACCCCTGGAGCTCACTCCTTCAGACCTTACTTTACCCCTGGAGCTCACTCCTTCAGACCTTACTTTACCCCTGTAGCTCACTGCTTCAGACCTTACTTTACCCCTGGAGCTCACTCCTTCAGACCTTACTTTACCCCTGTAGCTCACTGCTTCAGACCTTACTTTACCCCTAGAGCTCACTCCTTCAGACCTTACTTTACCCCTGGAGCTCACTCCTTCAGACCTTACTTTACCCCTGTAGCTCACTCCTTCAGACCTTACTTTACCCCCTGGAGCTCACTCCTCCAGACCTTACTTTACCCCTGGAGCTCACTCCATCAGACCTTACTTTACCCCTGGAGCTCACTCCTTCAGACCTTACTTTACCCCTGGAGCTCACTCCTTCAGACCTTAGTTTACCCCTGGAGCTCAGGTCTCACTCCTCCTGACTGCGCTTTCGCGACGATTCGAGTTGGGACTCAGAAACACAACGGCGATCTTTGCAGAGCTGCCGTATTCTTACTTTCAAATCACGCTAATGTTTACACGTCTCTCAACATACTGTAAATGTACATGAGCCAACAAGTCAATCCAGAAACGAGAGCACTATTGCTCTATTCTGCTCTATTGAAACTATGTTGAAAACGCGATATATCCAAGATGTTGCAAAACACTTCAAATGTGCTGCTGAAAAGCAGTTGGTGTATCCCAACCAATTTGTTTCAGTGGTGATGTAACTATCTGTAGTGGTGATGTGAATATCTCTAGTGGTGATGAAACTATGTTGAGTGGTGATGAACTATCTATGTAATAAAGTGACTATCTATGATTATCTCAAGTTGTGATTTAACTATCTCTAGTGGTGATGTAACTATCTAGTGTTGATGTGGCTATCTCTAGTGGTGATGTGACTATCTCTAGTGGTGATGTGACTATCTCTAGTGGTGATGTTACTATCTCTAGTGGTGATGTGACTATCTCTAGTGGTGATTTAACTATCTCTGGTGGTGGTGTGAATATCTCTACTGGTGATGCAACTATCTCTAGTGGTGATGTAACTATCTCTAGTGGTGATGTAACTATCTCTAGCGTTGATGTATCTGACTATCTAATAGTTACATCAGTACCAGAGATAATCTCTGGTGCTGATGTAACTATCTCTAGTAGTTATGTGACTATCTAGTGGTGATGTAACTATCTCTAGTGGTGATGGAACTATCTCTAGTGGTGATGGAACTATCTCTAGTGTTTATGGAACTATCTCTAGTGTTTATGGAACTATCTCTAGTGGTGATCTCTGATACTGATGTGACCTTCTGGGGGTGAATGAACTCTTTCTGGTGGCTACCTGTGGTTGTTCTTCAGCAACTTGAGGAGAAGAGTGAAGATGAGGAGGATAAGGAGTGTTTGAAGCAGGCCATCACCGCCCTGCTCAACCTGCAGGGCAGCATGGAAAGGATCTGCACCCGCAACTTGGCCAAGAGGAGACTCAGGTACACACACACACACACACACACACACACACACACACACACACACACACACACACTCACACACACACCACACACCACGCACCACACACACACCAAGCACACACACACACAAGCATACACACACACACAGACACAGACACACAAGCACACACCAAGTACACACAATCACACACCAAGTACACACGCCAAGCACACACACACACACACACACACACAAGCGCACACAATCCCTACCCCCATAAACCCACCATACAGACACATACAATCCCTACACACACACCATACAGACGCACCCAATCCCTACATACACACACCACACATATGTCCCCTCCCTTTCCTGTGGTCTAAAATAGAAGGGGGCTTTGGGGGTGGGACAGGAAGTGAGGTAAAAAAGACAGGGGGGGTTGGGGGTGGGACAGGAAGTAATGTAAAATAGACAGGGGGGTCGGGGTGGGACAGGAAGTGAGGTCGGCGGCAGGGGGTGATGGACCTGTTATTGTTTGGATCTCCCACACTCGGTTCCAGCCTTCAGAAGAGGGACTCTGTGATTGTGAGCGGTGGAGGCAGCGGTGGGATGAGGTGGTGAGGAGGGAGCGTTGTGTTCATGGGTCCAGGGTACGTAGAAGAATACTTGTTATTGTGGAGTAAATACCTCCAGGAATGCTCTCTAAGCTCTCACCCAGAGCACCGCTTGCATAAGACGCTTTCACTCCAACACACACCCTTACTGATACGTTATACACTTTATTTTGCTGACTTGTACTAATACACGCAATTATACTGCCTACTTGTACCATTATACTGCTGATTTGTATGAATATCCACCGTTATACTGTTGAATTGTACTAATACACACCATTATACTGCTGACTTGTACCATTATACTGCTGACTTGTACCATTATACTGCTGACTTGTACTAGTACGCACCATTATACTGTTGACTTGTACCATTATACAGCTGACTTGTACTAATATATATTATTATACTGCTGACTTGTAGCAATATACACAGTTTTACTGCTGACTTGTAGCATTATACTACTGACTTATACTAATATATTATATACTACTATACTAATGACTTAGTTAAGTATATACTATATAACGACAGACTTTTTCTAATATTTTATGTAGTCTTGTATGTTGTGTATATTACTTTTACTAATCCATAATTTTATCATATATACTAACTAGGGCTGTCAATCAATGTAACTGTTAAAATGCAATCCCAACTAATCCCAACTTTTTGTATCTGTTCAAAATGCACCGTATAGGGCATTTTGTAATAGTTTACATACTCTTGTCAACGAGAGAGAGAGAGAGAGAGAAAGAGAGAGAGAGAGAGAGAGAGAGAGAGAGAGAGAGAGAGAGAGAGAGAGAGAATCCATTATGTTTCTTTACAAAAATACTTAACTTATACATGTATTATAGACTAGTATATCACCTTTGACGTGTCTCTGCCAAAGATATAACCTCTCTCTCTCTCTCTCTCTCTCTCTCTCTCTCTCTCTCTCTCTCTCTCTCTCTCTCTCCTCCTACCCATATCCCCAACGCCTCTTCATACCTCCACCTTCTCCTCCTGATACCTACGACTTCTCCTCCTTACCTCCTCCTTAAACCCCCTCCTCCTCCACCTTCTGCTCCTTACCTCCTCCTTAAACCCCCTCCTCCTCCACCTTCTTCTCCTCACCTCCTCCTCCTCACCTCCTCCTCCTCACCCCCTCCTTCTCCACCTTCTCCTCCTCACCCCCTCCTCCTCACCCCCTCCTCCTCCACCTTCTGCTCCTCACCTCCTCCTCCTCACCCCCTCCTCCACCTTCTGCTCCTCACCCCCTCCTCCTCACCCCCTCCTCCTCCACCTCCTCCTCCTCACCCCGTCCTCCTCCACCTTCTCCTCCTCACCCCCTCCTCCTCCACCTTCTCACCTCCTCCTTAAACCCCCTTCTCCTCCTCACCCCCTCCTCCTCCACCTTCTCCTCCTCACCTCCTCCTCCTCACCCCCTCCTCCCCCACCTTCTCCTCCTCCACCTCCTCCTCCTCACCCCCTCCTCCCCCACCTCCTCAGTGAGTCGGCGGGCCGGTTCTACAGCCAGCAGATGAGGGGGAAGCCCGTGGCCATCCGGAAGATGAACGAGATCCAGAAGAACATCGACGGCTGGGAGGGCAAGGACATCGGCCAGTGCTGCAACCAGTTCATCATGGAGGGCACGCTGACGCGCGTCGGCGCCAAGCACGAGCGCCACATCTTCCTGTTCGACGGCCTCATGATCTGCTGCAAGCTGAACCACAGCGCCCCCCGCCTCCCCAGCTCTGGCTCCCCGGCCGAGTACCGGCTGAAGGAGAAGTTCTTAATGCGGAAGGTCCACATCAACGACAAGGACGACAAGGAGGGCGAGTACCGCCACGCCTTCGAGATCATCCTGAAGGACGGCAACGGCGTGGTGTTCGCCGCCAAGACGGCCGAGGAGAAGAACGGCTGGATGGCGGCCCTCATCGCGCTGCAGTACCGCTGCACGCTGGAGCGCATGCTGGACTCGGCCATGCTGCAGGAGGAGAAGGAGGAGCAGATGAGGCTGCCCCGGGCCGAGACCTACCGCTTCGCAGAGCCCGACTCGGAGGAGAACGTGGTGTTCGAGGAGAACGTCCAGTCCAAGTCCGGGATCCCCATCATCAAGGCTGGGACCGTCCTCAAACTCATCGAGAGGCTCACCTTCCACATGTATGCAGGTAAGGACCTACCGTGTCTATATAGAGGTTAGAAGAACCTACCATGTCTTATAAACAGGTTAGAACCTACCATGTCTTTATAGAGGTTAGAAGACCCTACCATGTCTTATGTACAGGTTAGAACCTACTGTGGCTAATATAGAGGTTAGAGCCTACCTTGTCTTATATACAGGTTAGAACCTACCATGTCTTATATAGAGGTTAGAACCTACCAGGTCTTATAAACAGGTTAGAACCTACCTACCTAGGTCTCTAACACTAACCAGAAGGTCTCTAACACTAACCAGAAGGTCTCTAACCAGAAGGTCTCTAACACTAACCAGAAGTTCTCTAACCAGAAGGTCTCTAACCAGAAGGTCTCTAACACTAACCAGAAGGTCTCTAACACTAACCAGAAGTTCTCTAACCAGAAGGTCTCTAACCAGAAGGTCTCTAACCAGAAGGTCTCTAACACTAACCAGAAGTTCTCTAACCAGAAGGTCTCTAACCAGAAGGTCTCTAACCAGAAGGTCTCTAACACTAACCAGAAGGTCGCTAACCAGAAGGTCTCTAACACTAACCAGAAGGTCTCTAACCAGAAGTGTCTTCTCTTCTCAGATCCAAACTTTGTGAGAACCTTCCTGACCACCTACCGCTCCTTCTGCAGACCCCAGCAGCTCCTAGGCCTGCTCATTGAAAGGTACCAACCTTAGCACTGCAGTACTTATACTGAAGTGTTACTGGTATATAGTAATACTGTTCTGCAATACTGTACTAGCACTATTATATAGTATTAATGTAGTTCCACTAGTATACCATATTACTGCATTACTATTACTGTAGTATTACTAGAACATAGTAGAAGGTCTAGTAGACCTTCTAGAACTAGTGTTCCTTAGATCCTATTATGTTCCGCTAGGTCCTAGTATGCTCTTTAGGTCCTAGTTTATTCCCTAGGACCGTGTGTTCCCTAGGACCTAGTGTGTTCCCTAGGTCACCGTGTGTTCCCTAGCTCCTGATCTTGTGTGCCTCCAGGTTTGAGATCCCGGAGCAGCGTCCGGCGGAGGGGCAGGAGTCCGGAGCCGGGGAGCCACTGCTCAGCGCAGAGCTCAAACGCTTCAGGAAGGAGTTTGTTCAGCCGGTCCAGCTCAGGTCAGTACCGCCCCCTGCTGGTCAGGTTTACAAACAAGCGCTCAACACTGCTGGACACCTCCAGCACCACACTGTGTTCAAATAAATACACACACACACACACACACACACACTGACGGCATGTGTGGTTCTCAGGGTTCTGAACGTGTGTCGCCACTGGGTAGAACATCACTTCTACGACTTTGAGCGAGACGCTGAGCTTCTCAGGAGACTGGAGGACTTCATCGCTTTGGTCAGAGGTACCGGACCCACACCGTTACCCTAGCGACAGACAGCTGCCGTAACCCTAGCAACAGACACCTGCAGTAGGCCTAGCAACAGACACCCGCCGTAACCCTAACAACCGACACCTGTCGTAACCCTTAGCAACAGACCCCTGCCGTAACCCCTAGCAACAGACACCTGCCGTAACCCCTAGCAACAGACACTTGGGGTCTAGCCTATCACCAAGGGTCATGTGTTTTTCCTCTACAGGTAAGCCCATGAAGAAGTGGGTGGAGTCCATTAGTAAGATCATCCTGAGGAAGAAACAGGCCAGTGGTCCCAGCCCGAACCCCCCCCTGCAGAGCTCCGCCCCCAACATCACCTTCCAGAACTCACCTCCACCTGTGGAGTGGCACATCTGCAGGCCGGGACAGAGTGAGCACTTTGACCTTCTGACCCTTCACCCCATCGAGATAGCCCGCCAACTAACCCTGCTGGAGTCAGAGCTGTTCAGGTAGCACGCACACACACACACACACACACACACACACACACACACACACACACACACACACACACACACACACACACACACACACACACACACACACATACACACTTGACTCGACTCGACTCGACTCGACCTGACTTGACGAGACTGGTCCTCAAAAGACAAGGCTCGGACTCAAGATTTGGGAATCTTTTTGTTTTTGCTACATTGACCTGTAGGAAATGTCTGAGGAGATGAAGAGCATTCCTAAGGTTACCTTGTGCCTCCTGTGCCCGATCTGTGTAACTACCAGTGTGTGAATGCACAATAACTCTAATAACACAGCGCGTGTATCGCACATATATCAGAGTACCAAACTCTAATATAATCAACGCTATTTATGTTAAAACTTAAAATTTGCTCCTATCATTCGTATTCGTTTTAAGTATTCCTTTGCTTCATTTTTATTTAACAACGTTTGGAAATGGGCTCAGCTGTTAATGAAAGAAACACACACACGCACGCACACGCACACACACACAGGGCGGTGCAGGCGTAGTAGCTGAGCAGGGTGGGGGTCCTCTGTGCAGGGCGGTGCAGCCATCAGAGTTGGTGGGCAGCGTCTGGACCAAGGAAGACAAGGAGCTCAACTCCCCCAACCTGCTGACGATGATCAGACACACGACCAACCTCACGCTGTGGTTCGAGAAGTAAGACACTACCTATACACTTAATATGGAGACCCTGGAGGATCTAGATCTGTGGAGCATGTCCTCTGTGTCCAGGTGTATGCTGGAGACAAGGAGGATCTAGATCTATAGAGCATGTCCTCTGTGTCCAGCTGTATTGTGGAGGATCTACATCTAGATCTATAGAGCATGTCCTCTGTGTCCAGGTGTATGGTGGAGACAAGGAGGATCTAGATCTATAGAGCATGTCCTCTGTGTCCAGGTGTATGCCGGAGACAAGGAGGATCTAGATCTAGATCTATAGAGCATGTCCTCTGTGTCCAGGTGTATGCCGGAGACAAGGAGCATCTAGATCTATAGAGCATGTCCTCTGTGTCCAGGTGTATGGTGGAGGATCTAGATCTATAGAGCATGTCCTCTGTGCCCAGGTGTATGGTGGAGACAAGGAGGATCTAGATCTAGATCTATAGAGCATGTCCTCTGTGTCCAGGTGTATGCCGGAGACAAGGAGGATCTAGATCTATAGAGCATGTCCTCTGTGTCCAGGTGTATGGTGGAGGATCTAAATCTATAGAGCATGTCCTCTGTGTCCAGCTGTATTGTGGAGGATCTAGATCTAGATCTATAGAGCATGTCCTCTGTGCCCAGGTGTATGGTGGAGGATCTAGATCTAGATCTATAGAGCATGTCTTCTGTGCCCAAGTGTATGGTGGAGGATCTAAATCTATAGAGCATGTCCTCTGTGTCCAGCTGTATTGTGGAGGATCTAGATCTAGATCTATAGAGCATGTCCTCTGTGCCCAGGTGTATGGTGGAGACAAGGAGGATCTAGATCTACAGAGCATGTCCTCTGTGTCCAGCTGTATTGTGGAGGATCTAGATCTACATCTATAGAGCATGTCCTCTGTGCCCAGGTGTATGGTGGAGGATCTAGATCTATAGAGCATGTCCTCTGTGCCCAGGTGTATGGTGGAGACGGAGAACCTGGAGGAGCGTGTGGCGGTGGTGGGGAGGATCATTGAGGTCCTGCAGGTGTTTCAGGAGCTCAACAACTTTAACGGCGTTCTGGAAATCGTCAGCGCTATGAACTCCTCTCCAGTGTACCGCCTTGACCACACCTTTGAGGTAACCCCTTAACCCTCAAGGCTGTGCCTTAATGGCGTCTTTACACCGTCAAGGTAACCCATAACCCTTAAAGATGTGTGGCCATAGTGTCTTTACACCTTCGAGGTAACCCTTGGTTACACTAGTTATGTCCGGGCGGTCGTTGCTGTAAACACGTTACCGTGGAGCGGGCTGGAACTCGGCCTGAGCCAATCGGAAGGTTGTTCATGTTGGTGTTTAAGGCTGAGGGGGAGGAGGAATGGAGAGTCGGGAAAGGGCTGAGAAATAGAAGAGAGATCATTAAGTCCATCATGTGTATTGATACTGATGATGTGTATTGCACTCATACGCAAATGGGATTATCGCTATGTTTTAGTTTATATTGTTCTGTGTGCTGTATATGTTTACTGCACTCCCCACTCCAGCTGACATAGTGAGTGACCTGCTCCTTAATGACCTGTCTCTGTACTGTCTAACCCCTACCTGCTGCTCCTTAATGACCTGTCCCTGTACTGTCTAACCCCTACCTGCTCCTTAATGACCTGTCTCTGTACTGTCTAACCCCTACCTGCTCCTTAATGACCTGTCTCTGTACTGTCTAACCCCATCTGCTCCTTAATGACCTGTCTCTGTACTGTCTAACCCCTACCTGCTCCTTAATGACCTGTCTCTGTACTGTCTAGCCCCTACCTGCTCCTTAATGACCTGTCTCTGTACTGTCCAGCCCATACCTGCTCCTTAATGACCTGTCTCTGTATGACCTGTCTCTGTGCTGTCTAACCCCTACCTGCTCCCTAATGACCTGTCTCTGTACTGTCTAACCCCTACCTGCTCCTTAATGACCTGTCTCTGTACTGTCTAACCCCTACCTGCTCCCTAATGACCTGTCCCTGTACTGTATAACCCCTACCTGCTCCTTAAGGACCTGTCTCTGTACTGTCTAACCCCTACCTGCTCCTTAATGACCTGTCTCTGTACTGTCTAACCCCTACCTGCTCCTTAATGACCTGTCTCTGTACTGTCTAACCCCTATCTGCTCCTTAATGACCGGTCTCTGTACTGTCTAACCCCTACCTGCTCCTCAATGACCTGTCTCTGTACTGTCTACCCCCTACCTGCTCCTTAATGACATGTGTCTGTACTGTCTAGCCCCTACCTGCTCCTTAATGACCTCTCTCTGTATGACCTGTCTCTGTGCTGTCTAACCCCTACCTGTTCCTTAATGACCTGTCTCTGTACTGTCTAGCCCCTACCTGCTCCTTAATGACCTGCTCCTCCCTCCTCCTCCAGCTGATCTCTGGTCGTCAGCGGAGGATCCTGGAGGAAGCCCATGAGCTGAGCGAGGACCACTACAGGAAGTACCTGGCCAAGCTGCGCTCCATCAACCCACCCTGCGTCCCCTTCTTCGGTAGCTCCTATAGAAGGCTCTACATATAGACGGCTATATACTGTATATATCTATACGAAGATATAGTGTATATAGCCATGTATATACTGTTTATCTAAATAGATACATACATCTCATGTAGATTAACCATATATCTCATGGAGATTAACAGTATATTTGAATGAAGATGTACAGTATATCTCATGGACATGTACTGTATATCTCATGGAAATGTACCGTATATCTCATGGAGATGTACAGTATATCTCATGTTGATGAATAGTATATCTCATGTTGATGAACAGTATATCTCATGGAGATGTACCGTATATCTCATGTTGATGAAAAGTATATCTCATGGAGATGTACAGTATATCTCATGGATGTATATTATGGGCTGGCAGGGATCTACCTGACTAACATCCTGAAGACGGAGGAGGGCAACCCGGACTTCCTGAGGAGGGCGGGGAAAGAGCTGATCAACTTCAGCAAGCGGCGGAAGGTGGCCGAGATCACCGGAGAGATCCAGCAGTACCAGAACCAGCCCTATTGCCTCAGGGAGGAGCCCGACATCCGGGTCAGTAACTAACACACAACTAACCCGAGCAAATCCTGCTCCACTGATATTTGACATTCTCTTCGACCAACATGGGAAGGTGTCAGCCCTGAGAATGTGTGATGATACCTGTAGAGTAGACTAATTCACCACTAGTACAACAAGACCTCCAGGTGATGTTACCTGTAGAGTAGACTAACTCACCACTAGTACAACAGGACCTCCAGGTGATGATACCTGTAGAGTAGACTAACTCACCACTAGTACAACAGGACCTCCAGGTGATGATACCTGTAGAGTAGACTAACTCACCACTAGTACAACAGGACCTCCAGGTGATGTTACCTGTAGAGTAGACTAACTCACCACTAGTACAACAAGACCTCCAGGTGATGTTACCTGTAGAGTAGACTAACTCACCACTAGTACAACAAGACCTACAGGTGATGTTACCTATAGAGTAGACTAACTCACCACTAGTACAACAGGACCACCAGGTGATGTTACCTGTAGAGTAGACTAACTCACCACTAATACAACAGGAACACCAGGAGATGTTACCTGTAGAGTAGACTAACTCACCACTAGTACAACAAGACCTCCAGGTGATGTTACCTGTAGAGTAGACTAACTCACCACTAGTACAACAAGACCTCCAGGTGATGTTACCTGTAGAGTAGACTAACTCACCACTAGTACAACCGGAACACCAGGTGATGTTACCTGTAGAGTAGACTAACTCACAACTAGTACAACAGGACCTCCAGGTGATGTTACCTGTAGAGTAGACTAACTCACCACTAGTACAACAAGACCTCCAGGTGATGTTACCTGTAGAGTAGACTAACTCACCACTAGTACAACAAGACCTCCAGGTGATGTTACCTGTAGAGTAGACTAACTCACCACTAGTACAACCGGAACACCAGGTGATGTTACCTGTAGAGTAGACTAACTCACAACTAGTACAACAGGACCTCCAGGTGATGTTACCTGTAGAGTAGACTAACTCACCACTTATGGATTACGGGGTTATGTGGGTTAGGGATATGGGTTGGGGTTAGGTTTAGTTAAGGTTATGGTTGGGCTAATGGTTAGGGTTATGAGTGAAGGTTATGGTTAGGTGCGTTAGGGTTATGAGTTAAGGTTATGATTAGGTGAGTTAGGGTTAGGTGGGTTATGAGTTAAGGTTATGGATAGGGTTATGGTTAGATTGGTTATGGTTTTGGGTATGAGTGAAGGTTATGGTTAGGTTGCTTATGGTTAGGGTTATGAGTTAAGGCTATGGTTTGGTGAATGAAACATC